>NC_087206.1:42825831-42860149 GCF_015104395.2 Macrobrachium nipponense | reverse complement strand
GGAACAGAGGGTTTTAGTTCTTTTGCCAGACATATGCTGGCAAGAACCCATTGCCGTGTTTCCATAGAATCTGATGCGAGATTCCAATGCACAAAAAATTCATTTTTCTTCTTGGTCGTATTGGACCGAGAGAAACGAGGAATTCCCTCATAAAATTTCTGAAAGAAGTTTTATGAGGAGCAGTTCCATCTTGTCAGAACATGGAATCTGAGGCCTCCAAACAAAAAGAATCCCATACTAGTGCATGATATCCTACTCTTATCGTATAAGATTCCGAAGATCTTAATTTCTCTGCTATATCTGTTTTCTCCTTGCAGAGACAGAATATAACCTATACTGCGTTGTTGATAGAAGATATATACAAAGGTGATTCTTCCCTCTGAAAGGGAAGAAAAAAAAACCCGTATGTGGTTCACAGAGGTATAGGAATGTTAAACGCAAAAATCTATCCAACTCAATGTTACTAACTCGCTGTTCCTAGAAGACTGCCGCAGGTCCAATCATTCACGGCCTACATTCCTTGTGATGACGTCATGGCATGTCACGTGACGTACCACGTGATACATGCGCACAGATTGTATAACGAATATACATATACAAAATTAAAATCTTTTATTTAGCTGCATATCTTACGTTATATGCAGAAACACTAACACTCTCCCCCTTCTTTCTTGTCTTGGAAGGAGAGTTTTAACTGCTGTCGTCATTCATTCTCTGCTGACCGCAGCACGTAGCTGCTCGGTCGACGCCCCTCTCTTTGTCAGACAATCAGCAAGTTGCTGTGATGTATCTACCCAGACCACTTCCGTAATTTCACCACGTTCTAGCATGTCTCGCAAAACAGCTATGTCAATTCTCAATCTCTTATCTTCCACATTCTTGTAGGAATGAAGAGCGTCAACAAGGCTTTTATTGTCAACGAAACATTTTATTTTCATGCTCCTACATCCAGAAATTTCGCACAGAATTCTAGCCAGGTATACTGCAGTCTGCACATTCCAAAAGCGCCATTGTTTCAGCTGATAGGGTGGACTTGACCACTCTTCTAATTTTTCTTGTTTGCCAGAATACTGGACATCTCTCCATATCATTATCCCGTAAGAAAATCACGAATCCTCCTTGTGATCCATTTCCTTTTAAGTTGGCAAACGAGGCATCGGAAAAAAACACTCGAGGTGACACTCTTCAAGATTCCTCATCCTTGGCATATACAATTTAACATTATCAGTCTTTACTCTCTCTATGACTTTGTTGAGTCGCATTAAATCTGACACTGTGCATTGCAACGTAACCCACTTAACTCACACACGTCAAATGAAATGTCAGGTCTGGTGTGAGTAGCAATCCACTTAACTGTCCAATCATAGCTCTATACTCTGATTTCTCCGAGTCAGACAGCTCTGCAGACTTCACCGCAGCCCGTTGTCTACTCACAGGTATTGGTTTCAATGTCATTGCAATACTGAAACTGGTCAAGAGCTATGCTGCCATTCTTGTTTGATACAACATTTATTCCAACGTATTTGAAGGCCTTAGTCTCTGAGCTCCCTATGGTGAAGTCTCTCTCAACTGATCAATCACTTGTCGCTTAAACTCTGGTGTTCCTGCCCACAAAAAATCATCGACATGAATGCACACCACTCCTTCAGCTTTGCCGTCACGTAACCAAAACAGCGCCGGATCAAGTGTACACACTTTAGCTCCCAGATTTAGCAGCAGATTTTTAACACTCAAATACCACTGTCGAGTGGCATCACACAAGCCGTAAACAGTCTTCTTTAACCTCCACAGCTTACCTTCATCAAACTCTGGTGGAGGACGCAGGTGTACAATTCTTTCAATCTTGTCCCCCTGCAGGTATGCTGCTTTTATATCCATTGTGTGGCAGTCCCAGTGACGTTGTAGCGGCCAGTGACAAAGCCAACGCACCGCCTCCTTGGAGCACGTAGGAGAATCTTTTTTTCAAATCTGTGCTGTCTTCTTCAAAACCTCTCGCAACTAAACGAGCTTTCACCACTGGTTTTTTCCCCCTTTCCCCCCTTTTAATTTTTCAGTAATAACCCTCGAACTGATAGTGCATCTTGTCCAACATCATTCACCTCTTCATAGACATTATCAATCCTTCCAGTTCTGAATTTCGTTCCTTGGCACTTAAGACTTGATCCGAATTAAATAGAACCATCATCTCAGTGTTGTTCATCAACAATCTCTAAATAATCACTAAAATCTTTACTCAAATCTGCCCAAGAGATACTTCCATCATAGTCCCACTTTAAATTATAACAGTTCTTGTATTTTCCAGTAGCTTTTACTGGCTCGACTGACAATTTTACCCGACCTGAATTCACCACTTTCAACGTGTATACCTCTTACCCTTTCACCAACTGAAAGCCTTGATGTATCCTTTGATGCTGCTTCTGTCGCTATTTCTATATTTCACTCTCTGCATATTCAGATGCATCCACCTCTTCGATCTCCACTTCTGCGGACTTATTCACAGACTCTTCATCCTCAGAGTCTTCCTCACACAACTCATGGTTTGTAACAAAGCGACGCTTGTTTTCTTTTATCTTGCACTGTCTCTGGAGCAACGCTACACATATCTTTCACTATTGGGCTGTTAGCGGGAGGATGCGCTAACCTACACTCGTGTACTCTTACGTAAACACCACCGTGTCGCACAAAAACTTGCTTCCCATCCTTGCCAATAACGATACCCGGGCCATGCCATTCAGGGCTGTCATTTCTTTTATAAAATACTTCATCACCATTTTCGAGTTCATTGACATCACTTGCACGTATGTTGTGTCGCAAAGCTCTCCTCAAACGTTCACTTGATTCTGATTCGATGAACTCCTGTCTAGCCAAGTGTAATGCATTTAAATTGTCTCTCACAATTTCTGATGTACTAAATTCTAAAAAGCTGGTGGGTTATTCGTGTACACACTGGGTAATCCAGGATTATGACCGAAAACAAGCTGGTTGGGTGCGAACCCTGAGTGATTGGATAACGCATTTCTTGCAGATATTGCCCATGCCAAAGCCACTTCCAAGCTACATTTACTGTCATTCCATGATTTTCCTGACAGTGTCGCCAATCACAGCATTCTGTCGCTCGCACACTCCATTGCTCCATGGACTCTCTGCAGAGGTTGTCATCACCTTGATGTTAAATGTTTCTCCTAGCACCCTCATATCATCATTATTGAATTCACAGCCATTGTCTGTTAGAATTTTTTGCGGTGCACCAAAAAATACTAATCCACTTTTTAAATAACTCACTCACAATGGTTGTTCCACGCTTGTCACTAATGACTGTGGCAGCACAGTACCTGGTTGCCATGTCTATGATCACCAACAATATTTCTTTCCCCAAATCTTTAAATCCATTGCAATAGCTTCATTAAACTTACTCGCCATGGGGATGCACACAACAGGACGTGGTCTGGCCTCTTTAGCTTGTGACACATTTCACACTCTATGTTTACTTTTTCAATGGCTTTTTTATTTCCAAATTATTAATGCCAGCATCTTTTCACAAGTTTAATTAACCTTGAAGCTGTAGGATGGCCAAACTGTTTGTGTAGTTTCAAAGCAGTCTTTCTCACATCGCTTCCCCACAGTGTGCCAGCGCTATGGTTTGGCAACACTCTCCTAGTCAAAAGCTGACACCGGCATTAAAATAATGACCCGATGACGATGTCTTCAAATCAATCAATTTCCCACACACATTTACCTGATCTGTTCCAAAGTTTATGATCATTTTAGCCTTCTTCATTGAGCGTTTACTCAACAATAGTGGTATGTTACAACTCACCACGTCTGTAGTCACGTAGCGCTGATTCCGCCAATAGAGCAAGGAAGACAAACACGTTGATGGAAGACACTGTATTACCACTTGCAAACGTGAATGTGGATGATGATTCATTTTCCACAATCTTGTTTACGTTCATAATCGCTTAAACCACAAACAAAATTACTCAACCAGTCAACTCCACACACCGTAGTTGAGCAACCTGAGTCCAATAACGCACATCCCTTGGCCTCATCTACAAGCTTATTAAGTTTTCCTTCCTTATCGCCATTTCCTGTGTACCCAACAAACGGGGACAAGTGAACACTTTCACTGTTTGTTTCCGAAGATTTTTCACCTTTTTCGTTGCCTTCCGAACCTCCGGAATTTTCGTACGCATCTGGACAGTAACGAGCCCAATGGAATCGGAAATCACATATTACACACCCTTGACACCTTGCGTCTGGACCAATTGGGTTTTGTTTCCTCCGTTGATTGTCCTCTTGCTGAATGTGACCATCCTCCATGGCTCTCACTGCACCACCCTCACCACGTAGTCTGGCCTCTTCCACGCTGGTACCCCCTAACATACAGAGCACTCTCTGGTGTTTTTTTTTCTGCAGTGCCACCCTCGTCCTTAGTCATGAAGACCGGCTCACTCTTATCTCAGTGACTGGTTTTGTTAATTCCTGCACACCCACTATCTTTTTCTCCGATGTTGCCAGAAAAACACTCTGTTTAACGTAGATTTCATATTATCATACGATACCTCTGCGATTGCTGACATCACTAGTTGCTGCTCACTGTCACTTAAACCACATGATGCAAGAAGCATAAACGCCATTACGGGATCAGGTAGTTCCATTTCTTGTTTCTTGAACTTAAAGTATGTGTGCTCAAACAGAAACAAACTTCCTTATTTCCGTATTCTCTGATCTTCTGAGATTATACAACTCTTGAAAGGCCGTAAACTGCCGACGCCCTTTTTCAGCAAGAAACAAACTGTCAAGTTTTTCTATGATAGTTTTTCACACCATTTTCTTTTTTTAGATCGCTTGTCTCCAGTTCCGAGGTTGCCACTCTGGCGCGCCCTTCCAAGGACAGGTGTATAGCTAGTGCTTGTTTGCTCTTCGGCAGTTCGGTCAGTTCACACCATATGTCTATGTCCTTCTTCCAGCTTTCATATGCGCTTTCATCACTGAACTTAGGTGGCCACTTGCTTGACGCCATTATGATCTCTCCAACCACGCTCTGCTACCAGTGTTAAACGCAAAAATCTATCCAACTCAATGTTACTAACTCGCTGTTCCTAGAAGACTGCCGCAGGTCCAATCATTCACGGCCTACATTCCTTGTGATGACGTCATGGCATGTCACGTGACGTACCACGTGATACATGCGCACAGATTGTATAACGAATATACATATACAAAATTAAATCTTTTATTTAGCTGCATATCTTACGTTATATGCAGAAACACTAACAGGAAGACGACAGCTTCCCTATTCCAACCAGCAAGATCTGCAGCAAGTCTATGTCTTTACCATGACTCTTGCCTTTTACCTTTGAAAAAAAAATCCTCTTATTATGTCCACTTCTGGTCAGTCTGCATGCAGACGACTCAGAGTGGATAGGTTTTACAGGTCTATATAAAGGATTCTAATAAAAACTCCAGACTCTCTGGGAAATTTCTTACGACACATGCTGTGAGAAGAACGTTATAACCTCTGTGAATCCAATATATCTAAGGCAAAAATGAAACAAAGTATCATCCTTTCTTCCTTTGACGCCATTTATCTTAACATCTGTTAAGAATTTATATTTAGGGGAAAAAGACTAAAGTTTATTCCCCTTTCTTTAAACTAAAGATGCGTAAATTGCTACATCTCTTGGGGTCAAGAATAATGAAGTAATCTATAGGAAGCCTGGTCGTCTTCCACTTGCGAAGTGATTATGAAGAAGACTTCTCTCAGGTTTTTTACAACTCTCCCCAATAGATGCTAGACGTAAGTTAACAATTATTATCGTCTACCGAGAAGTTTCTCACGGACGTGCAACATATTGCAGCGAATCTCTTAAGAATCGTTACGTTCCGTGCTGATTTCCAAATAGGTTCTCTTTGGTCAACGCAAACCTGTGCAAAAAAAAAAAAAAAAAAAAAAAAAAAAAAAAAAAAAGCACACACTTTGGTCAACGCGAACCTGTGCAAAAAAAAAAAAAAAAAAAAAAAAAAAAAAAAAAAAAAAAAAAAAAAACAAAAAAAAAAAAAAAAAAAAAAAAAAAAAATTCCTGATCCTCTTTGTGATATGAGAGCGCTGTGTAATTGGCCTAAATGATTAAAATAAATAATTTCATAGTTCCTTGGGATCGAACCCATTTTCGATTAGACGGGGTGGAACGAAATCATGAATGAAACTTGCTGTTACCACGCCTGCTGTCGAAGAGGCTAGTGAACTCTAAGGTTAATAACTCGCTAAAAACGAGAAATTATCCTGGATGGAGCTTCTAGCGCAAATTGCGCCAGGGTGGCGCTTCTGGCGCATTGCACCAGGCTGGCTCTTCTGGCGCACTGAGCCTTTCTATGTTTATTCCGATCTCAGTAGGAAAAACTTTTATGGACATTATATAGTCCATTCAGGGAAACAATTTCTGTCACGAAGAGAATGAATCCAACAGACTTATCGAACTTATCCTGAGCAATCTTCGTTCTTTAATCGATTATGCTTTCTACACATGCTTCTCAAAAGCCTGAGATCAGGGAAACAACTTCTGCCACGAAGAAAATGAATCCCAACAGACTTATCGAACTTATCCTGAGCAATCTTCGTTCTTTAATACGATTATGCTTTCTACATATGCTTCCAGAAAGCCCGAGATCAGGGAAACAACTTCTGCCATAAAGAATCCTCTATAATTCTGTTACATTACGGTAAACAGAATTAAACTAGGAAAACTTTTGTAAGGATACTAGGGAATTCAGTTGTCAACCATAGAGTTAACTTCGGTATGTGTATATGACTTGATCATACCGTAGTCTTAAGGTGAATTCTCTACTACACTCTTCCCTCGCTGAGGCCGAGAGAGAATGTAAAATCTTCTAACTTCGTTCTTTTCGTCAATAAAACGAATTAGTACTAGATGAAGGAGATCCTAATGAGAAATAAGGATCGAAGAGAATCATTCAAGCTTCCTATCCATGGACATAATGCTGTAATCTATGCTTCTATTACTTGAAAAAGCCTCTAATCAAATAATGCGAGTTCATACAAGTCTTGTCCAATTCCAAACAATTGCAAAGTTCTCATTCTGAAAACCGGTTTGCTGCATATATACAGAAGAGGATGACTTATAATCCTCTTAAAAGTAACGAACTAGGAGAAGGAGGGGTGGCAGAACTCAAGAGAAGAGACTACGAATTCTTGCAATAAAAGGGTTGCTAAAGGTCTTGCAAGCTGAAAGACATGAACCCCTCATTGACTTCCTAGTCTGATATCTTCTAAATCTTGTCCCATAATGTTGGGAGAACCAGCTCCATCCTGACAAGGGTTACGTTGTCTGTGCGACATCTTGAGGACCTGGCAGGGCGAAGGCTGATCCTACAAAAAAACTTCTCTCCAAATCAAACCATTGTGATAGAAACGAAGTCGCTTATGCGACCACTAGAGTCCCTGTCACGAGAAGTATGTTCTTGGGTTCTCTTCCCGAGAAACTTCCCACAGATTCAGACACATCCTGACACGGGCGACAGCCGCCTGTGTGACATTTCGCGCCCCCGTCAGGAAAAACTGATTCCGTGACAAATCTCCAAAGGAGGATACACTGTTTAATTTCCATCTTCCAACACAAAGAAGCTGGAAATCCTGGAGCCTAGAGCCTGGTTCCTTTAGTAGAAGTGCTTTAAGAATTTTATAATTCGAAAGTATTTCCTCATTGGAGCCTCGTCTTCTAAAACTTCTTCCAATTCGAGAAGATCAGAAGGAGATTAATCCCTTTCATAGGTTATTCTTCCTTTGACCTCACTTTCTGTAAAGGCGAAGGACTTCTATCATTTAGAGACTGTGACGTCACCGAATCTATCCTGTGGCACCTATCCACGTACTGACCAGACCCCACGTTACTGAACTTCGTTGATCGGAAGAGAAGCAGTATTCAACGTGGTTGGCCTTTGGCTATGTGCCTTCCCCATGGCATTCCTTCATGCGCTTTTGGGAGGATCTTTCATCATGGTAGACTTCTACGCAGGCACCTGGCACTTGACTTGCACCTGGTGCCTAGATGAAGCTATGCTTTTGTAATGATACTATACCATCCAATTTTCATCTTTCTTTATTCATAGCATAAACAAGATTATCTTGTATATTCATAAGAATCTTCGATGAATCTTCCTTCTCCTCATCCGCCGAGGGTAAGGAGGTTTAAACATAAGGGGGAACCACTGTTTAGGATGCCTTTCCAATGGCTATCCCTGGCAGTCTGGGACGTTCTACAGAACCTGCCGAGGGGACGCCATGATCGGTGGGGATTCTCCATAACCTCCGTAAGGCTTTCGACATTCCTTCTCCTCTGGGCCTGTGAGCTTGGAAGAGGTCTAGGCCTGGGAGACGAGATGAAGCCGATCAGGACGCACCCTCCATTTCAATGGGGAAGGGAACACTAATTCACTGCTTACCTTCTAATAGCTCGCATTTGGAGCTATATTCCTTTATCTTCAAATTGCAATATGAATTTGTAGTTCTGTAAAGTAAGAAGTGAAGAGGGAAAATACAACACTACTTAGTACTTTTGTAATGCTCCTAAACTGCTCATTAGTACGAGAGCTATAAAACTTCTAAAGGAAGCGTAACTAGTTCTATGTTTTTCTGACTTCCTCGATAAGGAAGTTAGCCTCAATCAATTTTAACTTTTATTACACATTATTAATGAATAAATATTAATATTTTCCCTTCTTGCAAACTATGAGTGTCTACCGAAAACTTTGGTAGTTACACATAATGTATTCTTCGAAATTTTCGAAGCCAAATTCGTTAAAACAGTTAATAAACATATGCCGAACCAAAGACCCAGTACTTCCCTGCAAAAGATAGCCCAGAAGATCGATGGCGATGAAACACGAAAATCCAAATCAGGAGGAAACTGCAAACGTATGTTTACATTCCGGCCGATAGAGAAAATCTGACTTAGAAAACGGGAATGGTTCCTATTCCCGCCACCCAGCAGCGGGGGCGGTAGATCACCTGACCTACCTGTAAGCGTGTGTGCGCGAAATTCGAATTTCTAACGGGGACGACGGAGTCTATAGCTAAGTATATATCCGACAGGTAAGTTGAATGCATAAAAATAATTTATTCGCCTGACTTTCATAGCTTTTGGGTTACAAACGAAAATAAAAATAGGGAAAGATTTTTTTTGTTTTTTTTGTTTTTTAAATTTAAATAACTCACATTTTTTCGTATTTAGAGGGCTGGGACTCTTATTCTGACTATTCCACCATAAAATACAAACATTTAGAAAAAAAAGGACAGAAAATGAACGTTGTTGGCATAAAATTTATATCTTTGCTGAATAAATCAATAATTATTTTTTCACTGTTGAGCGCTCCCAGATACCTCGGATATCTGGAACACAAGTGCTCAAAACTAAGCGTATATGAAAGAGTTAAGATCAGATTTGCTCTGGTGCCTATTCCGCTGGTGAGAACTTTTTGCAAAACCAGAACATGAGGAGGAACCTGTTCCTGAAATTCCTCCGATTATCCCAAGTACTCATTATGATTAACTACCATGTATTCTTCTTATAATTACGAGAATATTTGTTCACATTCTTAAATATTCTTACTTATTTCGAGAATATTTGTTCATATTCTTAAGATATTCTTACTTAATTCTATCTTCCTGATTTAACTCAGTCTATGATATATACCAATTTTCTATTCCCATTTTCACAGTATTTTTTTTTTAAATCATGTAATATAAGGAATTGCTTTCGATACTTGAAATAGTAAAAAGAAAAAATTTAGATTTAAGCAACATTTAAAATTTGGAATTCGTTTTTACCTTTCTACCATCCAAAGTAATTCCTTATATGGGTATTTATCACAGACCGAGCTGAATTGTGAAGACAGAAATAAGTAGGAATATTGTAAAGTATTTGAACAAATATTCTCAAGATTTTACGAAGAATACATGGTAGTTAATCATGAGAATACATTCTCAGCATACTCAGGGAAGGGGATAAAGGAACATAATCTTCATGTTCTTCCATTCTTTGCAAAATTCTACTAGCAAAATAGGCACCCAAAATGTACACGTACACAACAATTATGCACTAGTTTAAGAATACTAATTTTTAATTAATTATTCTAGTGCCAGCTGGAAACCAGTTACACACAAAATTGTAGTAAACAGGTATTGGTAGCAAAAGCTGACCTCCCTTCACCCAAGAATGATGTGACACTACTTGGATGAGAGGAGGCAACAGCGGACCTACCTTCAACCAAGAAAGCTGTGACGCATCAGTTTCTTTCAGCCCAGGGAATCCATTAAGGGGTGGCAAGAGGTTGGCAATATATGTTGAGGCTCAAGGTTTGTTAACTTGAAAGGGCAAATTATAATTAAAAATAGTTCATTTATTCACATGCGGAAAAACCTCGTTCTTCTTAACGTATGGATGGACTCACTTTTGGTGGGAGGAAAGGTAGTCTTCCAAAATAAATCAAATGAGAACAGCTGTTTGGAACCAACTCATTCATAAAATAGTGTAAAGTCTGAACTTTTCAAAGAAGCTACGAGAGAGAGAGAGAGAGAGGAGAGAGAGAGAGAGAGAGAGAGAGAGAGAGAGAGAGAGAGAGAGAGAGAGAGAGAGAGAGCTTACTTTATGCTGCCACCTCCAGAAGCCCTGGAAACAACTGCACAGGGATGCCTCCAATGCTACGTCTGGTGAGCCATCCAGGAAGTTCACCAAGTTTCACTTCTCCAAAAGGAATATCAGCTGAAAGAATGAATTCAAAATTAGTTATAGCGGTGCCCTTATTGTCAAACAATAGGTTGATTTTTTTTTTTTTGTTTTTTTTTTTTTAAAAACATTCAAAACCAAATCAAGGTGTACACATACATACATACTATAGTATAGTATATATATAATTTTTGATAGAGTTTTTAGCAATTATGAATTTTATTTTAATTTTGAAAGACAATTTTCAAAAACTTTTTTGGAACTTGCAGTTTGCCAACTTTATGGGACATTTGGAGGAGTTTTCTTAATGATTGTCCTAATAGTTTTAAGTCAGCCTTTTATAAAAGGTATGCTGACGATACTTTTGCTTTATTCAAATTTCCATGGCAATGCCACCTGTTTGAAGATTACGTGAATGAGGCCTACCTTAACATTAAATTTACGGTGGAGCGTGAGAAGGACGACACCCTTGCCTTTTTGGATATAAAAGTAACTAGGCTTGACCATGAATTTAACACAAGTGTCTTTAGTGAGAGTGCTTTCAGTGGACTTGGTAATAAACCTTTTTTAGCTCGTGTTTTCGTATATTTAAAATTAATGCTACCCTTAAGTCGTTGTTTATCAAGCACCTATTCCCCAGTTTCAACTCCAACACCTCACCATCGCTTCTCTCTGGAGTGAGGTTCATGCTTTGGGCAGACCTTACCATTTTTAGTCATTCCGCGCTTTCCTCCTCCTTGAATAGGTAGCTCTCTTCCCATTCCTTGTTTTTAAACGCTCTGATTTTATTGTAATTATCATCAAATTATATTTCATGTTTATTTTAATTGTAGAATGATGATGTGTTGATGACATGAAACTTTTCGTATTATATTAATAAAATGTGTAACTGTATATATATTATAGGTAGCTTTCTTCCCATCCCTGGTTTTTAAATGCTCTGATTTTATTTTTGGTAATTATTAAATTATATTTTATAATTTATTTTAATTGGGTGGGAGAGGGTAGGTGGAGCTTTTTACTGCTGTGATTCTCGTATCCATTTCTCGATAACGGTAGTTTTTGTTTTTTTGTCTCTCGATACAAGGACACGTGTCCGTTATTTTGCTTCACGAATAGTGATTCACGATACCCTTATAAATTACGGCACTAGGTGTAATACACTATAGCAAAATCTCGTTCTGATACGAGTGTACGTTACAGAAATATTGCCAAAAAACGTGCTTGCACTGTCTCTAAAACCCATAGTAGGTATGTTGCTTAGTTGTCAATCAAGTTTTTTGTAATCAAGTATTTTTTACAAGCTAGCTATTGTATAAATTTGTATTTTTCTCAATCAAAACATATGCTCTTCAATGCTAACTTTCCTCTTTCAAGGACTTTCTGGTCATTGCAAATTCGACCCCATTAATTTCTTATGGTGTGAAAACAGACAAGAGGCCCTGGGAGCAAAAGCGAATGCGTCACACTACGGCAGTAAAACATCTTCATGTATCCAAAAAGTAAATAATAAAGATATATATATGCGCATTACGATTATAACAATTACATGAATAACTGATAACAATCTGCATGAATAACTGGTGAACTGTTCTGCAAGAAAGTAGAGTATAGCAATTCATTTACAATAGGTAATAGGTACGAAGTCAAGATGTCGTGAAGTCATAATACAGGACTTAAAAAACTTTTTAATTCTGAAAAATAATTATTATACTTAAATTTGAGTCAGGAATACAGTTACTTTTTCAATAACAAATATTTTCAAACTAATCATTATAAACATGTAAAATAGTGATGTTTTACTAGGGTAAACAATCATAGATGATCCACCATCATCACGCTGGCCGGGTCTTATTCACTCGATATTTAATTGGT
This sequence comes from Macrobrachium nipponense, assembly GCF_015104395.2. Lineage (NCBI taxonomy): Eukaryota > Metazoa > Arthropoda > Malacostraca > Decapoda > Palaemonidae > Macrobrachium > Macrobrachium nipponense. Next base: position 42,847,529 of record NC_087206.1, on the reverse strand, counting down.
GAAACAAGAATACAAATACAACTCTAAGCATACCATTCAAATGATTGAAGGTTCATCAACATAATTTGATATATGAAAGCCCCATATGAACTAAAATAAGCATGAGATGCAGTTTTGAAATCCAATATGGCGGCTATCGTCAGGCTGGCCGGTCTAATCACGGACAATCAACCATCTTTCCCAGCACTCATTTGAACAATACTAGCGTATATATGTAACGTTTATTGATCTTACTCAAGATTGCAGCTGTAATCAGCACAATAAAACATTTTGTTGCCTATATTAGTGAAGGTATGAAACTTGTTATTCCCAGGGTCATGGTTTGAACCGAATTCATTTTTACCTTGTAATCGGTAGTTTTATCCCTACTGCCATCACAACTGAAACTCCACAGTGCTTATTTGATTGTAATTATACACATTATTGGTCTTAATCCACTCCACATTGCACTTGAACCTCGTTGCTGTTCCTGGTTCCTAAGCGCTCACTCCACAAACACAGTTACGAGCAGCAGACGACGAAACTGTTTATGAGGTGCAAAGCTTTATTCCCTTATTTGTTTAATTTACTCATTATTTAGTTTAACTTTATTTTGTTACTTTAAATTGTTTATTTAATTCATGTCTATTATCCCTTTTTTGCAACCATATTACCCCAAAAATTACAGATACTTCTAAAGTAGATATATATAATCCAATGTTTTCTAACCTTGTCGTACATCTGGCTGCCGAAAACCATCGCGGAGCAGTCAATGATTAGTGGTATATATACCTATATATATTATTTTTTTGCTAGCACTTTTAATTGATTTAAGTCTATATTAGTATTTTGATTTTTTTTAACTGTATGCCAGAAATAAATGTAACCTTTTAATGTTTGCATGCTAAGAATGGCAAAATCGTTGCCACATTAAAGGAGCTTCACACATATGCCGATGCATTGTCATAAACTGTTTCCATTAATTCTAGTTGTCATAGTAATGCAATAATGATAAAATTGCTTTAATATTTATGTACATATACTTCGGTAGATCAAAGCCGTTGTACCGCAGCGACGAGACACTGCCAGGTGACTTTTTTCCTATACAGTTTTACCTCCTGAACAAGAATTTAAAGTAACATTTATTGGCTGGCTGTAATTAAGCTGTAATTTACCTTTGAACTCTATCCTACGGTAAGGGGGACAATGACGTGAAAATTGATGGTATTACATTTTAGATTTTAGACATTCCAAATTACGCATGCATTTTTCCTCCCTTCTTTTTTCAATATTCTCCTTTACTTACCTTTCTGATCCATAAAAATTTCTTGGACATTTTACTTATTATATTTGCCTTCATAATATATATCATCTTTCTCAAGTGGGGGCGTCCCCCCCGATCTTGGTCATACAATTTACTAGGTTAGGTAAGAATCCTAACCTATCTGTTACACTTCTAAGACTGTTTTTATATAAGGGGGGAGGGGTAGGGGGCATAGGTCCCCTGGTCAGGTAACATGTTCTATCCGCCCCCTGTAAAGTAACATGATCTACTATGTTAGGTTGGTTAGGTTAGTACCCTAACTTATATGTAACACTTCTTGGATTGTTTTTATATAAGGGGGAGGGGGTTATGGGGGGGAACCCCCAGGTCAGGTAACATGTTCCTCTAGGTTAGGTTAGGTTAGTATCCTAACCTATACGTTCCACTTCTAAGACTGTCTTTATGTAAGGGGGGATACGGGGAGGGAGCCCCCAGTCAGGTAATATGTTCCACTAAGTTAGGTTAGGTTACTATCCTAACCTATATGTTTACACTTCTAAGACTGCCTTTATGTAAGGGGAGGAGAGCCCCCTGGTAAGGTAACATGTTCTACAAGGTTAGGTTAGAATCCTAACCTAGGCTACCTAGGTATATATGTTACACTTCTAAGATTGCTTTCCCTAAGGGGAGTTACGGTAACACGTTCTTAGGAAGGTTAGATTAGTATCCTAACTATAATAGCCTTAAGTTAGACTCTTGCTTTAACTTTCTTTAAGGGAGGGTATGGGGGGCAGAGCACCACCAGTCAGGTTACACAATTTTTACATTTGTTCTCAGCATTTCTTGTTAAGTTCAATTACCCCCTTAACTGGCCAATCTAATCCTTGAAAATTGATATTTCATTCATTACTCACTAAAATGGATAGTAGGTACCTAGGTGGTTCGAAGCGAAAATATTAAAATACAGCCAATTAGGTATCAAACCTTTCAAGTGTTTATGTAATACCTAGTAGGTAATAGGGAAGGCCTAGCATAGAAATGGTAAAATTAAATTAATTGGACTACGATTACTTTACAAAAATAAAACATTAATAAAAACTACCGTAATCTGGCAATTAAGAAGCGGTCAGCCGGGGTAGGCCTAGAGATGGATAGGTAGTAGGAATAGGTATCTAGTGTTTGTTACTTCATCAGCTGATTCTAGACGGCAGACGACGTAGGTAAAATCACTAATATTTTATTTTAGGAGCTTCCTAAGTTGCAAATCAAAAGACTAAGTTAAGCTTTACATAGCAACGAATCTTACCTTTGCCATAATATCTGGCTGGATCATATGGGCCATGAATTTTGGGATTATACTCTGCTGGATATTCGCCGAACCCCATGTTGATAACCGGCCTGATACGTGACCGCAGAAACAATTGGAATGAAACAGACGATGGCTCAAGTAGTATTCTTCCGCCACTCTGTCGTGATTTCATTAGTTAAGTTTGTATAATGAAAACTTTTATGGTATAAATTTTCTAAATGATTTTATCTGTTCACAGTTAAAAACCACTAATTCAATTCTAAAAGAAGAGGAGCATGCATAGAATCACATAGGAACTAGTTTGTTTGCCATTTTTTTATATGAAAAGAAGAAAGGACAAAAGACTGGCCTCTTTGATAAACTTTGAAAAACTAGATTTTGTTACAACACCCACATGAACGGATGGGCATAACATATGAAAAAATTTATTTAATCAACCAAATTATTTTCAATACCACTAATAGCGAAGTTACAATTTATGCTAGTTTTGTTCTAATTGTAATTCGCAAAAGCTAGCGGTTTATATATATTTTCCTTATCGTAAAAAATTATTTAGCTCTATGGTCATCGTAAAAACAAGAGAAATCATAATATGTTCGTCACAGAAGTGACGAGTGGTGATAATAAAAAAAAAGAGCTTTAAAGAGAGCGCGCGCGTTCCGTTCCACCATCCCGCGATCAACAAAATCGCATCGAACGCGCATAGGGGGAGTAGAGGTAGCTGCTTTGTTTTCAGACGAGTAAAAGTTACTTTTTGGACGATTTCGAGTGATATCGAATATCTTCCTTGTTGGAATGACGACAGTTTACAAGGTTAGTGAATGGGCCGAGAGGCTTGTTTTGACTTACTGAATACCCTAATGAAAGTAAATGAAGGAATTGGGTGTTAAGAGGGGTTTGGCTGGGGGATATTGTGGCGGGGTATGGGCGCCCATTTTGGAGGGTTTGAGAATGGGGGGGTTTTGTTTTGTCGCGGGAGAACAGGTAACCCTAGATCCCACCTCCCTACTGTCCATACCATGGCGCTCCCCATTAACTCTCTCCAAGGTGGAAAGCAAACTAAGTTGGTCAAGTGGTTTAAAAGTAAAGCAAATTGTACGCGAAAGTCTTGGGGCTGTCGAGAGAGAGAGAAAGCGAGACATGGCGAACCACATTCATCCGTCGTTGCTTCCTCTAAACCTTAGGGAGAACTCTCTTAAAATAATGACCCCGTTCATTTCCGCGTCATGTTTCTTACCTTCTTGAACTAACTTCTTGCCTTTATCTTTGGTGTATTAAACGGTATTAGCTCCTGAAGATATGGCAAATTAATTTTTAGTACTATCAAATAGCTATAGTAGTAGTTAAGAAACAATAAAAATTAGGCTAGGGACCTGATAAGCCAAGTTCATTAAGACTATTCAGATGGACACCTGGCGGGATGAAGGTGTGATAATGTATCAAGATGTATCAGGCTAGGACACTCTTTTCCATGTAAAGGTAGCCTAATCATGGACCCAGTTAGGTGTGACTGGAGAACATGACGAAGAACTTGTAGTGTGGTCCTATCTTGATACCTACCTAGTATCAGACACATCCAGCTAGAAACTTTTATTTTCCTTCTTTTTTTTTGGGCCGAGGCCATTTGCTTCTCGTGGGAGGTACGTAAAGAATGCCTCTGTCTATAGGGTAAACAGCCGAGTTGACGACCTGGGCCAATCTTGCCCGCTCGTCGATCCACCTTCCAGAAAAAGTACTTTCAACACATCCTTATACCGGAGAAGGACACCAGTCATGGGTTGTGGAAGCAACACCTTGAGACCTCTACTTTCCTCTCGAAATAAGTGTTTTCTCCCCAAAGTACAAAATAGCGTCATAATTTAAAGATTAAACTGGGTTATGAAGTCTTAACATGCGCAGTGCAAGCTTACCTCCATGACGCTTTTGAAATTTTTACTTAAAACATCTCGATGTTTGCAGTCACTTGTGTCAACAAACTTCCCAATTCTTGTGCTAAATCCTCACACCACTTGTACCCATAGATGCTTAAATGATGACGTTTGCACAAGAGTCCAAGGAAACTCCCGATTTTTCCGGAGGAGGAAGGTAATTTTGAAATAAATAGTTGAATTTCAGTGTAAGGTAATGAATGACATAACTTTATTACGTATTCACGATAATTAGCTAATTAGAAAATATATATTCATTGTTCTCCTTTTGAGTAAGTCATGTATATACCCTCCAAACTGGGTATAGAGCCTATAAGACATACACAAAACTATGGAAATAAGTGAAATTGGCATAACTATTTGTAGTATATATAGATAAATTTTAAAGTTATTTTATCATTATTGCATTATTATGACAACTAAAATTCATGGAAACAGTTTGTAAATGCATCGGTGTATGTTTGAAGCTCCACTGAATTGGCAACGATGAAATTTTGCCATTTCTAGCATGCTAACATTAAAGGTTACATGTATTTCAGGCATAGGTAAAATTATTATAAATTAAAATAGTTATATGGACTTAAATCAATGAAAAGTGCTAGCAAAATAATAAACAATTCGCTAATCCGTCGTCTGCTTGGCAATGGTTTTCGTCAGCCAGATGTACAACAAGGCCGGAAATTTATTCCCGCCACGACTTTGCTGTCAACAAACTCTCAACGTATTTCAAGTGTTATTTTGAGTGAATTTGGAACAAAATTTGAACATTTGCATTCAATTAGCCACCAATTACAAGGTAAAAATGCATTTTAGTTCATAGCCACCAATTACAAGGTAAAAATGCATTTTAGTTCAAACCATGACCCCAGGAATAAGAAGTTTCATACTTTCACTAATATCAGCAATAAAATGGTGTTTTATTGTGCTGATTATAATTGCAATCTTGAGTAATATCAATAAACGTTATATATCTACATTAATATTGTTCAAATGAGCTCTGGGAAGGCTGGTAAGAACATGGTCTCAATGCCGAGATGAAAGGGACCTGATGCTAAGAGATGCCATATTGGATTTTAAAACTGCCTTGAAAACATATTTTACAAAGACCTCATATGCTTATTTTAATTTGAATGGGCTTTCATATACTATCCCATTATGTTGATGAAACTTCAATCTTTTGAATTTATACTTAAAGAGGTAATTGTATTCTCTTGACGACTGGCCTATATCCAGCAGACAGCACAGCGTCTAGCCCTGAGTATCTTGTCAGAGGTGAGTACGTGTGTGTGTTTTGTGTGTCCTATATTTCGGTAAGCTGATTGTCCTGCGTCTATTTAGTAACTCGAAGAGGAAAGTGTGGCAGAGGGAAAGTTTGATAGTTGGTATGACTAAAGTAACTGGGGGGGGGGATTTGCTTGCTTGTGATCTCGCCACAGGGGTACTTGGTACCCTGAGTAGTACCATCAATCCTTTTAGTGGTGAAATTGGTTTTGGTTTTTAAGTGTAGGTGACAGGGAGGGTTGTTTACAGTTTTGCAGGCCAATTTCCAGGGCCTCACAACAACCAAATCCATCCTCATAGGTAAGTAGTTCTTTCGACCTGGAAGACCTACCATGACCCACAGCCATTCAAAAGTCAACATGGCTTCGCTGTCTACTCCTCATCTGTTGCATGTTGCTTTTGCTGCTGCTAACCCAGTTATGTTTTCGGACTTGATCAAGTTCTGTGATGATGTTGATGTGTTACATTCGTTCCTTATTAAAAGTTGCCTTTTAGGCGATTCTAGCGGTCAATGTGAACACTGTGAAGAGGGAACAATGAGCCTCATGAAAGAGGAAGACAGTTTTGTGCCCTAGGTCAGGTTTAGTGGTTTGTTTAGTTAGGTCCACAACCTTTGTTACCATATGGAGGGCTTTTTCCCTCGACAGGGTTAGGGTACATACCCTAAGTCGGGCTCCGGCCCCGGTCAGGTTAGGGCACACACCCTAAGTCAGGTTAGGTTGGTTCGTTTGGTTAGGTCACAACCATTGTTACCATACAGGGGAGCAAAGCCCCCAGGCCAGGTCAGGGCACAGCACCCTAAGTCAGGTTAGGTAGGTTCGTTGGGTTAGGTGACTACCAGTATCCGTTTCCCCCCACCCAAAAACCCCGGTTTCCCAACAGGGTCCCCCTTTACTGTTTGTATTAAGCTTTCGGCGGTCGCCGCCACTCGTATCCGTTTCCCCCACCCAAAAGCCCTGGTTTCCCAAGAGGGTCCCCCTTTACTGTTTCTATTAAGCTTTTGATGCTTTTGGTTTAGCTGGCATTTTGGTTGTGTGTTCCGTTTCGTGATTTTTTGGTTTTTTTGTCCATAGGGATCCTTGAATAACCATCTGGTGTTTGGTTAAGAATTCCACCTCCCCTCCTCTTTCAAGACCTAATATCCGAAGCGCATTCCTGGATACATGAGGAATTGCTTCCATTGCTTAAGGCGAGAGTTCATGAGGTCAGAGCTGTGGCCACCTCTCTCTACTTTAAGCATAACTTGTTTCTGACATCCTTCAATCAGCTTATTGGAGGTGTGTCTATATTTGTGTCACATTATTTGAAAGAAGTAAAAACAGTGTTTGTAAATTGCAGTACCCTTGACCCGTTGGCAGTGGCTGGCATGGTATTGGGTGAGGAAGCATAGGAGAGACATGATCTCTCTCCTATCTCTTTTCCTTGTGTCAAGGATATTGAGTTTATGGGGAGAACAGTGGTGGTACTAGTAACCTGGAAGACCCCACCAGGTTAGTTTGTTGATTAGTGCCTTTTTATCATGAATTTCTGTAATGGTGTAAACGTGACAGGTTTATTCTCTGGTCTTGTTATGGTACTGTGCCCAGGGTTAGGGCATGAGTATTTCATCTTGAGCCTAGTCAGTGGCCAGGCAGATCCCCGTTGCAAAATTTCCACCAATGTAGAGGCAACTCCCGGTCCACTGCTGTCATGACAGGTTTAGATGAGTACTACCAGAGGCAGTATTTCCTCCTGTAAGCTCTCTTACCAGGTAAGTAAGGGATGAACGCTGAGCCCGGTATTAGGCACTCCTCAAGTTCAATAATATTCCTTTGAAAATTTGAGATAGTTCACTACATTCATCCCATCCCCCCTAGCAATGTGGGATTCAGCTAAGTAATTAGTTGGTAAGTTACTTTAATAAAAATAAAAATTTTTTATAATAAAATGAAGTTTTATGAATATACTTACTGTGTAATTACTAAATTAGAACCTACCCCCCTCTGAATTTCATGGATTTAGTGGCAATAAATAAGAATGACAGTGTGGGCTTCTGTCGCTTGTGAGCTCCCGTTGCGATGGGCAGGACCTGTCACCCCACATTGCAACAGTCTCTTGCACGCTGATTTGTTAAATTAGGTTGCCTTGTGGGGTTAATTGTTAGCTAAGAAATGACTTGCTGAGTATGTTTATAAAACTTCATTTTATTATACAAATATCACTCATTTGTAAGCGTAATGACCTTGGGGAAGTGACCACTGTTTCACTGACCCTATCTTGACAATGCGTACAACATACTGTAGGGTGTATTCTGGAGGCAAGATGGTCATTTCAACTGCTGTGGTTGTTGCTTCCTTGTGATGCCTTGGGTCAGATTATTAGATCTTAGTTTTACCAGACCACTGAGCTGATTAATAGCTCTCGTAGGGCTGGCCCAAAGAATTAGATATTTTTACATGGTTAGGAACCAGTTGGTTACCTAGCAATGAGACGTACAGTTTATTGTGGGATCCGAACCACATTATATTGAGAAATGAATTTCTATCACCAAAAATAAATTCCTCTGATTCCGTGTGTTGGCAGAGCTGAGAATCGAACTTCAGACCTCTAGATTGGTAGCCGAGCAGGAAACCACTCCTCCAACGAGGAACTGTCATGGGGCAGAAATATAGTGTGATTTGGAGATCGGAAGGTTCCCTGCAGTCCAGCTGGTGATGAGGCTACTATCTGCTATTGAGAACTTGAAGTTCTTCACACCAGATGACGCATAGACTTAAACTATCAAGTTGGTTTGTCAGTCTGCGTACTGAAAGACGACTCCCTTTTGGAAGAAGGAAGAATTTTCTTGATGAGAAGGTTAATTCTTTTTGGTTATACGTTACAACGCGTCCTTCTGAGTGGCATCATGGTTTGACCTTTGGATGAACATGCTTTGGTCTTGCCTTGGATGTCACTAGACTCATCTGCAGATGAGAGGACAAAGCTATGGAGGTAGTTGGCTTTGGAAGAAAAGAGTCCCAATTTCTATACTCATCTCCAGACAAGTTTCAGCTAAAAGTAGTCTCAGTGGAGCAGATTGATCTTGGGTTCCCTCTTTGCTTTCTAAAAAGTTGGGTGAGGTGGAGGAGGTTTTCTTTTGGCTAAAACACCTCGATCCTCTGTGCAGTTTTGCTGCAGTACTCCTTCAAGCCTTAGATATTATAAGAGTGGAGATATCAAAGTTGGGACAAGAGTCTTCATTTTCTTTTCCTTTGCCAAAGTGCCAGGAATCCTCATCCCCTCCCCCCTCCAGCTCATGCTGAAGGGAAAGGGAGGGGGGACACAAAAGATAGACTTGTGACCTTCCCTCTTACAGGCAGTCTTTGGCTTGCAACACTTTACAGTCATATACATCAGAAATTATTTCAAGGTTTTACGATGCAGTTCCAGGGTTACGACCCCGATCTGACAGAAGAAATATGACTCCAAAATTTCAAAATAATTCAAAATTTGAAGTTTTTTATATAATGAAAAATCGCAGTTTTTTTACCTACTTTTTAATACATCCAAAGCATGAAAAGTAAGGTTTTCTTAGGATTTTTGACGATTTTTGGCTTACGACACGTCTCAAGAATGGAACCCCTGTTGTTAACCGGGGACTGCTTGTATAGACTACTTTCCATAGACCACCTACCGCATATTTCAGGCCCTGATGAGGGGTTCTGCTGGCATACCCTCAGAATCTCTAGAAGCTCTGGCCTTGTCAATAGAGGTAGCTGAATATGGCAATCATTCCCACCATCTTGTATTTTGTGAGAAGGCAGTTTCATGGCTTCAGTGGATCTGGAGAATGAGACTACAGTATAAATTCTGGCCTCGGCTACTGCAGAACCACAGAAATCACCCCAAAAAGACCCCTTTGTAAACCGTTTCACAGACTACTATGTGTTATCAAAAGTAGAACAAAGCTTATGAATAATCACGGTCATTCACTAGGTTTAGTTCCTCTTGAAAATTCTGTCCTGCTCCTTAAGCATCTCCCCAAAGGAAATGCTTTACACCTTTGCCATGTTGGGAGCTTAAACCACTTGATAAGTGCACTGTTGAATTTTGATCTGGCACTTTTAAGCGTTTTCCAGCACTTCAAACTTTCTGGTTTTCTTTTTCAGCAAGAACCTAAAATCTGCTGATTTTGTTTCATTAAACCTGCACTGAGAGAGAGACTATTGTCCCCAGTTAAGTTGTTACACCGACAGGTATCCATTTACAGAAGTCAAATAATAAGTTTGATATTGTTCCGATACGTAATACAAACCCTCGGTCCTTTAACAATAGGAAGGTAACTAGCGGCAGCTGGGACGGTCGTAAGCTTCGAACAAGGGCCGAGAACGGTAGTTAACTGCTTGTCCGATCGTGCGCGCGCCAGCGCGCCCGAGAGGGTAAGAATCACTTTTGCTTTCGGCCGCGGGTGTGAAGGACGTGTTCGTCATCGATCTCTGCCCGCTTCATCGTCGTATGCTTTGTTTATATTGTGTTTTTTACTAATGGTTGGTTTGACTTGAAAATGAAACTGTAAGTACACTGTTTTCATTTTCATTACTTAATTATGAATCAACATGGAACTATCGCCGTAGAGACGGCGATTTCCGCTCTTTTCATGAATTGAACCCTTGAATTATGTCTCGGTGCCGAGGGCGGGCGCCACTCGCGCGAGTCATGTATTTTGGGCGAAGTGTGTAATTGAAAGATGTAAGTACACTTTTTCATTATATTTTTGCCCTGTGCGTTCGTTGCCGAGAGCTTGATTGCGCTCGGCAAGAGCCTCTTATTTTGTATGAATAGAATGCAATGAAAGTGGATTCGCAATGCAGTTTTTGTTTTCATTTTCATTTTCATTTATTAATTGCATCAAATTTAATTTTGGATCAATTTCCGCTCTTACCCGGGAATTAATCCTTACGATTTATTGCTGTGAAAGTGAAAATAGCAAGTGCAGTATTGTTCATTTTCATATATATTTATGATAGCCATCATATTATTATGGATCAATTTCGCTCTTACCGGAGAATTGATTTTTTCCTCTTTAAGTTCTATGAAGTGAATCGCAAGTGCAGTTATTCTGTTTCATTTTCATATTACTTTTCACTGCTGCGGGGTAGGGGAAGCGAAGAGTATGCCAGGAAGTCGTCGGAAAGCTCTCCCGCGACTCCCTTGGTATCCGATTCTTCTCTTTCTTTCCTGCCCCCCCCCCCCGCTCAGCTTCCTCGTATTTGGTTTTTGGGGTCTTCCTTCCGTTCGGGGTGGGGCATGTCTCCCCCCCCGTGCGCGAGGGGCATGTCTCCCCCCCCGTGCGCGAGGGAACCCCTCTTACTAATCTGTCTGTGCTACCGCAGGTGCTACATCCGTGGGAGACGACCTTGGACAGGTATGGACCACTGCGACTGCAGGGCGTGCCTAGCATCCACGATCTGCTGCAGAGTCTAGCGAAGTCTGGGGCGGTGACCTTGGAGTGGTCTCCACTACAACCTTCACGGCCGCTTATGCTGCTTCCCCCCGCTGGTCTACACTCCCCATGCTGTGTCGGTGACGCCGTCTGCCGCTTCTAGGGCCGGTCGCCGCCGTACCGAGGAGGGGTATGCCGCCGCCGCCTGTGTTTTTTTCTTCGTGTTGCCTGCCCCAGACTTCCGCTGTTCCAGCAGCTCGCCCCTGGACCGACCGCCAGTACCACGCTGGCTGCCGATGATTCTACGAGGCGATGGCTGGGCCTGCCGTACCTGTCGCTGATGTGGTTCCCGCTACTGGCTTGGCTGTCCCTTCTGTGTTTACCGCTGCCGCGGTGTTCCTGCCGCCTCCTGAATCTGGTTCCTGTTCCTGTCGCTCCTGGTTCCTGCGCCTGTCCATGCTGGTCCTGCCCATGGTGTGTCTTCCCCAGTCCCAGGGTCCTTCCGGACAGGTGCAGTCGGGCCGTGTTGCTTCGGCAATAGGCCCGACTCTGGCCTGGATGGAGGACCTGACGACTGTCCTGCTGTGAGCTGACGAAGAAGAGGAAGGTGTCATCTTCGTCTTCGTCTGTTTGCTGCCTCTTCCCCTTCGACTTCTAAGGCCCATAAGCCGAAGAAGAAGAAGGCTGCCTCCCCCCCCCTAAGAAGTCTCCTTCGGAACTTCTAAGGGCCCGTCCCACCGAGGTGGGACGGGGGGTCCTTCTGCTGGTCCTCTGCCTCCTTAGGGAGCGGGGCCCGTCTCCCCTTCCGTAAGGAAGAGATAGACGGGGACCAGAGGAGTATCGGTTAGCTCTGGTACTTCCTCGCCTGGTGCTAGCGGCGATGCCGCTACGCCAGGTTCCGGCTCGGTCCTCTCGTTCGCGGGAGATCCCGAGTGTACGCTCTCCCTCGGGAGACCGTGCAGCCAAAGTTTCGGCGCCATTAGTTCGTTCCGGCGCCAAGACCACGGCACGGAGCAGAAGGCTGGCGAGAACCGCTCAGGTGACTCTCGCCAGGCCAGCGGCCGCTCTCGCAGCGACCAGCTGGTAACCGGGTTTTTGTTTATTCCCCCTAAGAAGACCTCCTTCGGGAACTTCGAAGGGACTCGTCACATTCCGGTGTGACGGGGGGGTACGGGGGGGGTTCTTCTGCTGGTCCTCCTGTTCCTTCGGGAACGGGGCCCCGTCTCTTCTGAGAAGAAGAAGAAGACGGGGACCAAGGGTGTGCTGGCTACCGCTGGTACACCCTCGCCTGGTCTTGGCAGCTCTGCTGCTAAGCCAGGTACCGGCTCGGTTTTCTCGTCCAGCGAGAAGTTCCGAGTGTACGATCTCCTTCGGGTGACCGTGCAGCCAAAGTTAAGACGCCTGAGTTCGCTCAGCGTCATGACCGAGGCACGGAGCAGAAGACTGTCGAGAGCCGCTCAGGTTGACTCTCGCCAGGCCAGCGGCCGCTCTCGCAGCGAACCAGCCGGTACCTCGGGTGGACGTGACGGTCTCTGACCGGCCAACGGGTGGAGGCTGGGAAGAGGTCCCCCAGGTCCCCTCGACCGAGCGGTACCAGCCCTCGGCTGGTACCAGCGGTTTGACGTGCCGCGAGGACGCTCACCGGCTCATCACGGTGACGAAAGCGAGCTCTGCAGGTCACCTGACCGCCGCTCCACAGGGACCGGGCGGATACGGGTGAACCAGCAGCAGCTCGTCTGACGCACGGGACCGGGGTCGACGTGCTCAGTCGAGCCGCTCGCCACAGGTGAGCGGCACGGCCAGGCCTGCAGATCGATCCCCACCGCGGGTTGGTGATCGGCTGCAGCCCCCCACGTACGCTGGTCCTGCCAGCGAGCGGGGGGGGGGGGGGGGGGGAGCGTCAGGTCTGTCTCTCCACTACCTTCAACTTCCTCGGGCTACACCGGGAAGAGCGAGGTAGCTAGGAGTGATCGTGAGAGGTGCGCCGCTCACGATCCCGTCACGACGCCGCACGTGCCACGTATGGTCTTAGGACCAACCAGGACGTACGCGCAAGTGATTGGAGGGCGACCGTCAGGGGGAGAGTGGGTAGCGTCAGTTCTGTCTCTCCGATACCTTCAACTTCCTCGGCATACGCCAGGAAGAGCGAGGTATATAGGAGTGATCGTGAGAGATGCGCCGCTCACGATCCCGTCACGACGCCGCACGTGCCAGGTTGGTCTTAGGACCAACCAGGACGTACGCGCAAGTGATTGGAGGCAACCGTCAGGGATCTGTTGCTGGTCCTTCTTCTGAAGGAGGAGGGTCCTGGGAGCTGCTCTTGTTGGAGGGACTGGACGGTCCCCCCTACTCCTCAAGACGCTGTAACTTCCGAGATTCAGAGTAACTTTACCCAGGTTTGGTTATTGCACTGATTCGTCAGCACAACGGACCGGGGGGAAGGATCGCCGCTCCCACCAGCAGAGCCCATGTCTCTGCTCGAGTCGTTTTGGGGCCCGAGAGGGAACCCAAACCGACGGTGGGTATGCCGCGATCGGAGCTTGCCGATTCTGTCTTGAACCAGAGTCTCTCGTCTCCGGACAAGAAGGCTCTCTCAGTTCTGGCCGGTCGATCAAGCTACTTCCACCTCCTCTACTGCGACAGCGGCGTTTCTACGTGTCTTCGGACACCGTATTTAAATACTCCTTCGGTCCTCCTGAGAGGTTTCGACCTCGACGAGGATTGGAATGAGTCGGAGGACGGTATCGGCTCTCTCCTGTCAGGTGTCTATCAGCCCCACCCAGACGACGTTCACAGTGGCGGCAGACCCTTACCTACAGTGAGAGTTCGTAACCCTCCTCGGGGAAAACGTTTTCTCCTGACGATACGTTTTCCCAGACTCTGAGAGGCCATCGCCGCAAGGCGATGGCTGCTCCTACTCTTCTCCAACTGCTAGTTCCACTGGGAAGGCGAGCGAGTATCCAATTCCTCCCCCATTCTCTCTCTCCTTACGGCTACGAGGGAAAGGGGAAGGATCCTACAGAGATTCCTCTGTAGGATCCCGGCACGTTGGGGACTGCGCTACCAGGGGGGGACCATTCGGGTCCTACCTGACGTAAGCCCCCGTTCGTTGAGGAGGGATCCTGCCCCATTCTCGATTTCTACGGGAATCGAGAGGACCACCAGCCGATATCGTTGAACGAATTGTTTCGGTGTGGGTTTCGCAGACTGCTTAGAATTCTACGGAATTTCTAGCGCATTCAGAGTGTTAGAGTTTCTTACGATCTCCAAACACTTAGGCGAGACCACGGTCCAAAGTGAGCGAGACGAGAATCTCCGATATGTTACACGATAATCGGGAACCTCGCCTATGCTCGAATTCCTGGAATTTCTAGCATTAGGAAGAAGACTGCTGCTGAAAGAAGACTATCTCACAGTAGGCGACCAACCTGGAATAGAGAAGAACGGACGGGAATATCCAGTTTGGCTTGAACTATCGTCTTAGTATTCTGTTCACCATTGAAGCTTTCCTTCGAGGAAGACTTCTCCGTTCCACTGCTCTTTAATAGAGAACGAAGGTGGTCGATCTCCAATCCTTATTTTGTTTTCTTGAAGGAAAGAATTTAGGATGGAGATCGTTGTTCAGAATCCTACAAATATACTACGTATATTAACCTCGCGACATGATTCTGCTAAGCAGTTGAATGGTCCGAGGGGTAGGGCGCATATCCTGGTTATTTTACGGATTGCGACTTAGACGAAAAGTATTCTAATGAACTGCAACCCGGGTTGCCTGCAACTCCCAGGAGTTTCCAGTGTCAATTTTATATACTTATGGTGTTGTCACAACAACACCATTTAAGCTTTTATATTTACCGAAATTCGTTCGCTTAAATATAATTGCTCGAGCATATCTTTTTATGCTCGGTGGTTCTAGCCGAACGCATTCCTTCGTGGAAAGGATTACTTGGCAACTCAGGATGACGAGTCAGCGACAGCTACTGCGTATTGAATTGCCCGAGGCATTTCAGTATCAGCTGCCGCTTTGAGATAGACGGTTGTTTATGTCTTTCTCACCTGTTTTGATTGAATAACAACCGTATCTCTGCCCAACAATCACGGACTTAAGTCTCTGATTAACGGGGATTCTCGCATACATGAATGACCATCTACTGCTGAGAAACGCTAGTATTCGTCATCGTCTTCGGTATTGCGAGAATTTTAACAGAGATATCTATTCGACTCTCATCTTTCTGTTTACCGCACGGTAACAGAATTCTGTAATAGTCTCTTGCTGCATCGTATCCCGATAATGCGAATGATTTTTGCGGATCTGAGTTTGTCCTCAAAATATCTTGTATTCGGAGGTGTACAATTGTTCATTGTTCACCCCGGATTAGCAGATGTATTGAAAGACATCGCCTACTCCCACACCTGCCAGCTCTACTTCCAAACGTTCAGCCCATGAGAAGCAGTTCTTCAAGCGGCTCTCCCCACCTGTGTTTCCATTACTGAATAACGCCCCGCTTTCATTGCACAACGAACAGCAATGAAATGGCGGTTAGCGTTTTCAGGTCATTTGTAAGCACAGTTTAGAATCTTGAGATTCCTTCTCTCGATTCAGCTGGAAGACGTAGGTTGCATTCATTGCCTACCTTCGTCTTCAACGTCACATAGTGTTGTTTCTCCTTAAGCTGAGATTCAAAGTCTATGAGATTTTCTTGCCATCAGGGACCTCGGTCTTTTGAAGGCAATTGACTTTCTGCCTTTTGAGCTTATGCATTAAGAGAATCATCGCCGCGCCGTCCGGCATCGGTGACTAACAAATATTTTGTTTAGTTTGGTCTCTCAGCATAACTCTTTAAAGGGCGAAGGTCACGTGACTTACCCGGATGCTTGGACAACTTGCCTCTACTGATTCCGAACCAGTCAGTCGGCAGCTTGTCAGAGCGCCCGAGTCAGTTACGAACTATGCTGTGGACTTAGTTCGGTTGTTTCAGAGCAATCATTACTTCGTCTTAATAGCTTGTCAGTATGATTACTGTACATAACCAAAGTCGAGAAGAGGGATTAGGTCATACGACTCTATTCCCGTTCTTTTTTCGTCTTAGGTAACTGCATGACTTCTCTTGAGAAGTCAAGCACAAAGGGATGGGGATTTGTAACGCTCGATTTTCGTACCGATCTTCGTAGCGAAGACTCAGAACCCTTCGGTAACTGACGATTGGTTCGAGTCCTTCACAATACCCTCCCTAATGGACTTCACCGCCTCCGATACGAAGGCTATGCTGCTTTGTCCTGTGAAGGTGGGCGCAACGGGCGCTGTCCTGAAGAAACTCGACACCCATGGATGGAGTGATGGACGCCTCTTTCATCATTCTCTCGCGTTCCGCAAGAACTTCTCCGTGGCGCAGGTAATGAAGGCAGGCGCCTGGTCCAACCGGACCGCATGCACCTCCTTCTTACCTTCAGGATATTGCCCACGTTCCTTGCGGATCTTTTTCTTAGGAACCGTGGTGGGTGCTCAACACGTTGTGTAGTTAACCCAGACCCTCGCAGGATGAACAGCATCGAGTCCTGGTGTGACCGTAAGAATGGATGAGGAATGAGAGTGTGACTGGCTCCTCTTCCCATCTTCATCTTTTTCTTCCCTCTACCTTTGGGTAGAGGGACACGGTCGTCACCCTGCTGGGTAAGGACGAGATGCAGGTGAGCTACTCAATAGAGCACCATCCTATCCCTTTCAGTAGGGATAGGAGTAAATATCCACCACTTCTCCAACAAGGGGGAGGAAGTGGATGCCAAATTGAGACAAACCCATCATTTTATGATGTCTCTTGCAAACAGGAACAAGTTCTTGCTTGCTGGTACGAAGAGATACGCTTGCCTCTCTCTTAGTACTTGGCCCAGAGGTCTGACCATTGATCCTGCGGTCACACCCCGATCAATCGGACAGAGGTTTGGATCCCTCCCTTGCTCTTACGACCAGGGAGGCAACTCCAGGGTTGGACGAACACCAGTCTGTTCACCAAAAAGACTCAGATTCCTCCCACCAAGAAGTGAGTCTTCCTATTGTTAAAGGACGAGGGTTTGTATTACGTATCGGAACAAATGACAATTTGTCGAAAATTGCATTTTTCCTAACTATACAAACGTGAGGTCCTTTACATTAGTCCCACCTCATGCCACCCCTCACTCTGCAGCTTTTTGCAATGGGCCTAAAGCAAAAGTGATTCTTCACCTCTCGGGCGCGCGGCGCGCGCGCACGATCGGACAAGCAGTTAACTACCGTTCTCCCCTTGTTCGAAGCTTACGACCGTCCCAGCTGCCGCTAGTTACCTTCCTATTGTTAAAGGACCTCAGGTTTGTATAGTTAGGAAAAATGCAATTTTCGACAAATTGTCATTTTTTGATAAAACTTTTATATACTATACGTATAGTACAGTGATTCTTCATGCATTATTGTTGTAATTTATGGCCAATGATGAAGGACCATTTGCATTCTTTTAAGGGGGCCGGCCGGCTAATGCCCTTTTTTAAGGACAGGACTTTGATATTCATACCACTTAATAAGGTGACTTGGGACATCTCCAAACCGCATATGATTTTCGCCTCTGACCTTCGGTTTTGTGACGCCAGGGCGATTTATCCCGAAAATAGCCATTTTTCAAATTCTATCTCCTCCCTTGATATTTAATATTAAGACCTGGGATTACTACCATATATAGACCTGATGTAGACCTCCAATCGAATGGAGAGTTTTTTTTCTAAGTCATTTTTTTTGCTAGATATGAATTTTTCAATATGGTAAAAAAATAAACCCTATAAATCAGGAGAAAAAAATTTATAAAAAAAATAAGAAACAAAAATTGGAAAAAAGGGCTCTATTTGATTGTTCTATAATGTCTTTCTGAGTTATATACCAAATTCCAATGTTATAGCTTTAAAACTTAAGTGAGAAGATAGATTTTGAAGGTCAATAAGTATAGTTTTGAGATACGGGCGTTCAAAGTTTTCCTTCGTATTTCTATAAAGACAATATTAATAAATAATGATTATTATGAATGTATATTTATTTTTTGTGTATTAATAAACCAAAACTATTTTATTTATCATAATTTAATCATAAATGATGATCCCTTTGCTCATATATTGCAGCCTGGGGCACTGCTTGAGGCAAGATTGGGCACTCCTTCCTATGCAATTCTCTCTCTCCCCTTCACTAAAACTGCTTATTACAGCGAATTTTCTTCTTCTGTGTGTTAGCGAGATGTTTTCCTTGTATTTTCCTCTTTGGCATGATGAAATTCTTGCCCGAAACAAAGATAAACAAATGTAATTGCAAGAGAATGTCAAGAGGTGAAACTCGAAGGCGTACACTTTTTTTACAAAGACAATTTAATAAATCATGATTATTATGAATTTCATATTCCATTTTGGGTATTAAAAAACCAAAACTTTGTTATTTATCATAAATGAAGATCTCTTTGCTCAAAGATCGTAGCCTTAGGCACAGTGTGACGTGTGCTGTCAAGCAAGACGGGGGCGTTACTAAGCAACCCTCCCCTCTCTCTTCACTAACTACGCATATATTATGATATTCTGTAATAATACTTGAGCGATTTTTCTTCGTCTGTATGTTAGCGAGATGTTTCCCTTGTCTTTTCCTCATTGGCATAATGAAATTCTTGCCGAAACATACATAAACATACGTGAAAGCAGGCGAATGTCAGACGTGAAATGGAACGTGTAGACTACTTGACGTCTGTGGTCGCACTAAACCAGGACTGAAGTCTCCTTCTCGACTCGGGGAATGTCTACAGATGCCATTTCTCCCAATTTCTTTGACAATAATTATCAAAATTTACGATAATAGAAATATTGCATTTTCTTGTACGGATCAATGTTTTAGGCTTATTGAGTTACGTTAACTAATTACCCTGTAACTAAGAAAGTAAGAGGAGAATTTGACGAAATTTTTAATTTCGATATCGTATTCTCAATTGCCATATGAAGCTCCATGAATTTTTTCATGACTTTGCATTTTTCGCCCTATACCTCCATATATAGAGGTTCCGGCCGGCCCCCTTAATGTTTACATTCTTAGAATCATCAGCTGATATATTTTACTGACTTCATTGCAGCTATAGTTACACTAAATGAAGTTAATTTCAATATTTATTTTTCCAAATCATCATAGCTGGGTTGAAAATGTAGCATTTTATTTATTAGTAAATGAAGTAAATAAAGGAAGTAAAGGTGTGATTTTGCCAGAAATGGATGTTACATTTGCCTTCAAAAAGTTTTGTGGCCTGCACATCAATATTTGTTTCTTCAGCTACACCTACAACCATAAATTTAGTGGCATACTTTCATAACACTTTCCTCTCCCATGCATGAATAAAGATTTATGTAATTATATTAATGAAAGTCACCTTTGAAAATTAGTAAATAAGTCCACAACAGTGTAACAACCTTTAATAAACTGATTTTGGCAAACATCTTTCTCTTGATTTGATTGGTTATGTCAGTATTTGCTGTTATTTATGCTAGTGGCTTGCACAGAGTGGTAGGTGTTATTAATTATAAGAAATAATAATGAATTCTTTGACAAGTCACAAGGTTGGTAAGCTGGATTTAATGTATGAAGATTCGCATTTAACTTAGTATGTTTTATAGGTGTATTCATTAGTTAAAGGCTAACCCAGGTATACTGTAATATATGCAATAGGTCTTCTACTATGAGATTCAGGGCCTCTGTAACACGGTTTTTTTCGCCAATAAACTTTTTATCTATGCATTTCATAAATATAACGCTTATTCAGAATACATATTATATCAACACATAAATTTTGAGTGTATTCTGCACTACGTAGGTTGAATAAATTTGGTACGTTATAATGTAAAAGTGACCTTTTTTGAAGAGGGCCGGGCCAACTTACTCAGAGGAAAGGGTTCGAACGCACTCCGTTAGTAACTTATGACAGCATTTCTTCCCTCTTTTCTCGATGGATGATTGGCTATACGTAACGAAGGCTAAACCTCTGGCAACAATGACATAACAAATTTAAATACAAGCAAAGCAGTACACCTTTATGAACTCTGGAACCTCTCCACTGATAATTGTCATAATGAACAAACCAACAAAATATGTTAATAAATACACAAAAACACTTCGATTATTAGTCTAACTCCCAAAATAAGTTTCAAAAAGAAATTAGTCTACTTTATAGGTCCACAATCAGATTGACAAGATGTAGGGAAATAGTTGGAATTATTCATCAAAAACATAGTAGACAAAAGCTTGATTTGATAACTGCTATATCCAATGTCAAGCAATTTTTATTTATTGGCTGTCTACACTATTTACTGAAAAAAAAATAGCCGGTACCGTATATTGGCTTTAAACCTTCACAAATAATTATTGTCAGAATGATGACTTCATGAGGCTCCACCCACTTTCGCCTCGTTATAATTCAGGATAACACCAAAAACTGAAGGCTACCCATGGGCATTGTTGGATTAGAAAATTTAACTTCTCTGGCTATAAAAACTAAATTCTCGAGTAGTTGTAAGAAGTGCTAAATGATCCTCAAGGATCCCAGCAGTTGGCCTAAACGTTTAATTCATGTATATTACTGCTATACTGTTGCGGCACTACTGCTACAGTAGTATTACTACGCTAGCACTGATACCCCACCCACATCTGTTTATCGTTCCGCCATTCATAAAGTCTTTGGGTTTCAGAGCCGATGGAATTTCTGTCTGGTGAATGGGCGGGGGGGGGGGGCAACATTTAGTCAAAAAAGTGTTTGTTTACCTTGGCTTACGTAATGAATGTTTTTCGACTCTTGGCTCATAATCATTGGCCATGACGTCGGCTAGATCATTTTTACTCTATAAAAATTAAAACTATCGGGTTTAGGTTATTGATAATGCTGACAAAATTTGTGTGTGGTTGTAAAATATACATATGTCAACTTTCAGCTACATCCAATGCTTTGACAAGGAGTAAAGTCCAAAAAACCGTGTTACAGAGACCCTGAATCTCATAGTAGGTGTATTTATTTAGTAAGAAGCTAACCCAAATATACTGCTGTAATATATGCATTATCTATTATATTTACCGAAACTGATACAGGCATAGACAGCCTAGCCTAGTTTAATCTACTGGAAATGCGTCTTGCACTGCTGTACACAGTGTATACTGTATGATGAAATCTTGTTTTTTTGGACATTTTTAGTGACTGGATGATAAACGAGTAATATATACGTAGGTACACGAATTACGGTTCTTTTGTGTGCTGCATATATTTTGGTTTCTCAGAAGGTTTAGTTTGCGTATTTACCAGAGCAAGCTCCAGTTCTGAAGTCTAAAAAAAAAAATCCATGGAGAAAATCATGCCTCTCAGGACCCTCCACTAATGTTCACTTTTGTGGTAACTGAATTAGCATGGGCTAGCTCCCCCCCACCTCTTTGAGATGCTTCGGTTATGTAGATAGAGAATGACTTATATTTGCACATGAACATGTTGCGGGGGAGATAGTTTCAACGTT
>NC_087206.1:42805727-42825331 GCF_015104395.2 Macrobrachium nipponense | reverse complement strand
AACGTTGAAACTATCTCCCCCGCAACATGTTCATGTGCAAATATAAGTCATTCTCTATCTACATAACCAAAGCATCTCAAGAGGTGGGGGGGAGCTAGCCCATGCTAATTCAGTTACCACAAGTGAACATTAGTGGAGGGGCCTGAGAGGCATGATTTTCTACATGGATTTTTTTTTTTAGACTTCAGAACTGGAGCTTGCTCTGGAAATATGCAAACTAAACCTTCTGAGAAACCAAAATACATGCAGCACACAAAAAGAACCGTAATTCGTGTACCTACGTATATATTACTCGTTTATCATCCAGTCACTAAAAATGTCCAAAAAAACAAGATTTCATCATACAGTATACACTGTGTACAGCAGTGCAAGATGCATTCCCAGTAGATTAAACTAGGCTAGGCTGTCTATGCCTGTATCAGTTTCGGTAAATATAATAGATGTTTGCTACTGTTGTGGACTTATTTACTAATTTTCAAAGGTGACTTTCATTAATATAATTACATAAATCTTTATTCATCCTTCATGCATTGGAGAGGAAAGTGTTATGAAAGTATGCCACTAAATTTATGGTTGTAGGTGTAGCTGAAGAAACAAATACTGATGTGCAGGCCACAAAACTTTTTGAAGGCAAATGTAACATCCATTTCTGGCAAAATCACACCTTTACTTCCTTTATTTACTTCATTTACTAATAAATAAAATGCTGCATTTCAACCCAGCTATGATGATTTGGAAAAATAAATATTGAAATTAACTTCATTTAGTGTAACTATAGCTGCAATGAAGTCAGTAAAATATATCAGCTGATGATTCTAAGAATGTAAACATTAAAAGAATGCAAATGGTCCTTCATCATTGGCCATAAATTACAACAATAATGCATGAAGAATCACTGTACTATACGTATAGTATATAAAAGTTTTATCAAAAATATCAAACTTATTATTTGACTTCTGTAAATGGATACCTGTCGGTGTAACAACTTAACTGGGGACAATAGTCTCTCTCTCAAGTGCAGGTTTAATGAAACAAAATCAGCAGATTTTTAGGTTCTTGCTGAAAAAGAAAACCAGAAAGTTTGAAGTGCTGGAAAACGCTTAAAAGTGCCAGATCAAAATTCAACAGTGCACTTATCAAGTGGTTTAAGCTCCAACATGGCAAAGGTGTAAGCATTTCCGGGGAGATGCTTAAGGAGCAGGACAGAATTTTCAAGAGGAACTAAACCTAGTGAATGACCGTGATTATTCATAAGCTTTGTTCTACTTTTGATAACACATAGTAGTCTGTGAAACGGTTTACAAAGGGGTCTTTTTGGGGCGATTTCTGTGGTTCTGCAGTAGCCGAGGCCAGACTTTATACTGTAGTCATCATTCATCCAGATCCACTGAAGCCATGAAACTGCCTTCTCACAAAATACAAGATGGTGGGAATGATTGCCATATTCAGTTACCTCTATTGACAAGGCCAGAGCTTCTAGAAATTCTGAGGGGTATGCCAGCATAACCCCTCATCAGGGCCTGAAATATGGGAGGTAGGTGGTCTTTGGAAAGTAGTCTATACAAGCAGTCCCCGGCTAACAACAGGGGTTCCATTCTTGTGACGTGTCGTAAGCCGAAAATCGTAAAAAATCCTAAGAAAACCTTACTTTTCATGCTTTGGATGTATTAAAAAGTAGGTAAACTGCATTTTTCATTATATAAAAAACTTCAAATTTTGATTATTTTGAAATTTTGGAGTCATATTTCTTCTGTCAGATCGGGGTCGTAACCCTGGAACATGCATCGTAAAACCTTGAAATAATTTCTGATGTATATGACTGTAAAGTGTTGCAAGCCGAAGACTGCCTGTAAGAGGGAAGGTCACAGTCTATCTTTGTGTCACCCCTCCCTTTCCCTTCAGCATGAGCTGGAGGGGGGAGGGGATGAGGATTCCTGGCACTTTGGCAAAGGAAAAGAAAATGAAGACTCATGTCCCAACTTTGATATCTCCACTCTTATAATATCTAAGGCTTGAAGGAGACTGCAGCAAACTGCACAGAGGATCGAGGTGTTTTAGCCAAAAGAAAACCTCCTCCACCTCACCCAACTTTTTAGAAAGCAAAGAAGGGAACCCAAGATCAATCTGCTCCACTGAGACTACTTTTAGCTGAAATTTGTCTGGAGATGAGTATTGAAATTGGGACTCTTTCTTCCAAAGCCAACTACCTCCATAGCTTTGTCCTCTCATCTGCAGATGAGTCTAGTGACATCCAAGGCACCAAGCATGTTCATCCAAAGGTCAAACCATGATGCCACTCAGAAGGACGCCGTTGTAACGTATAACCAAAAAGAATTAACCTTCTCATCGAGAAAATTCTTCCTTCTTCCAAAGGGAGTCGTCTTTCAGTACGCAGACTGACAAACCAACTTGATGAGTTTAAGTCTATGCGTCATCTGGTGTGAAGAACTTCAAGTTCCTCAATAGCAGGTAGTAGCCTCATCAACCAGCTGGACTGCAGGGAACCTTCCGATCTCCAAATCACACTATTATTCTGCCCCAAGACAGTTCCTCGTTGGAGGAGTGGTTTTCCTGCTCGGCTACCAATCTAGAGGTCTGAAGTTCGATTCTCAGCTCTGCCAACACAGAATCAGAGGAATTTATTTTTGGTGATAGAAATTCATTTCTCAATATAATGTGGTTCGGATCCCACAATAAACTGTACGTCTCATTGCTAGGTAACCAACTGGTTCCTAACCATGTAAAAATATCTAATCCTTTGGGCCAGCCCTACGAGAGCTATTAATCAGCTCAGTGGTCTGGTAAAACTAAGATCTAATAATCTGACCCAAGGCATCACAAGGAAGCAACAACCACAGCAGTTGAAATGACCATCTTGCCTCCAGAGTACACCCTACAGTATGTTGTACGCATTGTCAAGATAGGGTCAGTGAAACAGTGGTCACTTCCCCAAGGTCATCACGCTTACAAATGAGTGATATTTTTATAATAAAATGAAGTTTTATAAACATACTCACCAAGTAATTTCTTAGCTAACAATTAACCCCACATGGCAACCTAATTTAACAAATCAGCGTGCAAGAGACTGTTGCAATGTGGGGTGACAGGTCCTGCCCACCGCAACGGGAGCTCACAAGCGACAGAAGCCCACACTGTCATTCTTATTTATTGCCACTAAATCCATGAAATTCAGAGGGGGGTAGGTTCTAAATTAGTAATTACACGGTAAGTATATTCATAAAACTTCATTTTATTATAAAAAATATTTTTATAAAAGTAACTTACCAACTAATTACTTAGCTGAATCCCACATTGCTAGGGGGGATGGGATGAATGTAGTGAACTATCTCAAATTTTCAATGCATTAAAGGAATATTATTGAACTTGAGGAGTGCCTAATACCGGCTCAGTGTTCATCCCTTACTTACCTGGTAAGAGAGCTACAGGAGGAAATACTGCCTCTGGTAGTACTCATCTAAACCTGTCATGACAGCAGTGGACCGGGAGTTGCCTCTACATTGGTGGAAATTTTGCAACGGGGATCTGCCTGACCACTGACTAGTCTCAAGATGAAATACTCATACCCTAACCCTGGGCACAGTACCATAACAAGACCAGAGAATAAACCTGTCACGTTTACACCATTACAGAAATTCATGATAAAAAGGCACTAATCAACAACTAACTGGTGGGTCTTCCAGGTACTAGGTACCCCACTGTCTCCCCATAACTCAATATCCTTGACACAAAGAAAAGAGATAGGAGAGAGATCATGTCTCTCCTATGCTTCCTCACCCAATATCATGCCAGCCACTGCCAACGGGTCAAGGGTCTGCAATTTACAAACACTGTTTCTACTTCTTTCAAATAATGTGACACAAATATAGACACACCTCCAATAAGCTGATTGAAGGATGTCAGAAACAAGTTATGCTTAAAGTAGAGAGAGGTGGCCACAGCTCTGACCTCATGAACTCTCGCCTTAAGCAATGGAAGCAATTCCTCATGTATCCAGGTATGCGCTTCGGATATTAGGTCTGATGAAGAACGAGAGGCCCTTCTTGGAAAGCGGAGGGGAGGAATTCTTAACCAAACACCAGAGGTTATTCAAGGATCCCTATGGACCAAAAAATCAGCGGAACACACAACCAAAATGCCAGCTAAATTAAAAGCATCAAAAGCTTAATAGAAACGGTAAAGGGGGACCCTCTTGGGAAACCAGGGCTTTTGGGTGGGGGAAACGGATAAGAGTGGCGGCGACCGCCGAAAGCTTGTTGGGAAACCGGGGTTTTTGGGTGGGGGGAAACGGATACTGGTAGTCACCTAACCCAACGAACCTACCTAACCTGACTTAGGGTGCTGTGCCCTGACCTGGCCTGGGGGCTTTGCTCCCCTGTATGGTAACAATGGTTGTGACCTAACCAAACGAACCAACCTAACCTGACTTAGGGTGTGTGCCCTAACCTGACCGGGGCCGAAGCCCGACTAAGGGTATGTACCCTAACCTGGTCGGGGGAAAAGCCCTCCATATGGTAACAAAGGTTGTGACCTAACCAAACAAACCACACTAACCTGACCTAGGGCACAAAACTGTCTTCCTCTTTCATGAGGCTCATTGTTCCCTCTTCACAGTGTTCACATTGACCACTAGAATCGCCTAAAAGGCAACTTTTAATAAGGAACGAATGTAACACATCAACATCATCACAGAACTTGATCAAGTCCGAAAACATAACTGGGTTAGCAGCAGCAAAAGCAACATGCAACAGATGAGGAGTAGACAGCGAAGCCATGTTGACTGTTTTGAATGGCTGTGGGTCATGGTAGGTCTTCCAGGTCGAAAGGACTACTTACCTATGAGGATGGATTTGGTTGTTGTGAGGCCCTGGAAATTGGCCTGCAAAACTGTAAACAACCCTCCCTGTCACCTACACTTAAAAACCAAAAACCAATTTCACCACTAAAGGATTGATGGGTACTACTCAGGGTACCAAGTACCCCTGTGGCAAGATCACAAGCAAGCAAATCCCCCTCCAGTTACTTTAGTCATACCGACTATCAAACTTTCCCTCTTCGAGTTACTAAATAGACGCAGGACAATCAGCTTACCAAAATATAGGACACACAAAACACACACATGTACTCACCTCTGACAAGATACTCAGGGCTAGACACTGTGCTGTCTGCTGGATATAGGCCAGTCGTCAAGAGAATACAATTACCTCTTTAAGTATAAATTCAAAAGATTGAAGTTTCATCAACATAATGGGATAGTATATGAAAGCCCCATACAAACTAAAATAAGCATATGAGGTCTATGTAAAATATGTTTTCAAGGCAGTTTTAAAATCCAATATGGCATCTCTTAGCATCAGGTCCCTTTCATCTCGGCATTGAGACCACGTTCTTACCAGCTTTCCCAGAGCTCATTTGAACAATATTAATGTAGATATATAACGTTTATTGATATTACTCAAGATTGCAATTATAATCAGCACAATAAAACACCATTTTATTGCTGATATTAGTGAAGTATGAAACGTCTTATTCCTGGGGTCATGGTTTGAACTAAAATGCATTTTTACCTTGTAATTGGTGGCTATGAACTAAAATGCCTTTTTACCTTGTGTAATTGGTGGCTATGAACTAAAATGCATTTTTACCTTGTAATTGGTGGCTAATTGAATGCAAATGTTCACATTTTGTTCCAAATTCACTCAAAATAACACTTGAAATACGTTGAGAGTTTGTTGACAGCAAAGTCGTGGCGGGAATAAATTTCCGGCCTTGTTGTACATCTGGCTGACGAAAACCATTGCCAAGCAGACGACGGATTAGCGAATTGTTTATGACAAAATTTTTTTATTATTTTGCTAGCACTTTTCATTGATTTAAGTCCATATAACTATTTTAATTTATAATAATTTTACCTATGCCTGAAATACATGTAACCTTTAATGTTAGCATGCTAGGAATGGCAAAATTTCATCGTTGCCAATTCAGTGGAGCTTCAAACATACACCGATGCATTTACAAACTGTTTCCAAGAATTTTAGTTGTCATAATAATGCAATAATGATAAAATTGCTTTATAATTTATCTATATATACTACAAATAGTTATGCCAATTTCACTTATTTCCATGGTTTTGTGTATGTCTTATAGGCTCTATACCCAGTTTGGAGGGTATATACATGACTTACACGAAAGGAGAACAACGAATATATATTTTCTAATTAATTATCGTAAATACGTAATAAAGTTATGTCATTCATTACCTTACACTGAAATTCAACTATTTATTTCAAAATTACCTTCCTCCTCCGGAAAAATCGTGAGTTTCCTTGGACTCTTGTGCAAATGTCATCATTTAAGCATCTATGGGTACAAGTGGTGTGAGGATTTAGCACAAGAATTGGGAAGTTTGTTGACACAAGTGACTGCAAACATAGAGATGTTTTAAGTAAAAATTTCAAAAGCGTCATGGAGGTAAGCTTGCACTGAGCATGTTAAGACTTCATAAACCAGTTTAATCTTAAATTATGACGCTATTTTGTACTTTGGGAGAAAACACTTATTTCGAGAGGAAAGTAGAGGTCTCAAGGTGTTGCTTCCACAACCCATGACTCGTGACTGGTGTCCTTCTCCGGTATAAGGATGTGTTGAAAGTACTTTTTCTGGAAGGTGGGTCGACGAGCGGGCAAGATTGGCCCAGGTCGTCAACTCGGCTGTTTACCCTATAGACAGAGGCATTCTTTACGTACCTCCCACTATTAAGAGCGCCAGGCGGCCAGTGCATATAGCGATGTCTCTAACTGCAGCACCATGAGAAGCAAATGGCCTCGGCCCAAAGAAAAAGAAGGAAAATAAAAGTTTCTAGCTGGATGTGTCTGATACTAGGTAGGTATCAAGATAGGACCACACTACAAGTTCTTCGTCATGTTCTCCAGTCACACCTAACTGGGTCCATGATTAGGCTACCTTTACATGGAAGAGACTGTCCTAGCCTGATACATCTTGATACATTATCACACCTTCATCCCGCCAGGTGTCCATCTGAATAGTCTTAATGAACTTGGCTTATCAGGTCCCTAGCCTAATTTTTATTGTTTCTTAACTACTACCTACTATAGCTATTTGATAGTACTAAAAATTAATTTGCCATATCTTCAGGAGCTAATACCGTTTAATACACCAAAGATAAAGGCAAGAAGTTAGTTCAAGAAGGTAAGAAACATGACGCGGAAATGAACGGGGTCATTATTTTAAGAGAGTTCTCCCTAAGGTTTAGAGGAAGCAACGACGGATGAATGTGGTTCGCCATGTCTCGCTTTCTCTCTCTCTCGCAGCCCCAAGACTTTCGCTACAATTTGCTTTACTTTTAACCACTTTGACCAACTTTAGTTTGCTTTCCACCTTGGAGAGAGTTAATGGGGAGCGCCATGGTATGGACAGTAGGGAGGTGGGATCTAGGGTTACCTGTTCTCCCGCGACAAAACAAAACCCCCCCATTCTCAAACCCTCCAAAATGGGCGCCCATACCCCGCCACAATATCCCCCAGCCAGACCCCTCTTAACACCCAATTCCTTCCATTTACTTTCATTAGGGTATTCAGTAAGTCAAAAGCCTCTCGGCCCATCACTAACCTTGTAAACTGTCGTCATTCCAACAAGGAAGATATTCGATATCACTCGAAATCGTCCAAAAAGTAACTTTTACTCGTCTGAAAACAAAGCAGCAACCTCTACTCCCCCTATGCGCGTTCGATGCGATTTTGTTGATCGCGGGATGGTGGAACGGAACGCGCGCGCTCTCTTTAAAGCTCTTTTTTTTTTATTATCACCACTCGTCACTTCTGTGACGAACATATTATGATTTCTCTTGTTTTTACGATGACCATAGAGCTAAATAATTTTTTACGATAAGGAAAATATATATAAACCGCTAGCTTTTGCGAATTACAATTAGAACAAAAACTAGCATAAATTGTAACTTCGCTATTAGTGGTATTGAAAATAATTTGGTTGATTAAATAAATTTTTTCATATGTTATGCCCATCCGTTCATGTGGGTGTTGTAACAAAATCTAGTTTTTCAAAGTTTATCAAAGAGGCCAGTCTTTTGTCCTTTCTTCTTTTCATATAAAAAAATGGCAAACAAACTAGTTCCTATGTGATTCTATGCATGCTCCTCTTCTTTTAGAATTGAATTAGTGGTTTTTAACTGTGAACAGATAAAATCATTTAGAAAATTTATACCATAAAAGTTTTCATTATACAAACTTAACTAATGAAATCACGACAGAGTGGCGGAAGAATACTACTTGAGCCATCGTCTGTTTCATTCCAATTGTTTCTGCGTTCACGTATCAGGCCGGTTATCAACATGGGGTTCGGCGAATATCCAGCAGAGTATAATCCCAAAATTCATGGCCCATATGATCCAGCCAGATATTATGGCAAAGGTAAGATTCGTTGCTATGTAAAGCTTAACTTAGTCTTTTGATTTGCAACTTAGGAAGCTCCTAAAATAAAATATTAGTGATTTTACCTACGTCGTCTGCCGTCTAGAATCAGCTGATGAAGTAACAAACACTAGATACCTATTCCTACTACCTATCCATCTCTAGGCCTACCCCGGCTGGCCGCTTCTTAATTGCCAGATTACGGTAGTTTTTATTAATGTTTTATTTTTGTAAAGTAATCGTAGTCCAATTAGTTTAATTTTACCATTTCTATGCTAGGCCTTCCCTATTACCTACTATTACATAAACACTTGAAAGGTTTGATAATTGGCTGTATTTTAATATTTTCGCTTCGAACCACCTACCTACCTACTACCTATCCATTTTAGTGAGTAATGAATGAAATATCAATTTTCAAGGATTAGATTGGCCAGTTAAGGGGGTAATTGAACTTAACAAGAAATGCTGAGAACAATTGTAAAAATTGTGTAACCTGACTGGTGGTGCTCTGCCCCCCATACCCTCCCTTAAAGAAAGTTAAAGCAAGAGTCTAACTTAAGGCTATTATACCTAGTTAGGATACTAATCTAACCTTCCTAGTAGAACGTGTTACCGTAACTCCCCTTAGGGAAAGCAATCTTAGAAGTGTAACATACTATATACCTAGGTAGCCTAGGTTAGGATTCTAACCTAACCTTGTAGAACATGTTACCTTACCAGGGGGCTCTCCTCCCCTTACCTCCCCTTACATAAAGGCAGTCTTAGAAGTGTAACATATAGGTTAGGATAGTAACCTAACCTAACTTAGTGGAACATATTACCTGACTGGGGGCTCCCTCCCCGTATCCCCCCTTACATAAAGACAGTCTTAGAAGTGGAACGTATAGGTTAGGATACTAACCTAACCTAACCTAGAGGAACATGTTACCTGACCTGGGGGGTTCCCCCCCCTAACCCCCTCCCCCTTATATAAAAGGCACAGGATATAGGTACGGCAGCCGTTATCCCTGATAGCGATAGATATTGGTACGGCAGTGAATTGCGCATGCGTCAATTTCAGACTTCCTGCCGTACAAATAACATCGTGTATAGAAGGGTACGTCAGATTCTGTCAGTGGTGCCGTATTGTGTTATTGACTTTCTGCAGATATGGTAGTTTGCTAATCATGCAACAGTTTACGTGCACTGTTGCTAAGAGATATAGGTATGGCACTAGAGGATCAGCGACAGTAGTAATAATAGTCGAACTGAATTGTTCCGCTGAACATGTTCAATTCGAAATGTCAAAGTGAAGCACCATACTGTCATCACCAAAGCACTAAAAACATTTTGACAGTAAAGGAAAATATGAAAAATCCCAATAATACTTAAACATACTTAGATTTTGACTATATACTACATGAAAAAATAAAACTAATCTCTCTGTACCGTGTAATAATACATCGGTTTTCGCCGAAAAACAGATATTTTCAGGTTTCAAAAAGCTGAAAAAGCAATAGATGTCTACGAAGAGTCAAACTTCCAGAAATTGTATATACGTAGGTCATGAACGATCGAATCGGCCCCGAAAAGAGCTCCGAAGAGGAGATTCAAAGAGAACTTGAAGTACACAGAAACCGTGCTCTGCTGTATTCATGGTAGTAGGGAAAACTACCTAAGTCAATCCTCTGGTAAACGGCCTAATCAATCCTAAGTAATCATCTAAATCAGGTCCATATTAACAGCATGTTTCCCATATTAGACGCACTACTGACTGCTACACTGCCTTATTAGCCAAGCTTCAAATTTTTTAATCTTCTCTTCGGAGCTCTTTTCACGGCCGATTCGATCGTTCGTAACCTACGGATATACCATTTCTGGAACTTTGCCTCTTCATAGACGTCTATTGCCTTTTTTCAGCTTGTTGAAACCTGAAAACATGTTTTGTCGTCATTTTCTTGCTGTCACTGATATACCTCAGGCGGTAAACAAGGGTTCGCGCATGCGCAAATCACTGCCGTACCAATATCCATCGTAATCAGGGATACGGCTGCCGTACCAATATCCAGTTCGTATATAAAACAATCCAAGAAGTGTTACATATAAGTTAGGGTACTAACCTAACCAACCTAACATAGTAGATCATGTTACTTTACAGGGGGCGGATAGAACATGTTACCTGACCAGGGGACCTATGCCCCCTACCCCTCCCCTCTTATATAAAAACAGTCTTAGAAGTGTAACAGATAGGTTAGGATTCTTACCTAACCTAGTAAATTGTATGACCAAGATCGGGGGGGACGCCCCCACTTGAGAAAGATATATATTATGAAGGCAAATATAATAAGTAAAATGTCCAAGAAATTTTTATGGATCAGAAAGGTAAGTAAAGGAGAATATTGAAAAAAGAAGGGAGGAAAAATGCATGCGTAATTTGGAATGTCTAAAATCTAAAATGTAATACCATCAATT
Organism: Macrobrachium nipponense; assembly: GCF_015104395.2. Lineage (NCBI taxonomy): Eukaryota > Metazoa > Arthropoda > Malacostraca > Decapoda > Palaemonidae > Macrobrachium > Macrobrachium nipponense. The sequence goes on along the minus strand of NC_087206.1, from coordinate 42,814,415 downwards.
TTCACGTCATTGTCCCCCTTACCGTAGGATAGAGTTCAAAGGTAAATTACAGCTTAATTACAGCCAGCCAATAAAATGTTACTTTAAATTCTTGTTCAGGAGGTAAAACTGTATAGGAAAAACGTCACCTGGCAGTGTCTCGTCGCTGCGGTACAATGGCTTTGATCTACCGAAGTATATGTACATAAATATTAAAGCAATTTTATCATTATTGCATTACTATGACAACTAGAATTAATGGAAACAGTTTATGACAATGCATCGGCGTATGTGTGAAGCTCCTTTAATGTGGCAACGATGATTTTGCCATTCTTAGCATGCAAACATTAAAAGGTTACATTTATTTCTGGCATACAGTTAAAAAAAATCAAAATACTAATATAGACTTAAATCAATTAAAAGTGCTAGCAAAAATATATATATATATAGGTATATATACCACTAATCATTGACTGCTCCGCGATGGTTTTCGGCAGCCAGATGTACGACAAGGTTAGAAACATTGGATTATATATATCTACTTTAGAAGTATCTGTAATTTTTGGGGGTAATATGGTTGCAAAAAAGGGATAATAGACATGAATTAAATAAACAATTTAAAGTAACAAAATAAAGTTAAACTAAATAATGAGTAAATTAAACAATTAAGGGAATAAAGCTTTGCACCTCATAAACAGTTTCGTCGTCTGCTGCTCGTAACTGTGTTTGTGGAGTGAGCGCTTAGGAACCAGGAACAGCAACGAGGTTCAAGTGCAATGTGGAGTGGATTAAGACCAATAATGTGTATAATTACAATCAAATAAGCACTGTGGAGTTTCAGTTGTGATGGCAGTAGGGATAAAACTACCGATTACAAGGTAAAAATGAATTCGGTTCAAACCATGACCCTGGGAATAACAAGTTTCATACCTTCACTAATATAGGCAACAAAATGTTTTATTGTGCTGATTACAGCTGCAATCTTGAGTAAGATCAATAAACGTTACATATATACGCTAGTATTGTTCAAATGAGTGCTGGGAAAGATGGTTGATTGTCCGTGATTAGACCGGCCAGCCTGACGATAGCCGCCATATTGGATTTCAAAACTGCATCTCATGCTTATTTTAGTTCATATGGGGCTTTCATATATCAAATTATGTTGATGAACCTTCAATCATTTGAATGGTATGCTTAGAGTTGTATTTGTATTCTTGTTTCACCAATTAAATATCGAGTGAATAAGACCCGGCCAGCGTGATGATGGTGGATCATCTATGATTGTTTACCCTAGTAAAGAAAACATCACTATTTACATGTTTATAATGATTAGTTTGAAAATATTTGTTATTGAAAAAGTAACTGTATTCCTGACTCAAATTTAAGTATAATAATTATTTTCAGAATTAAAAAGTTTTTTAAGTCCTGTATTATGACTTCACGACATCTTGACTTCGTACCTATTACCTATTGTAAATGAATTGCTATACTCTACTTTCTTGCAGAACAGTTCACCAGTTATTCATGCAGATTGTTATCAGTTATTCATGTAATTGTTATAATCGTAATGCGCATATATATCTTTATTATTTACTTTTTGGATACATGAAGATGTTTTTACTGCCGTAGTGTGACGCATTCGCTTTTGCTCCCTGGGCCTCTTGTCTGTTTTCACACCATAAGAAATTAATGGGGTCGAATTTGCAATGACCAGAAAGTCCTTGAAAGAGGAAAGTTAGCATTGAAGAGCATATGTTTTGATTGAGAAAAATACAAATTTATACAATAGCTAGCTTGTAAAAAATACTTGATTACAAAAAACTTGATTGACAACTAAGCAACATACCTACTATGGGTTTTAGAGACAGTGCAAGCACGTTTTTTGGCAATATTTCTGTAACGTACACTCGTATCAGAACGAGATTTTGCTATAGTGTATTACACCTAGTGCCGTAATTTATAAGGGTATCGTGAATCACTATTCGTGAAGAATAACGACACTTGTCCTTGTATCAAGAGACAAAAACTCCGTTATCGAGAAATGGATACGAACACAGCAGTAAAAAGCTCCACCTACCCTCTCCCCCCAATTAAAATAAATTATAAAATATAATTTAATAATTACAATAAAATCAGAGCATTTAAAAACCAGGAATGGGAAGAAAGCTACCTATAATATATATACAGTTACACATTTTATTAATATAATACGAAAAGTTTCATGTCATCAACACATCATCATTCTACAATTAAAATAAACATGAAATATAATTTGATAATAATTACAATAAAATCAGAGCGTTTAAAAACAAGGAATGGGAAGAGAGCTACCTATTCAAGGAGGAGGAAAGCGCGGAATGACTAAAAATGGTAAGGTCTGCCCAAAGCATGAACCTCACTCCAGAGAGAAGCGATGGTGAGGTGTTGGAGTTGAAACTGGGGAATAGGTGCTTGATAAACAACGACTTAAGGGTAGCATTAATTTTAAATATACGAAAACACGAGCTAAAACAGTTATTACCAAGTCCACTGAAAGCACTCTCACTAAAGACACTTGTGTTAAATTCATGGTCAAGCCTAGTTACTTTTATATCCAAAAAGGCAAGGGTGTCGTCCTTCTCACGCTCCACCGTAAATTTAATGTTAAGGTAGGCCTCATTCACGTAATCTTCAAACAGGTGGCATTGCCATGGAAATTTGAATAAAGCAAAAGTATCGTCAGCATACCTTTTATAAAAGGCTGACTTAAAACTATTAGGACAATCATTAAGAAAACTCCTCCAAATGTCCCATAAAGTTGGCAAACTGCAAGTTCCAAAAAAGTTTTTGAAAATTGTCTTTCAAAATTAAAATAAAATTCATAATTGCTAAAAACTCTATCTAAAATTATATGTATATACTATACTATATGTATGTATGTATGTGTACACCTTGATTTGGATTTGAATGTTTTTAAAAAAAAAATCAACCTATTGTTTGACATATAAGCACCACCGCTATAACTAATTTGAATTCATTCTTTCAGCTGATATTCCTTTTGGAGAAGTGAAACTTGGTGAACTTCCTGGATGGCTCACCAGACGTAGCATTGGAGGCATCCCTGGTGCAGTTTCCAGGGCTTTCTGGAGGTGGCAGCATAAAGTAAGCTCTCTCTCTCTCTCTCTCTCTCTCTCTTCTCTCTCTCTCTCTCGTAGCTTCTTTGAAAAGTTCAGACTTTACACTATTTATGAATGAGTTGTTCCAAACAGCTGTTCTCATTTTGATTTATTTTGGAAGACTACCTTTCCTCCCACCAAAAGTGAGTCCATCCATACGTTAAGACCGAGGTTTTTCCGCATGTGAATAAATGAACTATTTTTAATTATAATTTGCCCTTTCAAGTTAACAAACCTTGAGCCTTAACATATATTGCCAACCTCTTGCCACCCCTTAATGGATTCCCTGGGCTGAAAGAAACTGATGCGTCACAGCTTTCTTGGTTGAAGGTAGGTCCGCTGTTGCCTCCTCTCATCCAAGTAGTGTCACATCATTCTTGGGTGAAGGGAGGTCAGCTTTTGCTACCAATACCTTGTACTACAATTTTGTGTGTTAACTGGTTTCCAGCTGGCACTAGAATAATTAATTAAAAATTAGTAATTCTTAAACTAGTGCATAATTGTTGTGTACGTGTACATTTTGGGTGCCTATTTTGCTAGTAGAATTTTGCAAAGAATGGAAGAACATGAAGATTATGTTCCTTTATCCCCTTCCCTGAGTATGCTGAGAATGTATTCTCATGATTAACTACCATGTATTCTTCGTAAAATCTTGAGAATATTTGTTCAAATACTTTACAATATTCCTACTTATTTCTGTCTTCACAATTCAACTCGGTCTGTGATAAATACCCATATAAGGAATTACTTTGGATGTTAGAAAGGTAAAAAGAATTCCAAATTTTAAATGTTGCTTAAATCTAAATTTTTTCTTTTTACTATTCAAGTATCGAAAGCAATTCCTTATATTACATGATTTAAAAAAAAATACATGTAGAAAATGGGAATAGAAAATTGGTATTTATCATAGACTGAGTTAAATCAGGAAGATAGAATTAAGTAAGAATATCTTAAGAATATGAACAAATATTCTCGAAATAAGTAAGAATATTTTAAGAATGTGAACAAATATTCTCGTAATTATAAGAAGAATACATGGTAGTTAATCATAATGAGTACTTGGGATAATCGGAGGAATTTCAGGAACAGGTTCCTCCTCATGTTCTGGTTTTTGCAAAAAGTTCTCACCAGCGGAATAGGCACCCAGAGCAAAATCTGATCTTAACTCTTTCATATACGCTTAGTTTTGAGCACTTGTGTTCCCAGATATCCGAGGTATCTGGGAGCGCTCAACAGTGAAAAAATAATTATTTTGATTATTCAGCAAAGATATAAATTTTATGCCAACAACGTTCATTTTCTGTCCTTTTTTTTCTAAATGTTTGTATTTTATGGTGGAATAGTCAGAATAAGAGTCCCAGCCCTCTAAATACGAAAAAATGTGAGTTATTTAACAAAAAAACAAAAAAATCTTTCTTATTTTTATTTTCGTTTGTAACCCAAAAGCTATGAAAGTCAGGCGAATAAATTATTTTTATGCATTCAACTTACCTGTCGGATATATACTTAGCTATAGACTCCGTCGTCCCCGATAGAAATTCGAATTTCGCAGCACACGCTACAGGTAGGTCAGGTGATCTACCGCCCCGCTGCTGGGTGGCGGGAATAGGAACCATTCCCGTTTTCTAAGTCAGATTTTCTCTATCGGCCGGAATGTAAACATACGTTTGCAGTTCCTCCTGATTTGGATTTTCGTGTTTCATCGCCATCGATCTTCTGGGCTATCTTTTGCAGGGAAGTACTGGGTCTTTGGTTTGGCATATGTTTATTAACTGTTTTAACGAATTTGGCTTCGAAAATTTCGAAGAATACATTATGTGTAACTACCGAAGTTTTCGGTAGACACTCATAGTTTGCAAGAAGGGAAATATTAATATTTATTCATTAATAATGTGTAATAAAAGTTAAAATTGATTGAGGCTAACTTCCTTATCGAGGAAGTCAGAAAAACATAGAACTAGTTACGCTTCCTTTAGAAGTTTTATAGCTCTCGTACTAACGAGCAGTTAGAGCATTAACAGTACTAGTAGTGTTGTATCCTCTTCACTTCTTACTTTACAGAACTACAAATTCATATTGCAATTTGAAGATAAAGGAATATAGCTCCAAATGCGAGCTATTAGAAGGTAAGCAGTGAATTAGTGTTCCCCATTGAAATGGAGGGTGCGTCTGATCGGCTTCATCTCGCTCCCAGGCCTAGACCTCTTCCAAGCTCACAGGCCCAGAGGAGAAGGAATGTCGAAAGCCTTACGGAGGTTATGGAGAATCCCCACCGATCAGGCGTCCCCTCGGCAGGTTCTGTAGAACGTCCCAGACTGCCAGGGATAGCCATTGGAAAGGCATCCTAAACAGTGTTTCCCCCTTATGTTTAAACCTCCTTACCCTCGGCGGATGAGGAGAAGGAAGATTCATCGAAGATTCTTATGAATATACAAGATAATCTTGTTTATGCTATGAATAAAGAAAGATGAAAATTGGATGGATATAGTATCATTACAAAAGCATAGCTTCATCTAGGCACCAGGTGCAAATCAAGTGCCAGGTGCCTGCGTAGAAGTCTACCATGATGAAAGATCCTCCCAAAAGCGCATGAAGTAATGCCATGGGGAAGGCACATAGCCAAAGGCCAACCACGTTGAATACTGCTTCTCTTCCGATCAACGAAGTTCAGTAACGTGGGGTCTGGTCAGTACGTGGATAGGTGCCACAGGATAGAGCGGTGACGTCACAGTCTCTAAATGATAGAAGTCCTTCGCCTTTACAGAAAGTGAGGTCAAAGGAAGAATAACCTATGAAAGGGATTAATCTCCTTCTGATCTTCTCGAATTGGAAGAAGTTTTAGAAGACGAGGCTCCAATGAGGAAATACTTTCGAATTATAAAATTCTTAAAGCACTTCTACTAAAGGAACCAGGCTCTAGGCTCCAGGATTTCCAGCTTCTTTGTGTTGGAAGATGGAAATTAAACAGGGTATCCTCTTGAGATTTGTCACGGAATCAGTTTTTCCTGACGGGGGCGCGAAATGTCACACAGGCGGCTGTCGCCCGTGTCAGGATGTGTCTGAATCTGTGGGAAGTTTCTCGGGAAGAGAACCCAAGAACATACTTCTCGTGACAGGGACTCTAGTGGTCGCATAAGTGACTTCGTTTCTATCACAATGGTTTGATTTGGAGAGAAGTTTTTTGTAGGATCAGCCTTCGCCTGCCAGGTCCTCAAGATGTCGCACAGACGAACGTAACCCTTGTCAGGATGGAGCTGGTTCTCCCAACATTATGGGACAAGATTTAGAAGATATCAGACTAGGAAGTCAATGAGGGTGCAGGTCTTTCAGCTTGCAAGACCTTAGCAACCCTTTTATTGCAAGAATTCGGAGTCTCTCTTGAGTTCTGCCACCCCTCCTTCTCCTAGTTCGTTACTTTTAAGAGGATTATAAGTCATCCTCTTCTGTATATATGCAGCAAACCGGTTTTCAGAATGAGAACTTTGCAATTGTTTGGAATTGGACAAGACTTGTATGAACTCGCATTATTTGATTAGAGGCTTTTTCAAGTAATAGAAGCATAGATTACAGCATTATGTCCATGGATAGGAAGCTTGAATGATTCTCTTCGATCCTTATTTCTCATTAGGATCTCCTTCATCTAGTACTAATTCGTTTTATTGACGAAAAGAACGAAGTTAGAAGATTTTACATTCTCTCTCGGCCTCAGCGAGGGAAGAATGTAGTAGAGAATTCACCTTAAGACTACGGTATGATCAAGTCATATACACATACCGAAGTTAACTCTATGGTTGACAACTGAATTCCTAGTATCCTTACAAAAGTTTTCCTAGTTTAATTCTGTTTACCGCAATGTAACAGAATTATAGAGGATTCTTTATGGCAGAAGTTGTTTCCCTGATCTCGGGCTTTCTGGAAGCATATGTAGAAAGCATAATCGTATTAAAGAACGAAGATTGCTCAGGATAAGTTCGATAAGTCTGTTGGGATTCATTCTCTTCGTGACAGAAATTGTTTCCCTGAATGGACTATATATTGTCCATAAAAGTTTTTCCTACTGAGATCGGAATAAACATAGAAAGGCTCAGTGCGCCAGAAGAGCCAGCCTGGTGCAATGCGCCAGAAGCGCCACCCTGGCGCAATTTGCGCTAGAAGCTCCATCCAGGATAATTTCTCGTTTTAGCGAGTTATTAACCTTAGAGTTCACTAGCCTCTTCGACAGCAGGCGTGGTAACAGCAAGTTTCATTCATGATTTCGTTCCCCGTCTAATCAAAAATGGGTTCGATCCCAAGGAACTATGAAATTATTTATTTTAATCATTTAGGCCAATTACACAGCGCTCTCATATCACAAAGAGGATCAGGAATTTTTTTTTTTTTTTTTTTTTTTTTTTTTTTTTTTGCACAGGTTCGCATTGACCAAAGTGTGTGTGTGTTTTTTTTTTTTTTTTGTGCACAGGTTTGCGTTGACCAAAGAGAACCTATTTGGAAATCAGACACGGAACGTAACGATTCTTAAGAGATTCGCTGCAATATGTTGCACGTCCGTGAGAAACTTCTCGATAGACGATAATAATTGTTAACTTACGTCTAGCATCTATTGGAGAGAGTTGTAAAAAACCTGAGAGAAGTCTTCTTCATAATCACTTCGCAAGGTGGAAGACGACCAGGCTTCCTATAGATTACTTCATTATTCTGACCCAAGAAGATGTAGCAAATTTTTACGCCATCTTTAGTTTAAAGAAAGGGGAATAAACTTTAGTCTTTTTCCCCTAAATATAAATTCTTAACAGATGTTAAGATAAATGGCGTCAAAGGAAGAAAGGATGATACTTTGTTTCATTTTTGCCTTAGATATATTGGATTCACAGAGGTTATAACGTTCTTCTCACAGCATGTGTCGTAAGAAATTTCCCAGAGAGTCTGGAGTTTTTATTAGAATCCTTTATATAGACCTGTAAAACCTATCCACTCTGAGTCGTCTGCATGCAGACTGACCAGAAGTGGACATAATAAGAGGATTTTTTTTTCAAGGTAAAAGGCAAGAGTCATGGTAAAGACATAGACTTGCTGCAGATCTTGCTGGTTGGAATAGGGAAGCTGTCGTCTTCCTATACCTCTGTGAACCACATACAGGGTTTTTTTTCTTCCCTTTCAGAGGGAAGAATCACCTTTGTATATATCTTCTATCAACAACGCAGTATAAGGTTATATTCTGTCTCTGCAAGGAGAAACAGATATAGCAGAGAATTAAGATCTTCGGAATCTTATACGATACCTTTATACGATAAGAGTAGGATATCATGCACTTAGTATGGGATTCTTTTTGTTTGGAGGCCTCAGATTCCATGTTCTGACAAGATGGAACTGCTCCTCATAAAACTTCTTTCAGAAATTTTATGAGGGAATTCCTCGTTTCTCTCGGTCCAATACGACCAAGAAGAAAAATGAATTTTTTGTGCATTGGAATCTCGCATCAGATTCTATGGAAAACCACGGCAATGGGTTCTGTTGCCAGCATATGTCTGGCAAAAGAACTAAAACCCTCTGTTCC
>NC_087206.1:42760355-42805227 GCF_015104395.2 Macrobrachium nipponense | reverse complement strand
CTAAAACCCTCTGTTCCTCACTCAACGCTCCAGATAGAGTTTCGTTATTCAGACAGGGTCCTTACGTTTTCATCTACAGAAGAAGAAATGGTTGAAACGTTTGCCTACAGAGTTTTTGGAATGCGATGAGGGCTCAAAATGCTGCCCAGTTGGTATTCAGAGGGATATATATAGAGAGCTAAGAAATCAGGGGTCCGCCCAATTTCAACTCTGAGTCTCCTTCGACTTCCAGGCTCCTTCCCTTCCTTCGGGCAAGGATAGGGAGGATTCTACAACGAGAAACCTCATCAACGTGTAAGAAGAGATCTCGGTAGCAACAGAAGTAATCACAAAGGATCCTCTTCGAAGTAAGACTCTTATCTCTCGTACTGTTAGATTTCATATCATCTATGGATGTAGTTGACTACTACTCCTCCCCTTGCCGGAGAGGCCGAGAGCTCAAAGTGGAAGAATGTCTTCCACCCTTCTCAAAGTCTCCTAATAAACTATTATGGTTGTTTAGGACTTTCGGACAATGTAGCGCCAAGTAGGGCGTAAAAATGCCAGAACAGGCGTAAAAAACGCCAGAGGCAGACAGTCCCAAGAATCACTGTCATTGTCTGGTGAGAGAAAGAGCGGGCCTCCAACCTGGTTTACATTTGCTAGAGGCGAACAAATCGGACAGATAAGAGGGTTCGATGGGGACATCGACAGACATCCTCAAGAGACTAACAAGCTCGAAGCTCTAGCAAGTGGGGAGGAACCAGCCAGGCTCCAGAGGTGAGGCACCAGACAGGCGCAAGGCGCCAGCCATGCGCGAGGCGCCAGGCAGGCGTGAGGAGCCAGCCAGGCGCGAGGCGCCAGCCAGGCTCTAGGATTCATCCAGAAGAGATCCATTTCTAAGAAAGCCCTGGTCGTCTTTGAAACAATGTGATCACTAAAACACTTCATGAGTATCTTGATGATTCCTTCAAACAGCTGAGAATTAAAAGCGAATGAAGTGCGAGCTTTTATGAACTCTTGTTCTTTCCATAACAATATGTCATTAAGTACATATTAGCTGTCATTTACGGGAGATGCAACTCTGGGTTGATTTCCCATTATACGAAGGATGTCAAGTTGACCTACGAGAGATCTGTCTCTCTGGGTTATACGTGTCTATGGATACGTTGCTGGGATAGGGAGCCGACACTGATCCTTAACTAGTGAGTTAAATCTTAATTTAACGGAATTTTTTTATTATTTGGGTTGTTTGAAAGGAGTTTGGGGATAACTCTTTTTCAGATTAAGCACTAACCCTCGTGTGAGGATCAGGTGATCGGGATCGGTGTTGTGCTCCTTAATTATGCCACTAGGCATAAGTGTTTTGTCATGTAAGTGGATAGGACCCCTTTGACAAAAACCATTAGAATTCTGTGCGAGTAAGTGGATAGGACCCCTTTGACAAATAACCATTAGATTCTGTCGAGTAAGTGGATAAGACCCCATTGACAGATCTACAAGAACTCTAAGCCATAGGTCACATCCTCGCTGAGGCTCTTGAGACAAAGCAGACTTCTAGCAATAGCTAGGGGGTCAACCTTCGTCTAATCACATAGGCACAAGGTTTTTATTTATTTATTACCTACAACGTATGTTGGTTTCCTGTTCTGATCAGTAAATTAGCTGTCTCTTACCCTCCGCCAAAGGTGCCAATCAGCTAAGTATATATCTGACAGGGAAGTTGAATGCATAAAAATGTTATTGTCATGATACAGTAAAGTTTTATGCATACTTACCTGGCAGATATATACGATTAATGGCCCACCCTGCCTCCCTTCAGGAGACAGGTGGAAGAGAAAATCTGACTTAGAAAACGGGAATGGTTCCTATTCCCGCCACCCAGCGGCGGGGCGGTAGATCACCTGGCCTACCTGTAGCGTGTGCCGCGAAATTCGAATTTCTATCGGGGACGACGGAGTCTATAGCTAAGCATATATCTGCCAGGTAAGTATGCATATAACTTTATTGTATCATGACAATAACATTTTTTATGAGAAAGCCAATAAAATTCTCTGAATATCGACATATAAATCAATGGAAAACAATTAAGTCCAGCCGGTGAAAAATTGATAGAAAAGAGGGTAAGAAACCGAGCGCAGTACAGGGATTTGAGCATGCGCAGTACAGAAACTACTTTGCTGGTGTATTGATACCCGAGATACACGGTCCAAGGTATGATCTAGCCTATGGAAATCGCTACTTGTCCGAAAATAAATAAAAAATGCCCCTAACACACGCACGAAAAATTTTGGTAAATTTTACGTACCGCTACGTCAGTTGGACAGATAGGGAATAGAGTATTTTTACGTACTATTACGTCAGTTGGACATGAAAGGGTTAAAGGTGGCAGAGAGGAGCACCCCGAACACAATTTTAACCTTTGACACCTCTGTGTTCATAAGTAGCTAGTGTCTGTAATGCATTAGCAGATGCTTCATGGGAAAAGAGGCATGGTTAGCTACCCAGACTAATCAGTCCTCAAAAATGAAGTTTTGGAGCAAAAGTTTGTTACAGGTCAGCCATCACTAATTCAGCATCATTGGGACCTACTTTTAAAAACATGGTAAATCAGTACAAGTTGGTTAGTAAGGAACAAAGAAACAAATTGAAAATAGTTAAAGGGGAACTTCTGGTTGCATTTTAGCTGTTCCATATGTAGTATTATTCCATTTAAGTACCCCTGGTGAAAAAATTATTTTTGAAAGGGGCATTTTCTAATTTTTTACAACCAATTTTCTATTGCACCATGGGAACAGCCATTTAGGCACAGACCGGCGGAACTATTCCGCCAGGCATGCTGTCTACACAATAAAAATGGCCTACTGAATTTCCCAAAATTTAATATTTTTTCAATTTCTCTGTTACATAATGGGTTTAAATAATTTAGGAATTTGTTACCTACCATATTTTTATCATTGCACAACAAACGTTCTCTAGAGACATTTCTTTCGGTTTTTTGTTTAGTAAGAACAAAAACCGAGGGCACAGCATCTACAGATAATATCCATTTTGGTTTGTATTTGTCTGCTGAAAATATATGATTGAATTGGTAAATAAAAAAATAAGCAGCCTATGCATACAGCCCTAAATTCTAAAATCCCATTAATTAAAATAGTTAAAGAGGAATAAGTGAAGGCCCTCATCAATTCATGGGGAGACGCATTTAGAAAACTGCCGTTCACCCCTATCACACCACGCACATGGCGATTGACAAGAATAAATTTCAATTCAAATGCATACAAGTGGAGGCACCATAGTATAGATAGCGGTACATAGCCGCCCTATCTTCGTGTGTACTATGGTCTGTTCAGAGGAAAATTAATTTCCCTAAACATATACTATGAATTTCATACAATACCTAATAACCTACCCCTAATGTCATCTTTTAAATCTGTTGGCAAGAAATGGTCCAAACAGACAACGGTTTGCATCATAGGTTAAAAGATTTTGATGTTGATATCCTCCCTTCAAAGAGCCATCAGCCACCAACTTGATTTCTCTCTATTTGATGGAATCCTGTAGTATGATATGCCTTTTGGACATTTGCCAGAAGCACCAGCACAACCAAACGCCATATAAGTTGGCATAATTGACGCTATTTGAATGACAATTGACCTAAAACACGAGGGCAATACCTTGTACAATACAATACGCATGCTTGGCTGCGCATGTTTTTGTGAGGCGACTCATCATTGGTACCAATCCACCAGATGGGAACATAGTTGAATCCTGGATAAATGGCCCTCCATTGAAGTACCATGGCACTAATTTGAAATTCAATTTTAGAACAGTGGGTTTACGTACAGTTTCGAGCAGTGGCTCATTTTTTAGCTTATTAAAAGTTCTTTTTGATGAAATTTAATGGTTATTAACCAGAAGTTCCTCTTTAAATTTTAGTGAAGCGTGGCCAAAATAAATGGTATGGGTATTTCTGCTGACTTCAGCAAGAAGGTTCATTACTGCCACTTCAAATGTGGAGAGCTGGTGTAAAACTTAAGTGTTTTTACAGGCAGTCCCCGGTTATGGGGGCCGGGTTACGATCCCGGGTTGAGCTGATAAGCAAAAACAGCCATCAGTAGAAACTTGATTTATGGCACCGAAAACTGGTGCCATAAATCACAGATTTTATGGCGCTAGACAAGTGCTTTAAAACTGGGTTGCAGATACTAACTGGGGACCGCCTGTACTTGACTTGAGGTGTAGGGCTGTCATGATTCCCATTTTTCTCCTGGAATTTCACTCTATTCTCATTTATATTTTTACTTTATTTTCTCATATTTTTACAACCCATAAAATAAATGCAACTGTTCGTGTAGGGTATGTTTAAACTCAATCACTGGTATTGGTGAACTTGCAACAAATTGTTTTGGCTCGTGTTGTTACGCTTAGATTTATTTAGTATAAATTTTATGCCATTCTGATTTCTCTTGTTATATTTTTTCATTTGATATTTTTACAACACAAAAGATAAATGCTGGTACTAATAATACTTCTCAGTTAGCTTGGAGTTTTACTTTGCCATATGCAGCTGTGGAGTCTTCTGATCTAGTGTTGATGTCTCCTGAATTCTGGTGTATCAGTTTTAACTTCTGTTCCCTTATTTATGTATCTACAGGCCTTTTCCCTGCTGGTGTTTGAAGTAATAAAGTATCCTGAGTTACTAGGGAGTGGCAAAGTCAGAACACTAGAGTAGACAAGTTGGATGAAGTATACTTGGAGCGAGAAGTGGGAAATTAGGTCATTCATCTTTCCGTCTCCAAATTTTTTCATAAAATTTTAGGCAGAATATTTTCTTTAACTGAAACACCTACTTCATATATAGATTTTCTGTGAAGAGTTAAATTTTTAGCATGTTTTAGTTAACTTAATTCCAAACATTTCCAAATTGTACATCTTAATTTTCCTTTAGACTTGGTTGGTAATAAATGCAGGGACCAGGTGTTCAAATTGAGAGTTCACGCATTTACTTGTTTAGATTAAAGGAACTGTAGTGAAGGTTCTTCAGTGACTTCCTTTTGTTTTACATTAATTTTGTGAGATTTCTTAGTTGGACTTGCCCAAACCATGTAACCCAGATCAGAAGTTCACCTAGTTCTTTTGACCTTGTAGGGTTTTTTTTTAATACACAGCCTACAACTCCCAGGATTCCTTGGAAAGAAAATAAATTTTGAACTCTCTTAGGGACTGTTGTTTTTGTGCAACATTTAGATGTGGATAAGATTGGAGAGAAGAAAAACTGCATATCTTCTCTATACCAGATAGCTTATGCAAAATTTTTACCATGTGTAGAGCTGGTCTACACATCATCACCTGCTGCTGCTGATGTTTTGCCGCAGCATGGATCATATAGATCATTCTTCCTGCCCTCAGTTTTGATCACCTCAAAGTTGGGGCAGATACTTTCAAGGGGTTTATTGTGAGATCTTGGCTTCTGCTAATTTGCTTTCTTTGATCAACAGTGGAGATGAGAGTCACTGTTATATATTTATTGGAGAGTCAACTTACTTTGTCATGGCAGCTGGATACTCTTATTATTTGACTTACTAAGATGACTTCAAAATTATAGCGTTCCACCTAATGAACCTAGGGAAGTTGGTTGACTTACCAAGAAGTCCCCTGATGAAAAAATTTAGAAGCAATAAATCCACTGTACACCAAGTAGGTTGGTGGGTAACTTAGTGTCAGGTAAGTACTCTGAACCAATAACATTCCATGACTTTTGAGTTAAAGGTTTAAGGGAACATTTCAGTGTATTGGTGGTTCTAAGTTTCAGTGGACAGATTCAACAGACTATAAATCCTAGAGGGCTCCAAAGGGAAATCAGCCTGCAAAGAGGGAAAGGTTATAGGAATAGGCAATAGATAAATGAGGGAACAGAGATGAAACTGACGCACCAGAATTCGGGAGACATCAACAGAAGTCAGGAATGGATTTCCTCCTTACTTAAACATGAGATCAGAAGACTCCACAGCTGTATATGGCAAAATAAAACTCCAAGCTAACTGAGAAGTATTAAACCAGATACTAGAAAATGAGACACTTTGCAAGAGAAACTTCCTTAATGATGCAAGCAGAAACAGTTAGGTCAGGTAAAAAGAAAAGATTTGTCATTGACTTCCATTTATGCAACAAACATATAAAATCACTTGTCTGTATCAAAGCCAACATCACAGCACTGATTGATGACATAACTAGATCAAAAGTGAGATGAGAGAGTGCACCCTAAGACTGCACTTAATTAAGAACAGTACGTACTTCCAACAAGGAAGAAAAAAAAAGTTAAAACACACAGATGACAGCTTCATCACAAAACATTAAAAAACACTTCCATAAGATGCCAATTATTTTAGAAACGGGAAGCAGTATTATGTATATGCGGCCAATATTCCACCATTCTCAAATTGAGGAGCTAGGTGGTGTTGAAGACTTGATAAATACTTGCATTGACAATACAACCCCTGCACATCTTCACAGACTGTTGCCATTACCGGCAAGTTTTTGGAAATTTGGTGATGTGTTTTAGGATGAGAAGCAGCAGCATATTTCAAGTTAGAAAGGAAATGGTACTTCAAGAGTATCTAGTATATTCTCGGTAGGTTCTTGCTGAGGTGAGCTATCTTGGTGTTTCAGCTTTTAGCCATTTCTAAGTTTGCCTTGAAGTTTAGGTAATAGTAATGAGATGTGTATGTATCAGGGTTCAGTGGTACTCCACAGACTTTCAGATTATGTACCAGAAGGGTAGAAATTTTGTAACTAAGGAAGATGCACTCACATCACTAGATGGCAATTTTGGTGACCCCAAGTGCCAGACCTTAACTAACAAGATTACTGCTATCAATCAGCCCATGGGATGATGTCTGACATTGAAAAAGATGTAAATATAAGAGTTTTGACAAAGTGATTTAAAAGAATTGGTATGATTACTTTCCCAGTATTCTGTGTTGCATCTGTAGCCAAACACACCATCACACTATAATGGGCGTAATGTCTGTGTCTGTCTGTCATTCAATCACAGCCAAATGGCTGGTCAGATGGGCATGAAACTTGGCAGGGTTATGGTGGGGACCCCTAAGATGGTTTGTAATGGGGTTTCATCCAACCTTCCCCCCCCCCCCCCCCCCCCCCCCTCTTTGTAAGGGGGGGTGAGAAGGGATTCCCTGAAACGGAGCTGTTTCTGGCCGTGAAACGAGGCTGGTTATTCCCGTAGACTTCGTTACTTTACAATTTTTCATACATAATTTCTGTATAACTTCCCCGGAGAAAGTCACAAATATTTCAGCTCGGACACAATAGAAGATGAAAATTATCATCAATATCCGCAAGATTTTTTGAATAACTTAAATCCATCGGGACTGCCAGTGCACAAAATAACGTTGAAGAAGTACTGCCCGGTAATGTTGCTTCGGAATTTCGAGCCTGCCAATGAGCTAAGTAATCCGATAATCCCATCACCGTCTTCGTTACTTGACTTACATTGAGAGAGAGAGAGAGAGAGAGACTATTCGTGTAATCGCCCTTATTTTAATATTGCTGAACAAATAGTACATATAAATTTTTCACTTCTGCACCTGTATTTTGTTTATCTAATGCCTGCCACTTTTTCCTTCATTGATATCCATGTTTCTGGGAAAAGTTTAAATGTTCATTTATTGTAGAAGTGATTTTGTATGATTTATATCAAGATATGCAATTAGATGGGCTTTATAGAAGCAAAGTTGACCAGAAGTTCATTTAGCCAGAGATGCTACAGTACTTTTAAAGGAATGCCAGTGGCAGGTATACATGAAGAATTTGAAGGAAAGTGTTGGCCTCAAAGATCAGTACAAGTTCCTTTCTTGCTTATTATTGTAATAGATTGTTGCAAAGTGGTGCAGAAAGAGATAACTGTGGGAGATGACACACACATGACCTGGTTTTGATGACCGTATCAGGCAAATGCTTTGGATGTTACTATGGCAGTACGAAGCAGAGAAGATTGAAAATTTCTGTATCCTATATGGAAACTGTGGAGAGATGTAATGGTAAATTGATTGTAAGACTGCAAATGATGTCAGTTACTGGCAGTCCCTTAGTTATGACGGAGATCCGGAACTGCTGCACCGGCTGGTTTCTGGTTAGGACCGCTTCCTAACGTCGGGTTTTCGTTATGTTCGAACTAGATTTTTTATGAATATTTTTTAATAGCTTTGTAAGATTGGAATGGCATAGGCCAAGACCATTGTAAACTGGGCGACTGCCTGTACTGTATATAGATTATCAGTACTTCAGAATGTAAATTGAGTAATGATTTTATAGTTACCCAAAATGTGTAAAAAAAAAAAAAAAAAAAAAAATATCAAGAAAGAAATGCTGAAGACATGCTTGTGGCAGGGCAGCTTACTGGGTTGTTAATGGGCAATAAGAAAGAGTGGTAACAGCATTGATATAATGAAGGAGATTGTTGGTTGATTGATAAATGAGTGTGTGTAACTGTTAAACAGAATAAGAGTCTGACCAGTGTAAGGCCTTTATTTCTCAAAGCAGTAACAAGATTTTAAAAGTACTATAAATGCTGAAATTCATAAATGGGTTGAATAATTGATTTTCACAAATTAGCATTATAACAGTGGTTACTGACACCTATTCATGAGTAGATGCATTTAACCCTCTTACGCCGACTGGACGTATTTTACGTCGACATTTTTTGTCTCCCGTGTGCCGACTGGACGTATTTTACGTCGACTTACAAAAGTTTTTTTAAAATTCGCGGAAAAATACTTATAGGCCTACCCGCCTAAAACTTTTGAATCACGCGCCTTGGGGGAGGCTGGGAGTTCACGGATCAAGGTGTTTTGTTTACAATCGTTACGCAGGCGCGCAAGCGCGAATTTCTTTCTTGCCGCACTAAAAAGTATCTGTGACACATCTCTGAAATTATTTCGTCACTTTGACATAATTTTTGTACCATTGTAAATTAGCCGTTACATGAAGTATTATATATGAAAATGTGCACATTTTTATGTAGAATACAACATTAAAATACTCATGATTGTAGCTTTAATCAGTTTTGAGATATTTTCATATAAATAACGATAATTGCCAAAATTTCAACCTTCGGTCAACTTTGACTCTACCGAAATGGTCGAAAAACGCAATTGTAAGCTAAAACGCTTATATTCTAGTAATATTCAATCATTTACCTTAATTTTGCAACTAATTGGAAGTCTCTAGCACAATATTTCGATTTATGGTGAATTTATGAAAAAACTTTTTCCTTACGTCCGCGCGGTAACTCTTCCGAAAAAAATCATACATGCGAATGTGGTAATGTTTGCACCATTTTAAAATTAGCCGTTATATAAAGTTTTGTATATGGAAATGTGCGCAATTTCATGCACAATACAACTTAAAACAACCCATGGTTGTAGCTTTTATCAGTTTTGAGATATTTTCATATAAATAACGATAATTGCCAAAATTTCAACCTTCGGTCAACTTTGACTCTACCGAAATGGTCGAAAAACGCAATTGTAAGCTAAGACGCTTATTTTCTAGTAATATTCAAGCATTTAACTTCATTTTGCAACTAATTGGAAGTCTCTTGCACAATATTTCGATTTATGGTGAATTTATGAAAAAAATAACATTTTCTTTACGTCCGCGCGGTAACTCTTCCGAAAAAATCATACGTGCCGATTGTGGTAATGTTTGCACCATTTTAAATTACCCGTAAATAAAGGTTTTATATATGAAAATGTGCGCAATTTTATGTAGAATACAACAAAAAATAATTGAAGGTTGTAGCTTTTCTCATTTTTGAAATATTTGCTATAAATCACGATAAATAGAAAAAAAAACCACGTTCGGTCAACTTTGACTCTACCGAAATGGTCGAAAAACGCAATTGTAAGCTAAAACTCTTACAGTCTAGTAATATTCAGTCATTTATCTTCATCTTGAAACAAATTTGAAGTCTCTAGCAAAATATTTAGATTTATGGTGAATTTAAAAAAAAAATCTTTCCTTCCCTCCGCGCGCGGATTCTCCGCCACAAATCTCCGAAATACGTACGTCCCATTCTCGGAATATTTACTCAGTTTCATATTAGGCATTTCATAGAGTTTTATATATGAAAATGTGCGCAATTTTATGTAGAATAAAACGAAAAATATTTGAAGGTTGTAGCTTTTCTTATTTCCGAAATAATTGCATATAAAAAATATATATATAAAAAAAAATTTGACATTCGGTCAAATTTAACTCGTCAGATATGGTCGAAAACTGCAATTGTAAGCTAATACTCTTACAGTATAGTAATATTCAATCATTTGTCTTCATTTTGAAAGAAATTGGAAGTCTCTAGGACAATATTTAGATTTATGGTGAATTTTTGAAAAATATATTTGTTTACGTCCGCTCGTTAAGAATTCATGCATTATTTTGTGATAATATTTTCTCTGTGTTGCTTTTATAGTTTTACAATGTTTTATATACCAAAATGATCGTAATTTAGTGTAAATTACATTAAAAAAAGTAACTTGTTACCTTTAACCATTTTGCACACAGTGCAATTTGAATACAATTATATATGAAATTTTGTTTTTGCGCTATCATATATCGCGTTATTTATATATGATAATGTTAATTTTTTTCATTTCTGATGGTTGCATACTAAACTTCAGGCAATAACAAAAAAAGGAGCCAAAAATTAACTCTTAATCTTGAAAACTAAGCGCGCTGTGATTTTTTGAAAAAAATATTTTTTCCGCTTCCGCGCTCACTCCGAAACCCCTTCGGCACACGGGAGACAATTTTTTATTTACCGCTCCGGCGTAAGAGGGTTAATCAATCATATTAAATGACTGGTATTACGTCTATAGGCTGGAAAATAGCTGAAATATAAATCCTTAGGATAATAAGAAAATATGAGAAGGTAAGAGTAGTCGATTTAAGTAATTTTACCAAGGTAGGCAAGTATATGTAAAATATGAAACATGCTATACATTATATATATATATATATATATATATATATATTATATATATATATATCTATATATAGAAACTATAATATAAATTATTATTAACGTTTGTTTTTTGCTGTGCTGTATGAGTACACAGTCCTGAAATTGAAACTTGTAGTATTGCTCAATATCATTTTATAATTGGGTACTTTTAAAAGATTTTGAAATTACAAGGTTAGTAGTTTAGGTTGTAATGGATACTCTTAACTTAATGCGTATTACATCATTCATATTTATCCTGTAATCACTTTTTCTTTCCACAGTATGTTCTGCCAAAGAAAACTAACTTTGCTCCATACGGACAGTTGGTAGTTGGATCAATGATATTCTTCTATCTGATCAACTATGGAAAAATGGGTAAGTAATATTAGCTCTAAAGTTCTGAGATTGACTTAAATAATTGGTCTGAAATTTTATTTTAATTTTCAGTCAAATTTTGAAAACTGAAGTTTTCAGTTGTTCCCTATAGGAAATTCGTCTTCCTATGAGATTCAGCATTCCCTTTTAGTTTTTTGTTCTGGAGGCCCCAAAAACATTGCAAAGTCCACCACTGAAATATCAAAGGATAGTCAATTCTGAAGACATGTATTTTCCATTGCTAGATCAAGCTTTGTTAATTTCTTATTGTCCTGAATGTCCTGACTCGACAGTAGAACTTCTGATTACCTTTACCTGCTTTTCCTTGATACTGTCTTATAATAAGACAACATCAACTGTACCTGTTACTCTATTAAAAATGGGTGCTTGCAATGTTGTTTGATTGTCTGATTAATTTTTCCACTATATAACTTTTAATTGTACTGTTCTCTTATATAGTATGGTATATGTTAGTGTTGTTATGTAAATATTTTACATTTTTTTATTTTACAGTATATTCGTACATGTAAAGATTTATCTGTATATTTTATAGTAGCGGTGGGTGAAGAAAATAAGTGTCAATTATGAGAGAAGCAACAGATTTGGAATGAGAACACTTATCCCCTTTAATTAAAATCAACCTCCAGCCACCTCAGTATTTGGGTATTTCCAAGATGGCTGACACTTTTCCATAATGGTGGCAAATTGCTCTGTAATTTAAATATTTCCATTCCATAAGTGCAAAAATTGCATATTGTCCATGTAATGATTATGAATTCATATTTTGGTACTGTAATTGTCTTTAAGAGATAAACTAAACCCATTTTTCCAATATGGCCACCATGTTTACCATGTAGAGCTAAGTCCAGAGTTGTACCACTTTGTACCTACTGTGGCATTCCTTATGACATCCACACTTATTCAGTTCATGGCAAGACACTGCTACTGCTGACAAATTTGTCCAATATGGAAGCCAGGCACTATCAGTCTCCTGCCATCCCCAGTGTCTTGGACTGGGCATTGCTGGATGGCATACTAAAGACTGGCTCCAAAATGTACCTCGCTTGATAGGCAGCTCTCTAAGGGCAGCCCATTTAGGGGAATCCAATCATAAGCTCTTGCTTCATATGAACTGCCTCAGCTATACATTAGCACTACAAATCTTATATAACTTGGTGTTGAACATATTTGGTGAAGATGGGTGTAACATGCTGAAACACAGACTATGTTTGCCATGCAGACTACTTCCCTTTTCCATGAAAAGTCGACAGTGCCACACCTACTAAAATCCCTAAAAAATATAGAAGGGGCTTGAGGTTTACGGGCCTGCTGCAGTTTCGTGAATAGGTATCCACCTCCTGTCATTTCTTCCAAATTTAATCTTTGGTTTGGCCTATGATTTGGCCAAACCATCCATGCTAGCTACTGCTATGACAACATCAGTGTCTGAACTGTTGGTCAGCAGTGTCCTGTTCAGCTTTTGGTGCCGAGATGAAATGGTTGTCTGCAAAATGTGTAGTCCAGGTTTGTTCTGATCATTCCAAAGGAAGCTGGCCAAGTTGCCAGGTGGTTTTGCAGTGCTGATTACTCCAGCAAACTCCTTTTTTAATACTCAATTGTGCCTGTTAGTATTTCTGCAATAGCCTCTGTACCTTGGACAGGAATTCATCTTTTGCACAAGACTCAAATATAGACAACCTTTGATGGTCTCAGAGCATTTCACTTTATTGCTGTTAATTGGCTGTTAAGGATACATAATCAGTTCAATAGATTGTGGTAGAAGGTACATGATTGGCTCCATGCATCATTTGATTGATTTTAACTGCTTGACATGAATGAATCATCAGCTCAGTAGTGTTTTTTGTAAGCTTTCCCACTATGGGCGGATATAGATACGTCGTTATCGTATTTTTTGCTTGTGAGTAGCTGATTGAGTATGCAACATTGCATTTATACTTTTGAATAGCTGATTGAGAGTGCATCATAACATTAAACACAAAAGTAAGAAAAGGTCTCACCGTAAAAGTATTGTGAAGATCTAGCGACAGTCAAGCTGAGAGTGATATAAATACACATCGCCATCCAACAGCGGTTGAAAGCAAATTGAATACATACGCTCGGGAGAGCGGAGATTCCCCCTCCTAAACGACAGTTCAACTACCAAACTACTTTGCCATAAAAGTCTAGCTCCCTTATGTAAAGGACTGATGGTTTGTTTAGTTAGGAAAAATAAAATTTACTTTTAAAAAATTATTTCTCTAATTGTATACATGTGAAGAGTATCAGTGCCCTTTGTAGCAAAGAACACTTCTCTCTTGTCCAGCTCCTCATCAGAGTTATTAGTATTCATCCAAAAAACAGATGCTGTGGTTATTATTTTTTTATTTAAAAAAACAGGGATTCTGGTGTGACTGGTATATCAGTCCGTGTTCTAACAGGGTTCGTCAACTTTTATACTGGAAAGCAGAATGACTGGTCTTATTCAAGCGGGGTATGTCTCCTGGTATGCTGGTATAACTGGGGAGGGTTAGTCGTCGGGTATTCAAACTATTGTTGATTTTAGCTCTGTTTCGACCTCCTCAAAGGACATTGTTGGGACAAGTTAGCAGAGGAACTGAAGTAGTGTCTTGGTGGTTGTTTTTATAGCAGCTCAGGCCAGGTGCTGATTTCTCTAGAGTGCAGGGTTCGGGTGTTCCTGGGGATAGGTGATGGAGTTCCTGGCATCCTGCAGATGTTCCTGATTGGCTGGCATATTCCTGTCGATGAGACCATACAGATGATCTTGGACCAGGTGTAGAGACTCCAGCACTCCCATCCTTGAACCTTCCAGATCACGCCCTTTGATCCCTTTTAGAAATTTGTGCCATGAAGGCCCCTCTTCTCTAACCACCGAGGCCACGTGTATACCCAGATAGACAAGAGTAGTGATAGGTTCATTCCTCAGAGTCCTCTTCACCAATTTTTGCAAGGATACTGTGGAGCAGAGGGTCTTCTAGAATTTCAACAAGCCTAGGATGCACGTGTCTTACATTGATGACACCTTATTTCTGGTGATAGAAATTCATTTCTTGATATAGTGTGGTTCGGATCCCACTGTAAGCTGTAGGTCCCATTGCTAGGTGACCAATTGGTTCCTAGCCACGTAAAAAAAAAAAAAAAATGCATTTGTCAGTGCTTTCCACACCCACAGCTGCCTAAAGTTCACCACTGAACACTGCCAGGACTGCTACCTCCCCCTTCCTTTATGTCCTTGTTAAACGTAGAGACCCAGTTAAGTATGGTGTATATGAAGTCTATGAACCTGGGTATGTGGATGAATGGAGAGAGCAAATGTCCTGAGAGGTAAAGTGGACCCCCCATATTTGTGGGAGATGTGTTCCAGAACATTTCCCCCCCCCCCCCCCCCTAAATACTTAATAACCCCCTAGAAAATGCTTAAAACTGCCTATAGCCAGTCTCCGGGTTCTGTTCTCAGCAGGGTGCTGATAAGTGAAAACCTTCATTAACCGAAACTGCAATTTATGGAGCTTATGGCACCAAGTTCTAAGTTGATGACACCAATAACCAGTTAGTGGTGCCTCTTGTTAGGTATGCTATGGCACCGTAACTCAGTTATTGGTGCTATATAAGAAAATTTCAGCCCATGATGGCACCATAAATTGCTGATTTTATGCCACTAGACAAGCGCCATTAACCAATCTCGCCGATAACTGGGGACTGCCTGTATTTTGTAAGTTCAAACTTATGAAAACCCCGCTAAATATGCTTATACAGGCAGTCCTCAGTTAATGGTGATCTGGTTTTTAACAGGCCGAGTTTTGGTTGCATAAAGTGCCGATAATACAATATGGTGCCATAACATACCTGTGGAGCTCATGGTAAGCTACATTCTAGGGAGGATCTATGTATGGAGTGGTCTCTGTATCAAAACAGTGGTTCGCCATTTTATCTTTAGGGAAGACCCATGTTAGACCTCTTTGCCACTTGCTTCAACAGGAAGCTGGAGGTCTAGGATCCTCTTCCTTAGGCAGAGGACGCTCTTCAGCATCCTTGGCACAGTCTTCAGGGTATGCATTCCCTCAGTTCTGCTGGATATGCCAGGTCCTGGACAGACTAGTGAGCCCCAGGAATTTCAGGATGATGTTGGTGGTGCCTCTGTGTCCACAGGCAAGAGTGGTTCCCGTTAACTTCTGTCTCTTGCCAGCCTCATGTGGAAATGTTCCACCAGCCTGGAAATTGTCACTTCATGGCCAGAGGCTGTCTAGTATCTCCTGAGAGCGAGAAGGTTTTCTCGCGGCAGCAGGCCAGATCTTCAGCAGTTTACCAGGGCAAGTGGGCCACCTACTATGGTTGAGGTCATTGACAGTATTTCTCTGTTGAATTTCACTGGGCTTATAGTGGATATTCTGTTCTTTCACAGAAACGAAAAGCTCTTTCCATCTCAGCTTTCTAGGATACAGGGCCACCTTTGGGTTAATCCTGCTCCTGAAAGGCTTGGACGTCTCTTCATCCTGAAAAATATTGCGATCTTTGTTCATGAGTAGTCTCACTTTAGCTCCATCAAACCAATACATCAACCATCAGTCAGTGATCTGATTTATGATAGTAAAAGCACCAGGGGTGAGAGGTCTGTGGCCTTTGAATTTATCCTGGATTTCATAGGTAAGACTCAAAATCCCTTGGTTCATGATGGCCAATTTGTATTTTCATTCTTCTGAATGAATTGGTGGACAGTAATCCATCCATAGGAGTATTTTCCTTGTCCGCATTCACTTCCTTTTCCTGAAGGACATTGCCCACAGGTCCTTGGACACGGACACTTACGTGTTCCGGCGGTGGCTGTGCATAGTTATGTAGTTCAAGATGATAGTGTGGGAGAGAGAATGCAGGAGATAGCTTTTTTTTTTCTTCTTCTTCTCTCTACAGGCAAGTTGAAGAATTTGACACATTATAAGCTGGAACTGGTCTTGATACAGGCGAGTGTGGCAGCCATACTGGTTGTAGTTATTTGGTTTGTTGCTATACAATAAACAAATCTGCTTCTCAGTAGCACTTACTCCTCTCTCTAACAAGGAGAGAGATAGGAGTGGTAACAAATCCCTCTGGCTTATGTGGTTTGTTGCTTGAACAGATGGAGTTCTTTTTTACCTTCCACTAATGCAAGGAATCTGGACAACTCTTTATTTAATTCTAGAAGGTTGTTTTTAGATACTCGTAAATCTATTCTCTCAAAGAACTTATCTTTTAGGAAGGGTGATCAGGTGGGATGAACACCCAGCTGGTTCAGGGTACTTATACCTCCCTCCAAGTATGGCTATCCTATTGTTGAGACCGAAGGTTTGTTCCGTGTATGAACAAATGACTAATTTTTTAATCTATTTACTTTTCATAGCTAACAAACCTGAGGTCTTAATGCTAAGTGCCCTCCTCTAGCTGCTGCTCTTATATCCTGGGTTGGAAGTAAGACTGGTGTGTCACAAGGTTCCAAGCCTAGTCAGTGACCAGCATCCACCTTGTATATGCATGAGTTGCTAGATGCCACAGATTCCTTGCTTTACAATCTGGTTGTTTTTAACTGGTTTCCAGCTGGCGCTAGAATATCCTATTGTTAAGACTTAAGTTTGTTAGCTCTAACAATGAAAAATGCAAATTGATTAAAAATTTTGTCATTTCATTTAATATTGCCAGAACTCTGTTGCAAGGACTGTCCATGTAATCATTTTTATATAAATTCCTGTGAACATTTAAGGGTTAATATGGAGGTCAGATTAGTTTGTCTGACCTACATATTTTATACCACTATGTAAGGGTTATGTAATTGTACAGTATATTTTGTCACTTTGCCCAATATTCTCAGTGTTAGTATGAGTTGTCCAGGAATTTTTTCATCTTGTGCTTAAATATTTTATGTAATGACTTTTTTTCAGCAAGCCACAGGAATGGCAAGTACCATTTTTTTTTTTTTTAATTTTGTGCTAAAGTATGTTTCATGTGCTAAACCGTTTTTCTATTTGTTTCTTTTTCAGCAAGCCACAGGAATCACAAGTACCATTGGTAAAATATACTTCTCAGTCAGTGTCAGCATTCTTAGATTCAGGGTGAAATTTGTTCGAAAGAAGGTGAACTATTGTACATCTTTGTATAAAATATATATATGACATAGAATGATTTTATTAATAACCAGTTTAAATTTATACATTTTATTTATCTGACATCCCTATTTACAAATGTAAAAACACTTTACAAACTTTTTAACATGTTAATGTAATTTGTGCACAAATAGGCTACAAATTCCCTTGTGCTATTAAATGTTTACTTCAAGAGCTTGAAAGTCATCTTTACTTCCAACATGGCTCTAGCAGTAGGCTCTTTATATATATATAAAAAAAATCCTTCAATAATTACCTTTAAATGCCAATGATGTATGTAGCCTGCGTGTTAATAATACAAGTTTGGGGTAACATTGCAAAACCAGATTCTGCGGAGAATACCTTGTCCGTAGCACCTATGAGTTTACATACCAATTGCAACATTGGGATCATAAAAATATATCTAAAGGTAGTATAAGGAAACCAGTGAGAAATTCAAAGAAAATGGAATCCTAAAGTTACTCCAGATCACAGGATATTAAATATACAAATTTCCATATTAAGGACTTTCAAACTAACTTAAAAAATAATGCACATACTAGAAATACAGTATTAGACAATTAAAACTTAACACTTTTGAAGTTAGCACATTAATTCAATAAAAACGACAACTACAATTTTAATGTAAGACCAGACCAGAGCAGGCTTATGCACTTGCTGCGTAACATTATCAAGGGTATTCAAAAGTGTCCACTACACAAATTTAGGAATTCAATTAGTATTTTTGCTCTATACAAAATCATGCTTCCAGCAAGTGAACGTAATTCTGATAACTACCCTCCTTGATAGTTATATTATAAACCAGTGTTAAAATGACAAGCTTTACAAAGTGACAAAGATTAGTTTCTAGCAACCCTCAAATTCAAAGAACCCCAGTAACACTAAACTTAGACTGTTACTTCCATTGTGTTAGGAACATGTTTACAAAGTCCTTAAAGCATATACAGTGTTCCCCCCTTATTCGCGTTCTCCGGATTCACGGACTCACACATTCGCGGATTTTTCTTTGGAACCTATCTAGAAATTATTCGCGGACGGACTCGCCCATTCACAGAATTTTCCGACGACAATAATCAATAATTAGTGTATTTTGATGTTTATTTTCATGACTAAATACATTTTTATGATACAAAAATGATTTACTAATTTTCAAATATTAATTTTGATTAATACTGTATTAGTAAGTTTAATAAGTTTAAATGATATCACATAATAAAAATAATAATTCTCTCTCTCTCTCGAGGGTCAAATATATGATGTTGCCATTCATTGGTCTCTCTCTCTCTGTTATTTGCTGTAGGTATATATTTTTAAAGGTAAAATGTTTAAGATGACTTTAAAATGATATTAATATATAACCTCAAAGATTAATGCAGTAATAGGTCAGTAATTTTAGGTATATTTGAAGTAGGATGTTATTAAAGGTATACATTTGGCATCTGAACTTTCAAGATAGGCAGTTATAAGCATTTTTAGTGGTGGTTTTAACTACTCGTGGAGGTGTCTGGTTCACATCCCCCGCGAATACGGGGGAACACTGTATATCCAATTGAAAACGGAAAAAATGATTTTCATATAAAATACCATAAGCACATTCTATCAAAGGTTACAGAGCAAATAGCATTACTTGACAAGATAGGTTTGTTGAAGTTTCCATCTTGATATATCACAAAAAAAAATAAAATATGATCAACTGTCAATGTCTATACCATACACTAGCATAATTCACTAGAAATGCATAAAGTTTTATTTGAAAGTTGTTAAATCTTCATTTTTCACATGTTCTTCATGGCAATTATAAAATTATATACAATGATTTCTTTCCATCACTATCAACACTTAAAGAGTTAAGCAACTTAGAACAACAACAATGAAACATGCAATGACTTCATGAGATATTCATGATTCTGGATGTAATGAAGTGGCTAATGAAAGCAGACAAATTCCAAAGACTCCTCACTTATACACGCACAAAACAAATGAATGATATACTACCAACTGGATGGTAATCAACTAGGTGTTCTGCCCAAATCAACTACTGTTGTAATTGTAAAGGAGACTGCTCACCATAAACAACAACCAAGTACAATTTCAGTAAACTTAGTATCATTTACAGTATCTAATAATTGCTTTAAGTATCCTGCGTGAAGCAATTTCAGGAATGTGAGGAGTTCAATGTTAAATACTCTACTTAGCTGAATCATCGTTGATGTACCATGAGATGAACTGCAATGCTCACTTCAAGGGTATTAGCAACTTGGCTTACAATCACTGCATACATACGACCCTACCCATGGATTCAGTAGTCAAGCAATCCAAACTGCAAGACACAGTGACAACTTCCTAAAATATAAACAATACAGATGATAATCACAGATACTTATGGCTATTCCATACCTACTTTTTATCATTAAAGCAGTTTTGCAGTTTGTGCTAGGTGACCCTACACATATGCACTAGCTTCAGAATTAATGCAGACAAATGTTCCCTTTTGGTACATAATTTTTGTTTGAAAATAAAAGTTATATTTAATTTTTAATAAAAATATAACTTTTGTCTTAGCACATGACATCTTGTTAACTAATGTGTGAAAATAAGAAATTTGGTTTTATGCAAGTGAATGCCTATGATCCATTTTAATTAAGAAAATATTAAAACTTACAAAATACCCTGTGCTCAAGACCATACAATGAAAGATAGAACTACTTTTAATTAAATTATTTATCATAAATAAATTACAAAATATTTGGGTAGGGTCTTGGGGTTGGACAATGTGGCTGAACCAAAGAAACACTGTCTGCACACATTTATATTCTTGATCTCTTCCTCCATAAAATTATCCTTTTCAAGCTAATACAAAATATACTGCAACTTGATTCAAGAGCATCACAAGGTGTTGCTAGAATATAAACAGCTAACATTGAGATGCTACAAAGTTTGCACTCTGCAATCATTGTGGGACAACTGCCTTTGCATTATCAAATTACAGCAACTAAAGTACTCTTGCACACTGCTGTATGTTATCAGTAGATAAATCAGGAGTGGCCCCTATGATCACCAAGTCTAAAGGGAAGATGGAAGAATTTAGGGCAATTCATGAACTACTTCACTAAATTTCCATTCAACATTTCCCAAAATATACACTTAAACCTCTGTCTGAGGTTAAGCAACATTTGTATAAGGGCTGAATCCCCCTAAAGAGCATTTAAGGCTAATGATATGCTTTCATTAACTGTAAACCAATTAATACTTCCATTCAGATACACTGTCCAATAAACCATGATTTAATTCCTTAGCTACAAATAAAACTATGGGTAACAAAAAAAGGTAAACTCCAACATTTACAACTGTATATATAGACTCTTGAACAAGATTTATCTATTGCCATAAAAGTCTACCATCTTCCTCTTTTCAATATAACAATACAAACAAAAATCTCATCAATGCCTAGAAAAAATCTTGAGGTTTTAGAGAAGGGTACATTTGCGCTTCCTAGGCGGTCGGGGTAGGGGGCACAGAACTGCACGGATAGCTTCATCGAACACAGTCTTCAGGCCTTTCTGGGTGAGGGCTGAGCATTCAAGGTATTTGGTGGCTCCAACTTCCTTAGCCATAGACAATCCCTGAAACATTTTAAATTTAAAGAACTATGTACTCTAGTATTATATTTAGCAAAGTCTAGATCACAGCAGATACAGTTAAAAGAACAAACATATAAAATAAGCATAATACATTGTGACCAAACAGGAACTTTCATTTGTAATTTATTTGTTCAAATGTGCAATTAAACAAATGAGGATCCCAGCAGAGCAAGGGTGCACCACCACCGCGGCCAAAATAGTTACCAGTAGGACATTTTCCCCCAGCTTTCCTCTATGCATCAGTACTTCATATGTGACCTTAGGCTTGAAACATTATGGTCTAATATCCCATAGAAACTTCTGTCAACAGACTTGCTTTCACAAGGGGGCTTCTCCACCACCCCTTTAAACCTGGGTGGTGCGTGCCGGGGGTATGGAGGAGTGAGCATTGGTTCTCTCTCTCTACCTATCTCCCGCTCAGTCTCAGCGACCAATGAAAACGCTCACAGACTAGGCTTGCATATCTATTGGTTAATTTGGCTTGACGCTGCTCTTATCTTCTATGATAAGACAGAGATGCCATCCAATTCTTTCTATTTGTTCCAACCTTTCTATTCTCTCATGCTCTATTATTGTTTTCACTTGCAAGTATTTTCGTAGCAATTAAATATTTTATTTACTATGGCTGATAGTGTTAATAATAATAATCAACAAAATATCATTATTAGTGAAGGTAAATTTATTAACAGTGATACAAGTGAAGTTATTGTTGAGCTGGGAAAATAAACATTGCTAAAAAAAAAAAAATGCTTATACATGCTGAAAGACTCTTAACTTAAAAAAGTAGAAGCCATGTAAAATTGGACCTGCTTGTGCTGATGGGTGTTTTGAGGATGCTACTATGCCTATGATAGAGGCATTGTTGTTTTAAAGAATATTGGGGCATGGAAGACAACGGCCAGCCAGTCACATTTCCAGAAATTAATGGTGTCAGTGCCAATAAAACATCGCAGAATACCTGCTGATCAAAATTCAAGTACACAAACAAATTACTGATTGCAAAAGTTCTACTTTACTTACTCATCTCTTAATTTTATTTCTCTTTCCCGTGTTTATTTTAACTTTACTTTTTTATTCATATTTTGTGTGTGAACACATTAAGTATATGTATGTGAAGTTTATTAAAGATGAACATCCAAATGTAGATATTGTTTCTTTTAATTATTATAGTAGCATGTTTAGGACAGAGTTTAATATTGGTTTCATGCCTTCAGTTCCTGATGCATGCTACACCTCTGATTTTTGCTGTCGGTAAGCAGTTTATTGGCATCAGTGCTGATAAGAAAGCAATCAATGGGGCCAATAAGAGGTTTATTGCCACATACAACATCAGAAATGCCATTTATTATGGGATCCCGCCATGAACTGGGGACTGCCGACTCAGAATTTGTTACTAATTGTAGTTCGTATCTGTTAGGATATTGTGTGTCGTCGCAGGAGTCGGCACTTGGATCCAGCCCAAACAGGTTAGGTGGATTCAACAATTTGGAGAGTAGGGCTCCGGCTCGGTCATCTTGCACTCCTTCCTGCTTGGAAGCCTTACTGGGAGCTACACAGAATCCCAAGTCATCGTTTCAACTTCCCTTGTCAGGGCACGTCCAGTCGGTCTTGCATAAGGTTAACGCCTCTGTTTCAGATCAGGACAGTTCACTTCACTCTAGGGGCTCTACCAAGCTGCTACCCCCCCCTCTTACGAGGCATAGGTGGTACTATGCTACAAACTCTTCCTTTTTGATGTCTCATCATCTAACCCGGATGTCATTCATCTGAAGCCGGGATTGACTTTGGAACAGGTGAGGTTGGTGGCTACATCGTTGTCTCTGCAAGATGCCTCAGCGTTGGAATCTACAGCAGCCTCCATGTTGCAGAGGGTTTCTTGGCTGGACTTCTGGTTTATGGTCATTGCCAAGATAGCTTCTGACAGGTCCCTAAAAGGATTGGAGAGTGCATCCTCTCTTGCCAATCTTGCCAGTTCGTTGCAGTCCAGAGGCAAGGCATTTTCATATATGGCGCACCTAAGCGTTAACTTATGAGCTAACCTTCTGATTAGAAGAGACGCAGCTTTATCTAAGATGGAAGATCAGTTGATCCTGTCCTTGCTGGTGTTGAGCAATGGGGATCTGTTGGAGTCTCAATTTTTGTTCCCTCGGACTGAGCTGGAGGATGTGATAAGACAGGTGCTAGGCTGACACCAAGGACAGATTGGTGCACCAGGACCAACGTCCGTTTCGCTCCTGTTCTTTTAAACCAAGAAGGGGCCCCAGGGGCAAAGGTAAAGGGGGCCGTCACTGGGTTTAGGCACCTCTCCCTCTCCTGTGCCATGGGTGGGGAGGTGTCTGACGGGCCAATGGGCTAAGTGGCAGAGTTATGGGGTGGAGAAGTGAGTGGTAGATGTCCTTCGGGTGGGGTACCTACTGCCATTCAACTTCTCTCCTCTGTTGGACAAGCCATAGTTCAGGATGGCGTATCCTCCAGATTTTCTGAAGTTCTTGGCTCTTTGGGAAGAAGTGCAGAAGATGCTGAACAAGGATGCAACAGAGGAAGTGGTGCGTCCGTCACATCTTTTTGGTGCCCAAGGTGTCAGAAGGTTGGAGACCTGTGATCGACTTATCCACGTTGAATCACAGACACGGTGCAAATTGGAGACTCCCCGTTCAATGTTGGCAGCTGTGTGGAAAGGAGACTTCATGCTGTCAATTGACTTGAGGGACGCATACTTCCAGATCCCTACTCATCCAACGTCCAGCAAGTTCCTTCGCTTCTCTCTCGGGGACAAGATCTTAAAGTTCAAAGTCCTGTGCTTCGGGCTGACCACAGCCCCTCATGTGTTCACAAAGGTCTTCTCTTTTGTATCAGGTTGAGCCCATGCTCAGGAGATCCGTTTGCTGAGGTACCTCAACGATTGGTTGGTCTTAGCAGGTTTCAGGGAAAAGCTGCTGCAGGACAGAAATCATCTGCTTTGGTTTTGTCTGGAACTGGACATCGTGGTCAACTACAAAAAGTCAACCTTGTACCCAGTCAAAGGATTCACTACCTGGGCATGGTCATCGATACTGGGGTTGCAGGACTTTTCCCATCGGATCAGCGGTTGGAGAAGTTGCGAGTGGTGGCACGCAACTTCCCCTCGGAACCACATCAGTCAGCTCATCAGTGGCATGTTCTTCTGGGAGTTTTGTCTGTCTTCTCTTGAGAAGCTGGTCCCTCATGGGCGTCTTCATCTTCGGTCTCTATGATGGAGACGGGGGGAATTCTGGTCTCCAGCGGGGGACTCATCCCTATTAAAGTTCCATCTGTCTCTGGAGTGAAAGAAGACCTTCGTTGGTAGTTTAGACAACCGAAATCTTTTGAAGGGTGTCCCTCTACGTTCTCTCCCACCAGACTTACTTCTGTTTTCAGACGCCTCCCTCACAGGTTGGGGGCCTCATTTAGGCGGCCTCATTGCCTCAGGCGTTTGGAGTTCGGAGGACAAACAGCAGCATATCAACATCTTGGAGTTGAAGGCAACCTTCCTGGGTCTGAAGGAGTTTCGGGAGAAGGTAGAGGGTCATTCTGTTGTTATCATGTCGGACACCACCACTGTGGTCGCCTATGTGAACAAGCAGGGAGGCCTGGTTTCACGTCAACTTCACGCCCTGACTGTCAAGGTTCACCAGTGGGTGGTCAGCAATTTGGTAGAGCTCTCAGCCAGGTATATCCCAAACAGAATGTAGTCGCAGACAAACTCAGTTTTCGGGATCAGTTCCTAGGCACAGAGTGGTCCCTTCATCAAGTAGTAGCAGACAGGCTCTTCCAGGTTTGGGGGAGACCCATGCTGGACCTTTTTGCGACTCGGTTCAACAGGAAACTGGAGATATTCTATTCAATGGTTCCAGATTCTTCGGTGTTAGCAGAGGACACGTTCCAACCTCCCTGGGACAACCTGTAGGTGAATGCCTTTCCTCCATTTTGTTTGATCCGTCAAGTTCTGAACAGGATGATGAGTTCGCAGGGTCTCAGGAGGACTTTGGTAGCCCCTCTGTGGCCTCAGGCGGAATCTTTTCCAGATCTGCTGTCATTGTTGTCAGAGGTTCTGAGAGTAGAATCCCTGTCCCACCACGGTTGGAAGCTATCAAGTATCTCCTCTGAGCGAGAGACTTTTCTCAGAGAACAGCAGGGCATATGTCCCGCAGTCTCAGAAGGTTGACCTCTGCGGTTCACCAAGGTGAATGGAAGATCTACTGTGATTGGTGTCGTAAACAGGGTTTTCCTCCACTCGCAACCTCTATTCAGCAAATAGCAGACTTTTTAACCTTACTCAGAGATGAGAAACGTTCAATGGTTCCAGATTCTTCGGTGTTAGCAGAGGACACGTTCCAACCTCCCTGGGACAACCTGTAGGTGAATGCCTTTCCTCCATTTTGTTTGATCCGTCAAGTTCTGAACAGGATGATGAGTTCGCAGGGTCTCAGGAGGACTTTGGTAGCCCCTCTGTGGCCTCAGGCGGAATCCTTTCCAGATCTGCTGTCATTGTTGTCAGAAGTTCTGAGAGTAGAATCCCTGTCCCACCACGGTTGGAAGCTATCAAGTATCTCCTCTGAGCGAGAGACTTTTCTCAGAGAACAGCAGGGCATATGTCCCGCAGTCTCAGAAGGTTGACCTCTGCGGTTCACCAAGGTGAATGGAAGATCTACTGTGATTGGTGTCGTAAACAGGGTTTTCCTCCACTCGCAACCTCTATTCAGCAAATAGCAGACTTTTTAACCTTACTCAGAGATGAGAAACGTTTGTCCGTTCCTACCATTAAAGGCCACAGGCCAGCCCTGAGTTTAGTGTTACGCCTTGGAGGTCTCAACATCTCCTCGTCCTGGGAACTTTCCTTGCTAGTTAAGAGGTTTGAGCAGTTGAGTTCTCCTAGGGAGCTCAAGCATCTGACATGGGATGTTTCCTTGGTTCTAAAAAGCTTCACTAAGGGTCCATATGAGCCTTTGCGTCACTTATCTGACAGGAACTTGATACTCAAGACCGTTTTCCTCCTGGCTTTGGCATCTTCAGAGAGGGGTAGCAGAGCTCTACAGTCTGGGCTGTGATGTGAAGCACATCAGGGGTTGGGGGTCAGTGTCCTTTGAATTTGTCCCGGAATTCGTGGCCAAGACCCAAAATCCCTCTGTGCACGATGATAGGTTCACTTCATTTTCCATTCCATCACTGAATGACTTTGTGGGTGGTGATGCTCAAGAGCTTTTGTTGTGTCCTGTCCAAGCCCTATGTTGCTATCTTAAAAGGACACGGCACCTAAGGCCAGGCTGGTGCAGACTTTTTGTTAACAGGATATATAAAGAAAGAGGTGTCGAAGAATACTATCTCTTTTTGAAAATAGGAAACCATCAGACAAGCATACTTGACTCTTGAAGATTCCTCTACCATGTCTGTGCGGGGTAGAGCAAGTGACGTTAAGGGTTTTGGTCCCTCTTTGGCTTTCAAAAAGAACTTGGCTGTACATAGAGTGCTGAGCGCTGGTACTCGTTATGCCAGTCCAAGTTCACCTCTTTCTATCTTAAGGATGTTGCCCACAGATCTACAGACACGTTTTCCCTGGTTCCTGTGTAACTCATAGTTGCCCTTAACAGGGCACTTTTGTATCTTACCTAAGATGATTGTGTGGATGAGAGAATGAGTGAGTTGGCTGGTCTCTTTCTTTCTCTTGTACCTTTCCTTCTTCCTCCGGGCAGGTTAAGGAATAGACACATCATTCACTGGACTGGTCTGATACAGGTGAGTAAGGCAGTCATACTAATAGTGTGGTCACTTGGTATACAAATATCCAACCCTCTATTCAGTAGCATATGCTCCATTCCTTGGCAAGGGGAAGTTGGGAGCGGTAACAAACCCTGGTGTGTTGGTTTGCTATTGGACAGTCAAAGTTTCTCTTTGGTTCCCTATACAATGATTCTCCTATATATCATTGTATGTCACTAAGTGTCTGGGTAGTTAGATTTCAATTTATCTAGCTTCTCACAGGCTTCAGTCCCTCTCCGGAAGTTATTTCTTCTGGAGCTGGACTGGTGGGTAGGCCCCCAGCCAGTTTAGGATGTCTTGTACCTCCCTCCAAGTATGAGTCTATCCTATTGTTAAGACCGAAGGTTTGTTTGTCATGAACAAATGACAAATTTTCTAAGACAATTTGTATTTTTCATAGCTACAAACTTGAGGTCTTAACATTTGTACTGCCCACCTCTAGCTGCCCCTCTGTCTGCTAAGAAATCCTGAGTTGGGAAAGACTGACGCGGTGGTGTATGTGCGTGGTTCTTGACCACTCTTCACCCGATATACGCACACATTGCCAGATCTCACAAGATTCCTTGGTTTCATCTGCAATTTAACCGGATCTAGCTAGGCACTAAAAATGATCCTATTGTTAAGACCGAAGGTTTGTAGCTATGAAAAATACAAATTGTCTTAGAAAATTTGGCATTTTACAAAATAAAATCACATTAATCATTAGAAAAAACATGTAGTATACTTGGTAAAAGTAGCATATTTTTATGAGTTTCTTGGAAAAGGGTTGTAAATATTCACTTTCAACTTCAAAAATAGTTTTTTTTATTTTTTTCTCACATCATGTGCATTTGCATATCTTCCTCTTTTCATTGATGTATTTTTTCTTTTAATTCACTAACCTTAAAGTTTGCCCAGTCTGGGGTGTGCTTAATATACATCTAGCCTGTCCTAAAAGGGTTAGGACTTGATTTTTACTGATGGTTAAAGACTAGACCTATACAATATTCATTAAAGACTGGACCTATCGAATATTCAAGTAGTATACTGTTCTACATTCACTGCAACAATGAGGACTATTCATCAAATACCAATGGGTCAAACAAGTACAGCCTACTTGTAGAAACTATACTTTAATGTGGTTACTTTTTTGGTTTGAAGAACGACAAAATCCAACAATGAGTTTACACATCTGAAATCGTTCTGATAGTACATTATTAGACAAAGCCTGCTACATTTCATGTCTACGATCTGCTCTCACAGTGTGCTTATAGCCAAATGCTGCCTTATACAACACAGGCCCACATTATTTCCGCCTTCAGCTTCAATGCTGATCATCCACTCTTTTTATTTGATATATTAAAAGGACTACATAGCTGAAAGCGTACATTTTACGCCAATGACCACCACTTTGCCCTTATATTATTATTATTATTATTACAGTACGTAACCTAACTAAAAAATAGAATTATTTATTTAGCTCTCACAGGGCTGGCCCAAAGGTTTTGTCTTTAATGATAAGGAGTAGATTTATAAAAAAAATTTTATAATTAAGTTAATTAAAAAAGATGGAGACTTTGACAAGACTTCTTTGATTGATGTTTCCAAAGCCTGACATTCATTGCTCATTATATTTTAGACTACTACACAAAAATGTTCAACTTTTAGTGTTACTTTACATTCTGTACATAAAAGGATTGGATCATGTGGGATGTTCATCAAATATCCAAGGGTCAAATGAGTGACCAATTCTACACAGATTCAAAATTAATGGCATGGTCCTTTTAATATACAAAATGACAAATTCTCGATTCAAGCACTAGCCTTGATCTCCGTCAATTTGTTACTAATAGTTCATTTTTGCATGAATTCTACAATTATAGATTATGT
The DNA here is from genome assembly GCF_015104395.2 of Macrobrachium nipponense. Taxonomy (NCBI): domain Eukaryota; kingdom Metazoa; phylum Arthropoda; class Malacostraca; order Decapoda; family Palaemonidae; genus Macrobrachium; species Macrobrachium nipponense. The sequence continues at coordinate 42,776,413 of NC_087206.1, read as the reverse complement.
GTAATGGGTTTACACACGTTTCATAATAAATAATGGGAATATCTGTTTCATAATAAATAATGGGAATATCTGAGTGTGATCTTGTCATTGTAGTTCCAGCTTTAGGTGCTTCATCAGCATCTTCATTTTCTTTATGTCTACATGGCCCGGAATCCATTATATTTCTACATTTTTACCATCTTCACATAATTTGACAAGTAGTTGTTATTAATATTAATGCAGACAAGTGCACTAATTCTCTTACTTCTCACAAGGCTGTCCCAAAGATTAGTCTTTTTCAGTAAGTTGAAATTTTATCAAAGTAAAACTTTTTAGAGTTCTGTGGTTACAAGGCTTTTCAAATATATTAATCAGAAATTATTTCCTGGTTTATAATGCATGTTCTGGGGTTATGACGCTGATCTGACAGAAGAAATATGACTGCAAGGCAAAATAACCAATATTTGAAGTGTTTTTTTAATGAAAAATGCAATAAAAAGGTAGTTTGCATAGTTTTCAATACATACACCCAAAGCATTAAAAGCAAGGTTTTCTTAGGATTTTCGATGATGTTTCAGTTTACAATAATTTTCACCTTACGACATAGCACAAGAACAGAACCCCTGTCTTAAACCAAGGACTGCCTGTAATGGGGTTAACTCCAAGGACTGACTGTAATGGGGTTAACTTAAAATTATGAAGATTCTAACAGTATTTCTTTGATTAATTTGTTCTCAAACCTGGACAATCACACAAAAATGTTAAAAACTTAAAGTGTTTCTCTATATTTTTTATGTACTACATGGATCAGATTGTGTGGGCTATCCATCAGATATCCAATAACACAAAAGGAAGGAGGGAGAGAGTGCTACTAAGCATAGAGGACTACATCAACATTGAGAGCAGAGCACTGGGGCAATCTCTGAAAACCAATGAAGATGAGTGACTAAAGAGTGCATGGGAAGGACTGATAAAAGACAAAGACCCAGAAATATATAAGACTGTAGATTCTGTCAGGATCTACTCAATATATAGTGGTAGGTCAGCAGGGAGTCAACGGCTCACCGATTTTTCATTGGTTGGTGGTGCAGTGTGTTCCTCCTATTGGTTGGAGATACTTCTCGTCATTGAAGGTCACACTGTTGCAACCTGGCAGACCGTCAAGGCTGCTGGGCTGCTTGTCTCGTCTGGTATTCTTGGGTTGGGGGTGTTGCTCAGTCTGGTATTATTTATATTATTATTTATATTCATATGGCTTTTTAAGTTGGTGGGGAGGAAGGGCACTTCCTGTGTCACATTCAGTGAGGGCTTTTCTTGTTGTACATAAGGCGTGCCTTGAGCAGTCGTTAATGTTGCTGCTCAGGAGCCCTCCCTATTATCTTAGTAGTCTTCATAGTACCGCCGCAGAAGATGGCTTCCTGGTGTGCTGTCATGGTATGGCTTTTAATTGCTCCTTCTTGTGCATGGCAAGAAATCCTCTTGGACAGTTTCATATCAACATAAGAGTTGGGACATAGTTCCGCGGAACCGTCTTTAATCCCCTTATCTAAACAGGAGATTACTCCCGAAAAGTCTGCAAAGGCTTCCTCATTCAACATTGCATAGCTCTTGAGTTTATGTCCCAAGGCTCCTACTGTCCAGTCCAGGAAACTAAAAACTTCAAATACCCTAAAGATATTTTTAGTTAAGTGGTTTAATTCTGACGCCGTAACATGATCTTGGCCAAGTTGAAAGCCGATCTCCTCACCAAGTCAATAAGCACGGAGAAGTCTCCCTGGGCGGAGGCAGACACATCCAAAGAGAGAGCTTCTCCGGTTTCCTAACATAAATGTCTCATTGAAAGACGAGGAGGAGGGAAGCAGAAGTTAACTTTGCCTTGATCCCTCTTATCCTCAAGCCAAAGGTTAATTTCCTTCAACACTTTTCGAGCCAAAAAGGACAGTACTAGTTTTGGTAATTTCCTGGAGTCTTCCTGGTTCTCTCTCATGTAAGAAGACACTGGCGAGTACGGATCCGAAAAATTTTCTACAAAGTAAAAAAGTAAGGCTTTGTAGGCAGTGAGAGAAGACTCTTTATCCTCCTCTTCTCCTTTCTCTTCTTCGGTTGAAGAAATTGGTGATAAAGTCTCTATAGGTTGGATCGGGGCGCCGCAGATTGAAGAAAGCCCAAAATACTGTCTAACTTATTCTGGATGGCTGACAGAGAAGGATTGGGGGCAGCCACCACCTGAAATCCTGTTGGTAAGCCCAAAGCTGAAATTGATGACATAGACTGTCTGAGCATTTCATACTGGTCCCTCTGTGCTTGGTTGGATGTATACCTGTGGATGCTCAGGTGCTAGTGGGCGCTCAGGCGCTTGTGGATTTTCAGGCGCTAGTGGACGCTCAGGCGCTAGTGAATATTCGGGCAATAATGGACGCTCAGTCGCAACTGTATTCCTGGGCGCCAGAGGACGCTCGGGAGCCAAAGGTTGTTCTAGTATTGCCGCAGAAGTTACGGGCGCCACATGCTGCTCTGGTGTGCGGGCAAACTGTGGCGTCAATGGGCACTCTGGAGTTGGTGGGTTCTCATACTCCGAACGCTGAACCTGTCTCCCAGGAGTCTCATGAATTACAAGAGAGACTGATGGGAGTCTTACCTGTCCTTCAGCCTTAGAGGTGTGGACCGGTGCTTAAGAAATCTCCAGAAGTTTACTTTTCCCCTCCGAAAGTCTGCCAGAGGAAGACTTTCTTGACGACGACTTAGACTTAGAGGATGTGATCCTCTCACTACGACATCCCTCTCCTGCCATATCCTGAGAGAATCTCCCTGGAGAGTCCCAAAAACTACACGAAGGCTGTTCTTTTCGGAAAGGGCTAGCCTTTTTACAGGGGACTGGAGAGGGAGACAACTTACGAGCCCTCCTTTTCAATGGACGGGACTCAGTCACGGAAATGCCACTGGCGCCTGGGAGAAGACTTGCCGGAACTGGAAGCACCAGACGAAAGCGGTACTCCTTTAGAGACGCCTGTTCAATGGGGCTCTGTTGCGATCTGGGATTTGTCAACAGAATCGCCTGAAGGGGCGACTGCTCGTGGGCAGAACCCACTGACCTCCCTTGGGCTACCAGTATGCCTCCTCCCAGGTTCTGGGGAGTTTGACAGGGACCTTTGCCTAGGAGAATCAGTGGGCCGAACAGCCACCTCCTCCACAACACTTGCACTTGCACTCACTTCACCACTTACCTTGTCCATTAGGGTTTTCACAGATGCTCCTAATTTCTCCATTGCTTGGAGCATGATTGAAAATTTCTTATCTACTCTTGCCTCTAAATTGGCCACAGCATCCAGTACCGGTGTGAGAGAGCCAAGATTAGGACTGGCAATGACAGGTGGTGGGAAAGGTTCAGAAAGAGACAAATTATCATAAGACAATTCCTGGCTAACTGAGCTTTTTGCTTTAGCTCTAGAAGCTGCTTTTCTCTTTTTATCTCTCTCTAACTTGTTTGTGTAACTAGTCAAGATCTTCCAAGTTCTTTGATCCCAATTAATACATTCCCCACATGTACAAGTCTGTCCCCTTCAACCTGTGCAAACTGAATGTGGATCATTACCAGCTTTAGCAATCCTAGTATTGCAGCCTTTACTGCAATACCTAATCCCAAATGTACTAGTGTCTGACATTATGAAGACCAATTCAAACTAGTAAATTTTGGTGCAAAAATATTTAGAACTATTTGAATTCCTAAACAGCTAAAACCCCCGAAAACAAAAGTTACGAATATTCAGAGTACTTCATCAAATAACTCCAACAATGAGCGACGGTAAAGAATTCCAAAAATTCCGCTGACTACTGAAAACTGTGTTAACAGTACCAGCCAGCAGAAACAACTGATTTTCGTATGGTGTTGGTTCCTCACTCCCCCGATAGTGGGCGGGGCGGGGGAGGGGGGGGGAATCACCTGACCAAAACAAACTAGCACTACCGCGAATTTCAAAAATAAAAAATTCTAGCTGCCAACGGTTTTAGAAACTATAGCTATGTAACTACTTGGTAAGTTGCACACATAAAATTATGGGTTCCAGTTCTTTGTCGACTTTGGTAGGGGTCACATTATCTCTTGACGATTTTCTTCAATACAGCCTCATCCTCAAAGTGATGTGCGTGTATTCTTGCCTTATAATACAGCTTGATCTTCTCATGGGGCTTTTTTCCATAATGAACAGCGACTTGCAAAGAGAATCTTGTGTCATGCTCAGGAGGGTGCCATTAATTGCCACGCCCTCACCAGCCACAACCAGACTCATTCCAAGGATAGTATTGTCCACAATACTACGATCTTCAGAAGCCCCCCTGACCTGAGACATCTGCGCTGCTGGAAGCGCTATTCATTTTGGAAAAAAACCCACTCTGAACACGATACAAGAAGCTTTCCACCTTCCCATGAGCTTAAGACGGAACTTGACCCCAGAACCAATGATATTTAACAAATAATACCAGCAGTAATACCACAATATTCCCAATGATGACCCCCCGATAAAGGAAACACCAACAATAACACCAGGAATGACATCATAGAGCAAAGAGCCAAAGAAAATGCAACTCCCCATGACGTCAACCGAGTGCTGAGACAATCATCAAGGCTACGCCAGAGAAACTATCAACTCCAGCAACTGTCTTGAGGCAGCGAGTAAGCAGCCAATAGCAGACAGTCCTGAGTATGCAGCCAATCAAAAATCACCTGGAAGATGACCACCAGAGCCCGAGTCAAAATGTTGTGAGGAAACAAAAGAGAGAGAGAGAGAGAGAGAGAGAGAGAGAGAGAGAGAGAGAGAGAGAGAGAGAGAGAGAGAGAGAGAGAGAGAGAGAGAGAGAGAGAGAAACAAGATTGATGTATTTCTCATGCAGAATAATAATCGTCCCTTGAATCCTCTGGTTTTGACAAGTCCTCCATTGGCATATTGCCTGCCAGTCTAAGCAATACTGAAAAATCAACAATAAGGAGATTTGAGAAAGTCCTGTATGAAATTAACGCAGCTGAATCAGCCAATAATAATGATAATAACTTACTGTGATCAATAAGTCACATTTCTAAGCTCATAAGCTCTCCTGAGGGATTTGTCCTTAAATGTGAGGTGAAAACTGTAGTAAGATAATGTTTATGAAGTTGTAAATGTGTGATAAGAGGCTAGAGTCAAAGGGCAGAAAACAATAGTTGAGGGTGAAAGGATGCTCCAAAGAGCCTTGAGTACCACTTGCAATGGAATGGGTGTAAACATAAAGGTTTACCCAAATCATTCACATTATACCAAGCAAAACCTAGAGCAAAATCTAACAGGAAACTTCATTGCTATAAACAGGTCAAAGGCAGACAGACTGGTTCCTCAAGAGCTTACCTGAGGATAAGAAATAGGAGTGAGTTTCTTGTCTTTCAACTTATCTAAAGTTTCTCTATCATCTCGTAAATCAAGCTTCGTTCCAACCAGAATGATGGGAGTATTTGGACAATGATGGCGCACTTCTGGATACCACTGAAAGTAATATTTGTATTATTATAAAAAAAAACATTGCTCACAGATACATCATGAGGAAAAAATTTAACTCTTAAATAAAAGATCTTAATTGGTCCCTTAATGCATAGCAGTCTAGTTCAGGTATAGTATTCAAAAATAAAAATGACTCATTCTGTAAACATGGAATAGCACCAAGGAAGCTTGCTTATGGGAGTATGTAATACTAAACCAAAACACACACACACACACACACACACACTAAAAGGAGCCAATAAAAACACCAAATTGTAGACAGTAAACACCACTATATTTCAAAGACCAAACCGTCTCTCTTCAGGCAAGTGAGGGATGAATAGTTACAGGAAGAGCGGTACGTATTTACACCCAGAGGTCACAGGTCAGCCGTTAAGTCACTTTGGTCAACAATTTCTCTTTAACCTTCTTAATTGCTGGTTGGAGGAAGATTTTATCTATAATATCTAAGTCCCCAAGACCTTTTTGAGATATTCATTGTATTTCTTTGTTTAATCAAAGTTGATTATACCACCCGGCTTTTGCACCGACATGCTGTTATTAAGTTATACATGACAAATTCCAGTTTATTCTGTGATTACGGTTATTTATGTGGTTAAAAATGGCTGAGCTCTGTTGTTCATTCCTAACTGAACATTTATGTTATATTAATCTATGGGGGAGTGATTTACCTGTAAAACCAATGTAAAATTGGTCACAATCAAGGTAAGGGATTTCGTATTCTCCTGAGTCTTTGGGGATTGGCTCTGTTGGATGTTTAATCAGGGATTTGGCTAAGGTATTATGGTAGGTAAAAGCAAAAAGGTTAGAGTTCCCAAGGGTCTGTGTCAATGTCTTAATCCTGTCCAGGGGTGGGATATTTATTTTATTGTTGGACATCTCTCTAGTCTTGTTTTGAGGGAGATGGTAGATTATGTTCACCTTTATGAATTGCTTTCTCAATTATATGGTTAAAGTACTTTAAAGATGACAGCTGCTTACACATTAGTTCAAATTCCTTTTCCAGGAAATTCCGGGGACAAATCTGCAAGGCTCTTTAAGAATAAATTGCTGGCTATGCCAATTTTGATAGAAGTGTCATGATAACTAAAATAATGAATGTATGAAAGTGAAAATGTTGGTTGTCTGTATATGGTAAATTTGTATTCTGTTGTCTTTCTAATCATGAAACATCAAGAGAATAAATTTTGTTGTCTGTTTCCCATTCAACTTGAAATTTTATGCTGATCACAAATGCATTTCATTTTGAAAAAAATTACAGTAGTTGAAATTGCCCCATATATTATCCCAAAATGTTAAGATACCATTTACGTATCTCATCCAAAGCATGTATTTAGGTTTTATTGCATTTATTTATTGAGATTTAACTGCATTTATTATAATAGTTTCAAAATATTCCTTGTATAGATTTGCCAAAACAAGACTTAAAAGGGCTACCCATACTGCACCAGAATTTTTTTTTATAGGAGGACTCCCAGAATGAAACACGTTATTGGATATATATAATTCAACTAACTTTACAATTTTATCTAGGGGCCAATGAGAAATTATCTGAATAGTGGGCTAATTTTTCCCTCCAAATTGTAGAATGTCCTGTAATACTGGTGCTTTGGTGAATAGGGAACCAACAACTAGGCTTAAAAGTTTTATGCTGTGAAGTGGTATATGAGCTTCTCTGAATTTGGGACAGAAAGTCTTCAGAATGTTTAATGTGACTGGGGGAAATTTTATACTTGGTAGCTCTGGCACATGAGATAATGGGTCTGAATGGAAAATTATCTTTGTGAGAAATGGGAAGGATATACACGTAAGGTATTTTTGGGTTAATGACTTTAAATTTCTCCAGTAGTTCAATGCTCTTTTTGTCTTTGCCAATTCATCCTACTTTTCTGAAAAAATTCTGTGGGGATGTCTTGGGTCCTTTTTTTTTTCAAATTGTCCTAAGAGGTGAAAATTGTGATTGGGAGTTGCTTACCAACCAAAAGCAATTTCTGTCAGAATTTTTAGTTAAGCCTGGACCAAAATTAATTTTTGGTTTTTAACAATGCAGTGTACTAGATCTTTATTTTTTATGCCTTTACTCACGACATGAATGTTACTACTATGAGATTCACTGATAGTGTCCCGGCGTTTTTCCGGAATAAAATCTTATCCAAGTATACCCTGTGACACTGTCACAGGGTATCTTACATCCCTACCAAATTTTTTTTACTGTATTCTGTATTACGAAAGTTGCATAATTCTGGTAATTATGGGTAACACCGACTCCTTGTAGACATCGCCAGGAAACTCAGAGGAATGTCTTTCGAAGATATAATGACGTAACTTATGACATCATTGACATCATTAACTTGCATCCTTCTCGATGGATAATTGGCTATTCATGAAAGTCTCCACCTCTGGCAACACTGTAATACAACCAATACTCCTTGTTTACGCTTTGTAGTAGTATTAGTAGTAGTAGTAGTATATAGGATTTATGCCAAGAGGTCAAGTGCTAGAATCTTTGAAGAAAAGCGTTTCCACAAGTAATCCGAGAAATTACTTTCTCTCACTTTCTCCCTTGAAAAATTATATAATTAACAATATATTAACAAAGTGATGAAAACTTTTGTATTTGTCATAACTCCTTTCATATTTTTCCTAATATGACAGTGACAATCATTGTAATAAATAGACAACTGCATAGGATTAGATTGGATTGTAGAATTTAGACTTCAAGACAAGCACTGGGACCTATAGAGGTCATTCAGTGATGTATTATATAACATGATTTTTTTTTTTTTTTTTTTGTGTGTGGGGGGGGGGTAGCAGGTTTTAATGTTGTTCCGCAAGTTATATTTTACTAAGAAATCAACAACTATTGCTTTATAGAGCATATATAATTATCTTTCTGCACCTTATGGAAGTTAACAAATGACAAAAACTTGATAGCCTTAGATGTCTGGGTGCACTCCTTACCCAAAAAAGGGCCCTATTATTCATCTACTGGTTCAAGCTTACTTAGGTTTGCTACAGGTCTCCTCACTTCTAAACAAGTGTGCAAGTCGAATCACAAAAGCTGTCCTGCAACCACAGGGACTTATCATAGCCGCCATTCTTGAAGCCTTGACAAGGTACAAATATTCATTCAGAATATCAGAGACAGCTGTTTGTTGTCATCACCTTGTGGGAGGAGCCGGGACGTCATGTTTACGTCACATATAACTTTGAACCCATATATTAATGTGTTCCGCCACTGGCTTCAGCTGCTTCATTTTACTCTTATGAATATACTTTTTCCTAATATAAGTACGTAATAAAGAATGCTGCCCAAAATTAGGTAGGGATGTAAAGTATACTATGGCTGAGTAATACCTTTGTCAAATGCACAGAAAAAGAAGTTAATCCAGAAAAACACTGGGACAAAGTTTCTGAATCTCACTTTAGAGAATAAAACAACACAATACTGTATGCAAATACAAAATTTGTTATAGTTAGTGCTTACATAATGCAATACAAACTAGTTGTCTGTATTTCTTGTGAGCCTGGCAAGCTCATTATCCATGCTGTCAACCTTAGTACAGAGCGACTGTTGCTGACACCGCTTTCCATTGATAAATGTTCCGTTATTCAAGATACACAGTTCAGAGTATAAATATGAGATATTATACAAATCTTTTTGTGTAAAAGTACATGAACAGAATACATACTAGATGAAGCACTGTGTGAGGAAAACTTCTAGATGAAAGTGCAGGATTAATAAAGGATACATATCCTGCTCATTAAAAATGCTTACAAAAACAGCATTTGAAAAAACTACAGACACTCAAGATAGACATGATGTGCCCTGTAAACACACACACACACACACACACACACACACCACACACACACACACACACACACACCACACACACACACACAAAAGTAACAAAACTAATAGTACAGAACAACTGAAATGAAGCACACAATATACACAGTCATCACCAAAGATAACTAGACAAATTTTATACTCATGAAAGAAATAACACTAAATCAATCTCCTTGCATCTCTCATTCATAGCTAAGCAGGAGTGGGTGGAAAATAACACCCAATCTCTCATTCATAGCTAAGTAGGAGTAGGTGGAAAATAACACCCATTCCTAGTCCACCTAAGGTGAATTTGGAAAATTATGATACGCAAGTCTCTGTCTGACAAAAAAATAGTCTAGTAACTACGAAAGGTTCTTGATGTTGAGTCCATTACAACAGGATTACTGTATAATGTATCTGTCAATACTGTGCTATATTTCATGTAACAAATAAAACATTTCCTCCGAGTAGAAATATGAATGTAACAACAAACACTAACAATATAAAGGTGACTCTCTGACATATACACCACTGTATATAATTGAACAATTGATAAAGCATTTTTTTAAAAATCACAAATTCTTGGTAATTTGTATTTTTTCTAGCTATACTTACCCCGAACTACCTTAATAAGAGAATCCTGGATGTCAATCCGGTACTGACCAGAAAAATCTGGTAATCCCTTCCACACCTAGCCAGGTACATGCCCCAAGGGTCAATGGCCATAAGACCCACGACCTACGATCTCAGTGCTTTCCGCTCCTTAAGGTTCCCGCCCTAAGGTACTCGGAGACGGTAGGGAGGGCCTGAAACCTAAGTAGTTCGAGGCAAGTATAGCTAGGAAAAATACAAATTACCAAGAATTGGTGATTTGCTCCGATGCCGTATACTACTTACCTTGAACTACTACTTTAATAGGAGCATTATCCTTTGGGAGGGAGTGAGTAGCTTAGGGGGGAATGAACCCAGAGGTTGGTCTAAAGGCTTACCCGTTGGAGTGTCCGCCAAAGGTGCTGGCTGGTATGGAAGGGTAACCCGGAAAGTGACAACAATAAGGCAATGGTTTGCACTTCTAAAACCCATCTTATACCCTCTGTCTTACCTGAAGGCTCGTTGGGTCCTATGAAAACTTGCCAGAGACCCAGGAAGACGATAAAGAAGGAGGATGGAAGGGTGAGAAAAGGAGGATACAAATTCATACTACCACTCACACCCCTGGAGTCTTATGCTCAGTGGAGGTCTAGATCTGCTGTTGGCCAGCCACCACTGGCCTAATTTCGAACGAATCAAGTGATTTACGGGTGCAGTCCCTCAGGTAGCAAGCCGTAAAAGTGGACTGTCTGTTCCACACTCCAACCCCTTAGGACCTGGCTGACCGCTATGTTCTTCGAGAAGGTTAGGATGCTCCAACGCCCTAATGTCTTGAGGCCTGGCTTTCTTTGGGGGAGGCATACCCACTCCTTCGTAGGCTCACCTGATCATTTCCCTTAACCAGAAGATGATGTTCTTCAAGACCGCATTCTTCTCCCGGCCAATGGAAACGAACAGGTTCCTAATAGCTGGCCTGAACCAGGCTGTCCTACTGAGGTACTTCCTCACTACCTGGACCGGACACAAGAGCAGGTCCTGAGGATCGTCTGATCTTGCTATGGCCGGGATCGAGAACTCTACGAGCTTGTCTTCCACGATCGAGGGGTTCTGAGTCTTAGCCATGAAGGAGGGTACATACTGAAAGGGAAGCTCTTTCCAACCTTTCGAGTGGGAAACCTCGTAAGATAGGCCATGCAGGTCCCCTACTCTCCTGGTGGAAGCCAATGCCAGGAGGAAGACGTCTTCAGTGTCAGCTCTCTGTCAAGGATATCCTTGACGGGTTTGAAAGGGGGCTTCTTCTGGGAATCCAGCACCCTAGCGACGTCCCACTGCAGTGCCTTCAAGGCACTGGGGGGAGACTGTTCAAAGCTCCTGATTAACATCAAAAGGTGCCTGGAATTCCCCAAAACCAAACCTTTCAGGAGGAAGACTTGGCCTAAGGTGGCTGATTCCCTTCACAGCTGCTACCGAGAGGCCTTTGTCAAGTCTCAGGTGTAGCAGGAAGTCCGCTATGTGGGGAATCTTGGCCTGCAGAAGCTTGAGAACTCTTCCTCTGCATCAGTTCCCAAAAGCTGTTCATTTGGCCTGGTAGACAGCCGCTGGCGACTTCCTCAGGGGAGCTACCCTCGGAGAGAAGCCCTCCTTACTCAGCAGTCGCTTGATAGTCTCCACCTGTGAAGGGATAGAGCTGGGAGACCTTCGTGAAACCTCTTGAAGTGGAGCTGTCTTAGAAGGTCTGGCCTGAGGGGCAGCTTCCAGGGGCCTTGCACCGTTAGGGCCTGGCGCTCCAAGAACCATTCCCTGTCTAGCCACATGGGGACCACTAATGTTAACTGAGTTCCTCTTGAATTTCTTAGGTGGTTTAGAACCTGCCTGATCACTCCAAAGGATGGGAACGAGTATATGTCCAACCCATCCCACGGGTGTTGGAATGCCGCTGCTGGGTCGGGCACTGGGGTGCAGAATACTAGGAGCTTGGTATTTAGCTTCATTGCAAATAGGTCCAGGGAGGGTGAGCCCCACATCTCAATTAGTTCTGTCGCTACCTCGGGGTGGAGGGATTATTCCAACCCTATCACCTGCCACTGTCTGCTTAGCCTGTCTGCGATCACGTTTCTCTTTTATGGAATGAAACTCGCTGTCAGGGTCATGCTGATGCTTGCAGCCCACTCCAGGATGGTCTCCGTGAGATCACACAGGTAATGGGACCTCAGCCCACCCTGCTTCTTGGCAAAGGCTACCACCTTGGCGTTGTTATACATCAAAGCCACTGCCCGGTTCCTGATCTTGTGTTTGAATCCAAGCAGGGCTCTCTGGATTGCCAGTAACTCCAGCCTGTTTATTTGTAGCTGTCTCTCCTGTTCTTTCCAGACTCCTTCCCTTGTTTCGACAGCAGGTGAGCTCCCCATCCCTCCTTCGATGCGTCCGTGAACAAGAGCATCTTTGGGGGGAGGTCTGAGTTTCTGAGGAGGGTCCTCTTTCGGCAACCAACCCTCCTTCAGGTTCCATTGGATGGGTCTCAATTTTAGTCTGCCTTGGGGAACTAGCTTCTCTAGGGAGACCAGATGGCCCAGGAGTCTCTACCACTCCCTCACTCGGCCGGGGGAGTTCTGTAGGAATAGCAGAGCTATCTTCAGTAGGTTGGTCAGCCTGTCTTAGTAGGGAAGGCCTTGGCCACCTTCGTATCCAGATCCATCCCCAGGTACACCATCCTGGTGGTTGGGACCAGATGGGAGTTCTTCCAGTTCAGAACTATGCCCAGGACTAAGCAGAAGGCTAGAAGTTCGTCCCTCTGCTTCTGTAAGGTCTCCCATGAGGAGGAAGGCAACAACCAGTCATCCAGGTACCACAGGAGACAGATCCCCCAACTGTGAGCCCAGGACGACATGAAGAAGAGCACTCTGGTGAACACCTGCAAGGTCGTGGAAAGACCGAAGCTGAGTCCTGAACTGGTAGGACTTGCCCTTCCATGTGATCCATAAGTACTTCCTGCTGGATGGGTGCACTGGAATCTCAAAGTATGCGTTCTTGAGGTCCAGGGACAACATGAAGTCCCCTTCCCTCAGGGCTGGCAGGACCGACCTCGGGGTCGCTAACTTGAAAGGAGTCTTGAGGACGAACATATTCAGGGCAGACAAGTCTATGACCAGCTCACCCCCCCCCCCCCCCGAGGACTTCTCCACCAGGAAGAGGTGACTGAAGAACCTGGGGGAGTTGTGTGCCGCCTGTTGGAGGGCTCCCTTCTCCATCACAGACCAAACTTCTGACCGTAAAGCTTCCCTGTGACTGGGGTCCCAGGGCTAGAAGGACCATTTCTCCAGTTCCCCTGTCAGGGGAGGCTTCCCGTCCTGGAAGGGGATCCGGTAACCATCCCTGAGGACTCAAACTGTCCAGGGGTTGGCTCTGTGATCCTCCCAGTTCTGCTAATGATTCAAGAGGCAACTCTCCACCTGTGGCAGGAGAGAGGGAAGGGGCCCTTGCATCTTATTTCCTTCTGGGGAAGCGGCTGTTTCAACCCCTTCAGGAGGCGGTAGGTCTGGGTCTAAAGGAGGAAGAGGAAGATGAGGGGGCCCTGGTGGAGGGCTGAGTCCCTTGTCCCACCCAACCTCTGGATATGGGTTTGAGGTTGGATGAGGAGGGCTGCGCCCTGTGCCTCTGCTGTTGTCTCAGCCGGGGGGGCTTCCTGCGCCCTACGTTGGGCTGGGTGTTTGAAGGAGGAGGCCCTGTACACAATGGAGTCTTGGCTTGCCTTCCTCCATCGTTCCAGGGACTCCTCTATGACCTCTTCAGGGAGGAAGGACTTTCCTGTAAGCGGGGAGTTCCTCAGGGCCTTGGCCTCTCTGTTGGGGAGGCTCCTGGGCAACCTGGCCAGGACAGTGTCCCTCCCCCGGACCCAGTTGGTCCACTGGGTAATGGACTGGGTCGTCAGGAAACTAATTGACACCCCCACCCCCACCCAACAGGACCAATTCCTTGACCTGATCCAGCTCAGCCTCGTCCCGCAAGTCGTGGTCAATGGCGAACCTGGCCACTGGCCCAGACCAGAGGTCGAGCCAGTAGGCTACGTGGACCATAGCCCAAGCTGTGGCCTCCAGCTGGGAAAAGGTGACTGGCCCTGCCAAGAGCCTGTCCTCAGCCTCTCCTCAGAGAGACCTGGAGCGAGGGAAGGAAGGACCCCTTCAACAGACTTAGGGGAAGCCGAGAAGCCCTCAGGAGTGTAGAGCCTCCTCTGCCTGGCCTTGGCAGCTGAGAGGAGTTTGAGGGACTCGTGGGACCTGAAGGAGTTCCTGGGGCCTGCAACTACTTGGTCTATATGGGCCAGGCCTGGATCGTGTTCCCAGCCAGAGGAAGACTCAGAGGCAGCTTGGCCTCCTTTGGACCCCCCAAGAGAAGTCCACAGCTACGGACCTCTTGGCATCAGGAGGTGGGTTGGGCTCCCCCAGATAGTTCTTGGCCATAATGAGAGCTAGGACTCGCCTAAAGGTTGACCCCTCGTCCGTGGTGCCCTGCCCTTCCAAGGCATTCTGGAGCTTGTCCTGGACGAATGCCTCATCTTCACCGTTCTCTAGGGGGCAAGCTGGGGCCGTCATGGGCGGAGGGGGGAAGGTCGGTGATGGCGGGTGGCTCCAACCGAGGCACACTGGTGGGAACAGGTGCTCATCTAGGAAAGGAGCCTCTGACTGAATCAGCAGGGCCGTCATGGGACTCCCACTGGCCCAGGCTTGCACCCCGATCCCGACCGGAGAGGGCGAACCGCTCCGCCTCCTCCGCGGGGCGAAAGGAGGGGGAGCGACACCAAGGAAAGTAGCCTGCATGGCACGCGCGGCCGCCAAGGGGCCCGCTGGTACCGGGAAGGGATCCTCCGAGACCGCAAGGGGAACAACCAGTGGTGGAGCGGAGCAACCCTGTTCATGGGACCGTCACAGGAGCCATGAACTCGGGAGGGGGATTAGCGGCCTGGGGAGGATGAGGGAGAACATGCTTGACCCCTCCAAGCACGGCGCCTCTGCTTTGCTCTATGCCTCCTTATACTGAAGGAACTGTCCGAGTCCGAAGACTCCAAGGAGGAATAATCCTCAGAAGGGGGTGGAGCTACTTCCACCGAGGGCACCTCGGCTCAGGAGAGTGTCCTGGCCATTGGCTCCGACATCACAGGAAGGAGCGGGGGCAGTCCCCAGCACTGAAACTTGTCCTCCCACAGAGGCAATCTGAATGGGGTACAAGGAGTGCCAAATCAAGACTGGGACTGGAACTCCAAAGACTCCATCGGCTTCTGCTGTCTTCTGTGGTTGCCAAACCCCTCGGGGGAGGTCAAAGGGAGCGCAGATGAGGTGGAAAACATACTGACAGCCACCCCAGCTGACGCAGACGGGGCACCCAGCTCCAAGACCGCACGCACTGTAGCGGGGTGAGCCGCACAAACTGTAGCAGGTTGAGCCTCGCTCACCAAGTGGAGTGCAGAGGAAAACACCTCGGCCGACAGAGGGCCCCAAAGGTTGAAACAGGAGACCACACCTTCAGGTCATCATCCCCAGGCAGTACAACCTGTATGGGAGACGAGACACAGTCTCATCGGGCTCTGCAATGGGCAGAGGCCCGGCAACGAACTCACCTTGCTGGGAGGGAACAGGGGAAAACTTCGGAAGCGAAGCTGGCAGGGGAGCAGGTCTAGCCGAAGAGGGCTCTTCTGAGCAAGACTTCTTCACAGGAGTCCTGCCTTATTTCTTCTTCCTCTTGGTTGAGGCCAACATCCATTGGAAGGGAGGGCAGGATACACACTCCGGGCACATGGACTCTGGTGAGCAAGGCCCACCTCGACACGAGTTACACAAAGAGTGGGAGTCTGTCTTCGTAGAAGACAAGATGGCCCCACATGACTTGGCCCCCGAAGGGCCTAGGCAATGGCGTTGAGGAATGTCGGACTCCATGAATGAAGGGCATGCACACACACAAGGGGAGGGGAAACCACTTACACAAGGAAATGCAAAAAGGGGGAATTGGGCTGATACAAGAAAGATGAGCTGACATGTGTGGACGGGTCAGCGACCAGGAAAACACTGAGGTCATAGGTTGTGGGTTGCATGGCCGCTGACCCTCGGGGGCATGTACCTAGCTAGGTGTGGAAGAGA
>NC_087206.1:42750355-42755355 GCF_015104395.2 Macrobrachium nipponense | reverse complement strand
ACCATAAATCTAAATATTGTTATAGAGACTTCGAATCTGTTTCAAGATGAAGTTAAATGATGCAGTTTTCGACCATTTTGGACGAGTTAAAGTTGACCAAATGTCGAAATTTTTTAATAATTTTTTTTTATATGCAATTATTTTGGAAATTAGAAAAGCTACAACCTTCAAATATTTTTCCTTTTATTCTACATGAAATTGCGCACATTTTCATATATAAAACTCTATGAAATGCCTAATATGAAACGGAGCAAATTTTCCGAGAATGTGATGTACGCAATTCGGAGATTTATGGCGGAGAATCCGCGCGCGGAGGGAAGGAAAGTTTTTTCATAAATTCACCATAAATCGAAATATTGTGCTAGAGACTTCCAATTTGTTCCAAAATTAAGGTAAATAGTTGAATATTACTACAATATAAGCGTTTTAGCTTACAATTCCGTTTTTCGACCATTTCGGTAGAGTCAAAGTTGACCGAAGGTTGAAATTTTGGCACTTATCGTTATTTATATGGAAATATTTCATAACTGATAAAAGCTACTATCATGAGTATTTTTTTGTTGTATTCTAAATGAAATTGCGCACATTTTCATATATAATACTTCATGTAACGGATAATTTAAAACGGTGCAAAAATTATGTCAAAGTGACGAAATAATTTTTGAGATGTGTCACTGATACTTTTTAGTGCGATAAGAAAGAAATTCGCGCTTGCGCGCCTGCGTAACGATTGTAAACAAAACAACGCCTTGATCCGTGAGCTCCCAGCCTCCCCCAAGGCGAGTGATTCAAAAGTTTTCGGCTGGTAGGCCTATAAGTATTTTTCCGCGAATTTTTAAAAAAACTTTTTTGAGTCGACGTATGGTACGTCCATTCGGCATACGGGAGACATTTTGACTCGACGTTTAATACGTCCATTCGGCGTTTAAGGTTTAAAAAAAATTTGTAAAAAGACTAAAATTTACTAAAATATACAATTACAGAAAATTATTATTTAAAAGCTGGAACTGCCAACCAACCTTAAGTTAAGAGAGAGGAAGACTGAATGATAGGAGACAACAAAAAAGAGACACATTAACTAAGGTACAGTTGGATGGAGGTGGTTTGGGTATTCAACTGGGGAACCAGCTGCTTAATGAGTAACGACTCTAAAATGGGAAATTCTTGGGGGTTTGGTGTTTGCCCTATAATGCAAAAATCGTCTCTTTCGATTTGTGTTTTGCAGATTTTTGCATGGTTCCTGATATTTGAATGTTCAGGGTTGGAGAGCCTACTTCCTGTTCGGAAACTTATTCCACGATGAGAATCGATTCTGACCTTCAGTAACCTCTTCGTAGATCCCACGTAAGTCCCAGAGTTACACTTATTTGAGGTCAAGAAGGGACTCAATCGATCTTTATATTTAAAGAAGGACCCAACTGTTAATGGATTTTTTGGTATTAGTTTAATACTGACTGCACCATAGTGTTTTTCCATAATCTGGGTAAACCTTTTTCTGAAGGAGTCATCAAGTAAAAATGGAAATTTTGCATAAATGACTAGCTTTGGTACTGTGATAAATGTTCTCGTATTGTTAAAAAACTGCTTATTAAGAAAACTTCGAAGCCTCTTATAAAATAGCTTTTGAGGGAAGCAATTATTTTTAAAATATTCCAATAGGTAATTTATATATATATGCATGTGTGTATATATATATATATATATATATATATATATATATAATATATATATATATATATATATTATATATATGAACACACACACATTATATAATATATATATATATATATATATATATATTATATGTGTGTGTGTGTGTGCATATATGTATGTATATACATATATGTATATATGTGTATTATATAATATATATATATATATATATATATATATATATATATATACACACATGTATGTATATATATATATAGTGTGTGTATGTATGGTGTATATATATATATATATATATATATATATATATATATATATATTATATTACACACACACACAACACACCACACACCCAACACACAACCACACAACATATATATTAGATATATATATATATCTATAGATATATATATATATGGGGAACAATCCACATGGGGAGTACAATTTCCACAATTGTAAGTTTAAATTTTTCTTAAGTTTATAAATATCTAGATTTAATCCTTTACAAGATATTTATATTTTTAAACTACAAGAGAAAATTTACTTCATTGTGGATTGTAATCTCCCAATTTACTTAGAGGTGACGGACATAGTACCATGGCTTCTGCGATATATATATATAATATAGAATAATATTATATATACATATGTTATTATTATCATATGATATATATTATGATGTTTTTTTATATTCTCCTCCTCTCTCTCTCCAACAGCATGTAATCGGAGAAGTTAAAATCGACTTTTTTTGGGGGGATCCAAGAAGTTGTGAACTGTAATTCCTAAATTGTAGTTTCTGCAGATGAACATTTTTCATTAGAAACATAAGAAACAATATTTTTATTTACGTAATGTTTTGAAAGAAAGCAATCTAAAAATGACAATGAATTACCCAAAGTGTCAAACAACGTATCAACTGTTTGTGCTTCTTAGAGTCTTTCTTTGTAGTGTAGTTCCATCTCCAGTGGTTTCTTTGTGGTTTCATGACAAAAAAACAGAATATGAAGAGATTTCATTGCCATTTTTAGATTGCTTTATTTTAAAACACTATGAAAATAAAAATACTGTTTCTTATGTTTTTAATGTAATTTTCAATAAGCACGATTATGTTACAAAAATGAATACCATCTTGTCTAACCGGTCAAAATTTGCATGCATTGGTTCTCCAAGCTTTCAACCATTTTTAAAGTTGAAGACAGAATTAATAGGTTTCTAAAATCACATAAGGACAATAGTAAAATCACTGAACATACATATTCGGATCTGTACACATATGGCTCGTTTTATGGTGTATATATGGTTTACCGAAAGTACATAAGGAAGAAATTCCATTAAGGCCTATTTTGGCGTATAATACAACTATTTATAAGTTAGCAAAAAATTTTTGTTTTCCAAAGAGATTGTTATTCAGGACCTCATATGTATATGGTTAGTTAGTCTTGATGTTGTTTCGCTTTTCACCAATGTACCGTTTCAGGGAACGATACGAATTATTTTAGATAAGATTTTTATACAACCAGGTTTTATCTATCAAGGTTTTGATAGATATGATATTGAAAAACTTTTAAATTTGGCTGTGCTGGACACAGACTTTTTTTTTTCAATGGAAAGCATTATAAGCAGATCGATGGTGTTGCCATGAAATCTCCCCTGGGTCCAGTTCTGGCAAATATTTTTGTGTCATTTGGAGGAAATGCTCTTTAGCAACTGTTCGTCCTCATTTCGCCCCTTATATTATAAACGGTATGTTGATGATACTTTCCTACTTTTTCAAAGTAAAGGTGCTGCGGAACAACTTTTAGAATTCGTTAACAATCTTCCTTTCCTAGACGTGTTAATCACCAGATCCAACCAGCACTTCTCCACTTCGATCTTGCAAACATATACAGGTCTTGGTTCAAACTTTTATAGTTCATGTTTTTACAAACTTAAGCTTAACAGTACTGCTACGCTATTGCACAGAACCTTTTATCTCTCTTCAGACTGGTTCTCTTTTCATAATAAGGTTGAGTTCCTCAGAAAATATTTTCAGAGTAACTGCTACCCAAAATTTTATTTGGGAAATACCTCAACAAATTCTTGAATCACAAATTTCAGCCAAAATTCCTGCACCTGCATTACCTAAACTGGATTTTTATGTTTCTCTCCCTTTTACGAATGATGACCAATTCTTAACTACATTAAGACAGATTTTAAAGAAATACTTTTATTGTCTTCATCCCAAACTCGTTCTAAGGAATCCAAAAACAATCGGATCTCTTTTTAGAAATAAAGACACTCTGCCACACCTCATGCGTTTTTTGGCGGTACGTATATAAGTATACTTGCCCGAGATGTAATATCGGGACTAACGTCGGATCCACCAAAAGAATGCTGAAAGTGTGAAGCGATTCTTTTCGTGGTATTAGCCATAGAACTGAGTGTACTTTGAGTAAGGTGTTTTCCAACACACACACACACACACACACACACACACACACACACATATATATATATATATATATATATATATATATATATATATATATATATATATATATATATATATATATAATATGTATATATATATATATATATATATATATATATATATATATATATATATATATATATATATATATATATATATATATATATATATACTAAATGAAATCTGTCCTGTGCTCTTTCCTTTTTTAATTACCATCAGATCTAATCTCCATTTATCCACCTTTTTTAATGATTTTTAGGTCTTCCTACAAGCCCTCCAGCTACTTCCACATCTACTGTTCTTCGCCCTTCTCATTACATGTTCAAACCATCCTAAACTTTGAAATTACATTTTGTTTTCCAGTCTCTTGATACCACATTTCTCCACCAATTCCTCAAAAGTACTACAATCCCCCTCCCCAACCATAACCAGTGATTAATATAACTTAGAACAAATCTTAAGAGTTAAAAGAGAAAATTGTAATAAACTTTACTTACACAGTCGGTATATATTCTCCAGGAAAGGCATTGGTGGTGTAACTGATAAGCAGACATGTTTTACCCACGGCTCTGTAAGAGAATGAAAATATAAATTAAACACAAATAAACGAATACTGGATAACTACAAGAAACTAGAAGATATTGCAAATGTGAGAACTGGTGTTTTGAGCACTCAAAACACACACACACACACACACAGAATGTGAATCAAATAATGGAATTTCACTTAATATGTGCACCAAAAAGTATGAATTATAATTTCAATTAGATTAAAAAGGTCATCAGATTTTAGTTTTTTTAATCTTTACACAATTATCAACCTGTAATTCCATTAGTATTTCTCACTATGTTTTTCGGCC
>NC_087206.1:42732855-42745355 GCF_015104395.2 Macrobrachium nipponense | reverse complement strand
GAATCGAGATAACTACCTATTTATCGATATATACAAAATTATACAGGTATTTTTTTAATACAGCAAAAAATCGATTACACACTAAAAAGGTTAAAATATACGAACTGAGATATCTATCAGTTATCTATCCATACAAATGCATAGTTATTTCCCTTGACCTCCTCTAACTACTTCCTGGTGAACATCAGTCTTTGGAAGCTTGAATTTCAAGTCAATGGCCCTTGTGGGCTTGTTCCATATGAACAATTTTCACCTTCTGAATAATAATAATAATAATAATAATAATAATAATAATAATAATAATAATAATAATAATAATAATAATAATAATAATAATAATAAATCGACAAACTAAAAATTATAAAAAAAAATCTAATTGAATAAACATTCTCGAATAATATACTAGAGAGAGAGAGAGAGAGAGAGAGAGAGAGAGAGAGAGAGAGAGAGAGAGAGAGAGAGAGAGAGAGAGAGCGAGCTGATATGGCAATGATTTAATGTTAATGGAATAGTGTGTACACGATTATTATATAATAAAATCTTACCGTTTAGCCTTCACATGCATTAAAAAGGTCCCCTTACAAATATGTGTATGTATGTATAACTCAATGAGAAGTACCTTTTTCAGGCCTTTTTAGGCTCGTCCTTAGGGCTTTCCTAACAACCACCACTACACCACAACAACAAAGTAGTTTGCAGGCTTACTCCCCCGAGTTAGCGAAAAATCCACATGGGGTGACTGGGGGGAGTAAAGGAATGAATGCATGAATGAATGGATGATATTTCAGCGATAATGCACAGCGCTGGAGTGAAGGCTTCCTGGAGGCTATTCAGCCGTAGCCATGATAATATGCATGGTTTATTCAAAATTCAAACAGGCAAGCAAATAGCCTACTTAAGTTAAAAATGACGCATACCTTTTCCATACATGTAAAAAATAAAAATTAAGTGATTTATAAGTCGCTAACAAAACACCACTTTTCGGTACAGGCCATCCATACATTCTCCCGCTGCTTGCGTAGCCTATGTGAGTTACCTGTCGCGATGAGCACACTCTGGCGCACTGCTAATAGCTAAAGAATACTTTGTGTGAGGCTATAATAGTAAACATCTTCCTTTCTGCCACTTTTTAAACTAGCAGGCTATGGGCCAATATTTTAGGCAAGGAGGAAGACAATCCCTTTCTTGCCACTACACTTCCTCAAAATGTATGACCTACCATCTGAGTGGGGACTGTTTAAAACAATATTATTTAAAATGCATGAAGCACCTGGTCTTTTAATGGTTATTTAAAATCCCCGTAGGGAGGTAGTGCCGGCAGTGCACCTCATTCGGTGCAATGTATCCATTACTTAAGGTTCTTTCCAGCGTCCCTTCGAGCCCTAGCTGCAACTACTTACATTCCTTTTACTGTACCTCCTTTCATATTCTCTTTCTTCCATCTTACTGTTCACCCTCTCCTAACAATTGTTTCACAGTGCAACTTCGAGTTTTTCCTCCTGTTACACCTTTCAAACCTTTTGTGACAATTTCCGTTTTAGCGCTGAATGGCCTTAGTTGCCCCAGTGCTTGGCATAATGCTAAAAATCTATATCTCTATATTATTTCAAATGGCTTCTCCCGCTCTACTATCCGCTACCTCTTCACCGCGAGTTTCCAAACGAAAAGGGACCCAGCTGGGGTTAAGGACATGAAGATGGAAATCTATATACACCGTGAATCCTGCAACGAAATCCCATCAGTTTTGCCACCTTGCTGTTCCGCTTCACGGTATGCAATAAAAAATTCGTTCGCCGCATTTACTTTTATACTTCTGCAATCTTTATAAGGAATACCTATTTGCGCAAGAATAGAATACTAAAGGGGCGAAAACTAAGTCTCCTTGAGAACTAGTGTGTTTGAATAAGCCTTGACTACGTAAGTCTAAAAGGAAGATGAAAATAGAAAGGACTTACATCTCAACAACCGGACTAATCTCGAAAAAAACAGGACACACAAGGAGGAGTTGGCAGTATTTTGCAAAACAATGAACGAAATAATAATGAGGTTATGTAGTGCAGAACAATGAGGAATAAAGTGTCTCACCTCTTTCTACCAACATCAAATAGCACATTTAGTAGAGAAAGGAGCGCACATTACAAATGAGAAAGTTCCTAGATCACACAAATCGATTTCTTTATAAATTTAACCATATATGGCTAGAAATAAAACATAAGTCACTCGAGCAATAGCTAGACAATGTATTCCACGAAAACTTAATTAACAAAAGTTAAATGAGTTACATGACAAAGAAAAAATACAGATTATTCAAGCTATATCTGTCTCGTGAATTCTTTCATGATATATTCTACGTAAATCGGTATTTTTCGCGTAAATAAGGTTAAAAGTATCCAGCTATATTAATACGTAAAACATCAAGCCCATTTTTACATTACATTTTAGCCCGTATTTAACAAAACATTGGGGCTACTCATCAAGATTTATTACATTTCATTACTCATAAAGGTGTGACATACAAAAGGAACGAAATGTCTCCTTTACAAATTACGTGTCAATTGAATTTCTATGCTAATCTAGCTTTACTGCCAACATTAAGAGTAATAAAAATCATAAAATAATAAAAATAAATAATAGACAAATATATAAAAAATAATATAAAAATAGATAAAAAAAAATAAAAATAATAAAAATAATAAAAAAAATAATAACAATAAAAATAAAAATAAAAATAATAATAATAAAAATAATAATAATAATGAATAATAATAATAATAATAATAATAATAAAAACAAAAAATAATAAAAAAATAATAAAAACAATAAAAAATAATAATAAAACGAAAAATAATAAAAATAATAAAAATATAACAATCAAAATAAAAAAATAATAATAATAATAATAATAAAATAATAATAATAATAATAATACTATAAAAATAATAATAATAATAATACAAAAATTAAAAATAAAAAAATAAAAATAAAAATATCAATAATAATAATAATAATAATAATAATATAATAATAATAATAATAATAATAATAATAATAATAATAATAATAATAATAATAATAATAATATAATAATAAATATAACCTAATAATCAATAATAACAATAACAATAATAATAATAAAATATAATAACAATAACAATAATAATAATAATAATAATAATAATAATAATAATAATAATAATAATAATGGGAATAATGGAAGGAGGGGATATAAAATACCAAGAGATGAAGGACACGTTCAGGAAAGAATATATGCAGAGACTCAAGGCGATACTCAAGTCAAAACTCAAGCGCCGGAAATATGATAAAAAGCCATAAACACATGGGCAGTGCCAGTAATCAGATACAGCGCAGGAATAGTGGAATGGACGAAGGCAGAACTCCGCAGCATAGATCAGAAAACCAGGAAACATATGACAATACACAAAGCACTACACCCAAGAGCAAATACGGACAGGCTATACATAACACGAAAGGAAGGAGGGAGAGGACTACTAAGTATAGAGGACTGCGTCAACACCGAGAGCAGAGCACTGGGGCAATATCTGAAAACCAGTGAAGACGAGTGGCTAAAGAGTGCATGGGAAGAAGGACTAATAAAAGTAGACGAAGACCCAGAAATATACAGAGACAGGAGAATGACAGACAGAACAGAGGACTGGCACAACAAACCAATGCACGGACAATACATGAGACAGACTAAAGAACTAGCCAGCGATGACACATGGCAATGGCTACAGAGGGGAGAGCTAAAGAAGGAAACTGAAGGAATGATAACAGCGGCACAAGATCAGGCCCTAAGAACCAGATATGTCCAAAGAACGATAGATGGAAATAACATCTCTCCCATATGTAGGAAGTGCAATACGAAAAATGAAACCATAAACCACATAGCAAGCGTATGCCCGGCACTTGCACAGAGCCAGTACAAAAAGAGGCATGATTCAGTAGCAAAAGCCCTCCACTGGAGCCTGTGCAAGAAACATCAGCTACCTTGCAGTAATAAGTGGTACGAGCACCAACCTGAGGGAGTGATAGAAAACGATCACGCAAAGATCCTCTGGGACTATGGTATCAGGACGGATAGGGTGATACGTGCAAACAGACCAGACGTGACGTTGATTGACAAAGTCAAGAAGAAAGTATCACTCATTGATGTCGCAATACCATGGGACACCAGAGTTGAAGAGAAAGAGAGGGAAAAAATGGATAAGTATCAAGATCTGAAAATAGAAATAAGAAGGATATGGGATATGCCAGTGGAAATCGTACCCATAATCATAGGAGCACTAGGCACGATCCCAAGATCCCTGAAAAGGAATCTAGAAAAACTAGAGGCTGAAGTAGCTCCGTGCCTCATGCAGAAGAGTGTGATCCTAGAAACGGCACACATAGTTAGAAAAGTGATGGACTCCTAAGGAGGCAGGATGCAACCCGGAACCCCACACTATAAATACCACCCAGTCGAATTGGAGGACTGTGATAGAGCAAAAAAAAAAAAAAAAAAAAAAAAAAAAAAAAAAAAAAAAAAAAAAAAAAAAAAAAAAAAAAAAAAAAAAAAAAAAAAAAAAAAAAAAAAAAAAAAAAAAAACAAAAAAAAAAAAAAAAAAAAAAAAAAAAAAAAAAAAAAAAAAAAAAAAAAAAAAAAAAAATAGCAGCAAAGATACTGTGGACTTTCTAAATAAGCGTGACTTCATTACAGTGAGACAACAATGCCTCGTTAGTTTATCGTGAAAAGGAGGTTTAGGCAGGGCCAAGCACCAGCCATCTTTATGGGTATTTAGTCAGCAATCGAAAATCAATATCCCATTTCAGGTGGTAACTGAATCTGGCCGGGTTCTCAATGTAAAATGAGAGGTACCCTTTCGCCATCTATCCATACAATATGGGCTAAAGATGGTATGTGCCGTGGCCCAAATTTCAAAGTGAGGATTTAAAGACGCATTCATCTGAGCATCCTATCTAATAAATGTGCTGGATCAGAATGAAATGAAAATGAAGAAAGTTGAAGCTGTTCAGATGAACTGTTAGGGTTGTATGAGGCGAAACAAGGAAAGAAAGGCCGATAAAAAAAGTGGATACTGTCTATGTACTTGTGGTAAAAAAAAATATAAGCTGAAATTCATTTTAGCTCAACAGTTTCAGCCTCCACCAGTTTCAGCCTCCACCGGCCCTTATCGAAAGCTGTGTGTATGTACAGAGTTCGATGCGCTGTTTATGAGCTTTCTGTGTTTGTGTACGAAGCAACTAATATTGTGGAAATTCTCTGCACAGTCGGTACATCAAAAATTAAAGCAGTAAGTTCATATATCATATATATATAATATATATAATATATAAATATCTATTAACTATATAGTAATAATTAAGTAGAGAGAGAGGAGAGAGAGAGGGAGAGAGAGAGAGAGAGAGGAGGGGATGAGAGAAACGACGGCAGGAGAGAGAGCGAGAGAGAAAAGAGAGAGAAGGAGAGAGAGAGAGGTTTATATATATACATGTATAAATTTGTATGTATATAATAATATATATACAGACATGATTGCCTTTAGCTAAAACTGAAACGACGCCTTTAAAATTATAAAAACTGTACTGTTGCAAAATGTGGAATGTTAGAACAAAACCTGATGACCAGGAACTGGAAGTTGTAGTGAAGGCACAAAGAAAGATGACCTGACTGAATTTGGTAACTATACAGGTACTAAACGTAACATCGATTATTGTAAAATTATTCAAGTATGCTTTTACTCAACATGCTGGAAGAAGAAACTAATGAAATGCTTAAGGATGAATACGTTGCTATTGCTGCACAGATCAGATATCTGTGTTCAGACATTGTGCAGCAGTGCATAGAATTTAAAAATCCCCTTTGATGGCTGCGGTTGACAGCTTCCGCAGGCCAATGCTATGAAAGATCCTCCTTGCTATCGTGTTTCTGCTAAATATGAAAAATTGCAACTGTCCATGAACGAAGTTTGAACGCGGTTAATGTTGACGGGGTCTTGTCATAAGAACTGGAGGTAAATAGTGGTGTGCTACAAGGGTATGGTATTTCCCTCTGATTTTTGTTTTCGTAGATATTATAATTCTAAAATAAGTGGTAAGAGGATTAACTACAAAATTTGACAGACTCAGAATATGGAGATAACGATGTTTTAATCATCAAAAATAAAATTTATAAGGCTCTCTGAGCAGCATGCATCCTTTATCTAGAGAGATAGGTTTAACAAATATATAGAAACAAAGTTAATAAGGACAGAGTATGCACGATGCGATGAAATACATAACCTGATATGGACAGGTTTAACGAGCCTGATCAGATCTTTCAAAGACGTAATACTGATATATATTCAATACAGGTTCTCTTGGCTTGTAATATAGCGAGACTTAAAAACTAATCAAACATCGGGTAGATTAGATATTTGGAATCAAACAATGATGGTGAATATGAGAACAGCCCTAAGAAGTATATCGGGAGTCAGAAGGCAGGATAAAAGTAGCAAGGGCAGGGAGATTTTAGTACGTGATAATGTCAGCTGGGCTAATGTGGGCACCAAAGCGGTTGGAAACCCAAAGCCACTTGAAGAACACCTTCCAAAAGGGAGAGAACCGATAGTGGAATTTCACAAAGGCTCTTGGCATTGGAGGCAATGATAATGACAAACATATACGTACATACATTTATATATATAAATGTATTATTATATATCTCTTTGGTAGGTCAGTCATTACAGCCTTGGTCTACCACTTGGGAGATGGAGGTTTGTTCCCAATGTGACATTCCCATTTTTTAATTAATGAATCAGGGATGACCCCATTGTAAAAGGGATTCAAAACCAACACTTCATAGACTTGCCCATAAAGCCAATCAGATGCTCATCAAACTTCTAGACAAACGGCGCCTTTTACTTCTATGCTGCATGTCCTCCTCCCTTTCTCCACATGACCAAAAATCTCCTAAACACTGATCCATCCTTGTCCCTAGAACTTTCTTGCCGCCTCTACATAACTCCACATTTCGCAACCTTTAAATTATTCTTACACATCACATACTAAACAATCTTGTCACCTCAAGCTTCAATTCTTTTTTTTTTTATACGCACTCAACATCCGCACCTTACTTCCAATAAAGAAGAGTTGTCTCAACAACACCTTCTTGCATTACTACTTTGGCTTTCATAAACTAAAAAAATATCTTTCCAATCTTTTGAACACAAACCATGATAGTACCTTCTTTTCTTGGGCTATTCTGTGATCTAGCCCCCCCCCCCCCCCCCCCCGCCCCCCCCCCCCCCCCCCTTCTATATTTGCACCCAAATATCATACTGCTACATCTTCGTATCTCATTTGCTCTTGTGCTGATCTACTTCCAGCTTTCTCCTCTTGCCAACTCTTTCCCTTGTTTCTGCAGTCACTCTTCATCACCAATCAGTACTGCATCATCTAGAAACACCAATCACAACACACTCCATTCACAGCCCACTTCCATATACCACAGCTTTACACCTACATCTAACGACTAACATCTTTTCTGTAACTTTTAAGTGTAACTCAATCTATAGGATATTAAGAGCCATGCATACATAACCCACACTTTTCTCAGATCCAAATTTATGGCAAATATATTCAGTCACCCTCAACATACTATCTATTCTACGCATATACATCCTCAATACACTCCACATTTCATTTCTATCAAAGTTTCTCTTTCATTTCTATCACCCATGTTAATATATGCCACGTACAGTTTTAATATTTTTAATCTTCTGGCATAAGTTTCTTAATCAACTCTTGATCAGTACACCCATCCTCGTATATACCTTCAGCATTCCTCTGTTACCATGCCTTCTGTTCTATGTCTTAACTTCATTAAACTTATATCTTATAATTTCCCTGGTTAATTAGGTAACACTACGTCTTGTATTTCTTATAAGAGATTTATACCTTTGTATAAGGAACAATTATTCCTTTCACGTACTGTTTGTTTGTTTGTTTGTATGGCGTTTTTACGTTGCTTTCACGTACTGGTTCATAACTGCCTTACATATCTTGAGCAGGCACTCAATCACACATTTAACCTCTGCGCTGCAAAATCTAATCTTCTATCACGCAAGTCCTGGTCTTATTCCATCTCTCAACTATTACCTGGTCTCCTTGCACTGGCGAAAGTATCTTTATCTAACCTAATGTTCTTGCTTACATTTACCCACAGAATATCTTAACTTGTTTTCCTTTTATTTCTCTCTCTCTCTCTCATACACACACCACCACACACACACAACAACCACACACACACCACACACCACACACACCACACACACACACACACCACAGAGAGAGAGAGAGAGAGAGAAGAAGAAGAGAGACGAGAAAAAGAGAGAGAGAGAGAGAGAGAGAGAGAGAGAGAGAGAACGTAAGACTTGAACTTCAATAATCACTACCAGTGAGAAAAAAACTTTTAAAATTGAATAAAAATCATAACTATTTGCAACCCTTATAAGGCATAGCATGAAAAAAAAAGAGTAACATTAAACAAATATAATATAAACCGTGGTAGTAAATTCACACTTGACAATTCCTAATGGTCAACGAATTTTTTTTTAATGTGAGTACACTAAATAACCGTTGAATATAATGCTGAATATAATGCAGCAAATGGGCCAAACCCTCATCATTAACCGCAATGCGTTTTACCAGCCATTAAATATTTACTTCATAAGAAAAAGACAACACAGCAGCTATCGTTCTCCCCTCCACAATAAATAACGCTACCTACGACGCAACTATCCGCCGGCCGACAGGATTTGATGACCGTTCGACTCGGCACAGCCGGTAATTTATGGGGTCTTGTTGCTTTAAACACAGTGACTCAGAAATTCGGTGTTCTGTCCTATTAAATATTGTTTTAATATATTTAAAATCGTGCATTATTAAACTCAAGCACATAGTGCTTAAAAATTAATGAGTACATTGCATGGACTCTAAAAACTTAATAAGTTACTGTTAACAAAATCAGGGCAAAACAACATGAGCTCTAGCCTGAGGTGTCTCATTCCAACTTGCCCGAACGC
Organism: Macrobrachium nipponense; assembly: GCF_015104395.2. NCBI lineage: Eukaryota > Metazoa > Arthropoda > Malacostraca > Decapoda > Palaemonidae > Macrobrachium > Macrobrachium nipponense. The sequence continues at coordinate 42,736,272 of NC_087206.1, read as the reverse complement.
ACGCCTCAAGGAAGGAATAAAACGAACAAAGGGAAATGTTTAGACTAACTGTAAGTTAGTCCTATATAGCTTTATAAGGTACCTCTTTGGAAAACACCAACCAACGCTAGCACAGTCTCCTCATTCCGATTCCTTGACCAGAAGACAGCAGACACAGCTCCAAAATTTATCATGGAAAACCAATGAAAGAAATCTACGACGGTGACATTGCCTTCAAGATTATGTAATTTATGCAACCAAATGTGTTTGAGGTAGTATTCGAGTATAATAGTGAAAGACAAACCCGTACATCATGATACGCGGAAACTTTACAGATGACAAAAGAACTAGAGCATAAAATCCCGATACAGCAATCATACATATGATACTGACAGGGCCTGGAAGTGGGAGAGAGGAGGTGTGGAGCAGTAGTTTGAAAACATAGACCAATGAAACACTGGGGGCGGGCGATGGCTGGCCGAATTCTGCAAACAAAGCGAACTGATGAATTGTACGTGTATAAAGGGAGACGCCTACGCTGAAGAATTCAGGAGAAAACAGAAAGGCTGAAGTTGAAATGGTATACTGTGGAAAATATTGAATGAGGTTTATAGTTCTGAACGGGGTTATAAAACAGCGGAAAATGTCCAAGTACGAGAAACAAGTAGTACTACATAAAAAGAACAAATATAAGTAATGGATAAAAAGGGTAACTATCAATGTCCTAATAATTTATTTACACACAATTTGTAAGATGGAAAATAACCAGACAAATGTGCAACAACAGCTAAATATATTATGAATTGAAAATAGCTTGATAGAGTAGCATAATATTATTGAACTTCAAGAGAACATGCTGAGAATACTGAAATTTAGGGTGGAGAGGAAATGAGAGTCTATGTAACCAGCACAAAGCTTCGTTTCGGAAGAGAAGAGAGTCAAGTAAATAATGAGTCACATGAAAGATGCAGTGGGTCGAATGGAGTATTTACCGGTCTGCTTTGTGAATTTCACGGTACCTGACAAGAGTAAACTTGATGATACTGATGACACCTCCGCGACTTCGGTGCAGATTGTAGAGTCATGCCATGGAACGAACATAAATCCATCTAAGATTAAAAGGGTTGGAGGCAGGGATGTTGACTTGCCCCTGTGCTTTATTTGCACCCAAAAACTTAAGAAAAGGAAGGTTACAGAAGTTTCAGAAGAAATCGGAATAATAAGGCAGTTTCTACTCTGCAAACAATCAATATACCTTATGCAGCATGGAAAATCGTATATGCTAACTATGGAACTATAGGAAAAAATGTGACCATCTGTTCTTCTAATGCTGATTCCACTTCAACTGCAATACTTGTTCTACCAATGGGCAAAGGTCTCAAGAACTATACTGTGTACTACACCTCAGCATTTCGTCCTCGCTGGAGTCGCCAGATTTCAAGTCGACAGATACTATAAGGAACAAAGTCACAAAAACAGGGACAATATATTTGATTAGTACTTTAAGCAATTCCCTTCGGAATAGGGAATTTTCTACATTCGTCAATATTTTCTGAATAAATGAACCCTACGCGCCAAAACCTCATACCTCGCACCTTTTGAAGGATAAGACTCATTTTCAGTACCTAAGCGCAGTTCCGTCTCTTTGCCATAAAAATTAAGTATTCGAGAATGAAGTGTGAAGTAAGATTCAATAGAAATTTATACCCGACTTGAAAATGGAAGAGAAACATGACTGAACGAATCAGAGGAAGAAAACTCACTGTTTATGGCTAATGAGAGGAATGGTGACCCTCCCCCAAAAAAACAAGTTACGGAATAAGGAGTTAAAGGGACTGGAACAATCTGGTAAAAGACGAAATTGAGGCATAACTCAAGGAAAGAAACAAAAGACTGCAATTATTTATGTAACTCAGGCTATCAAACCAAGCACTTGGGCACTTTCGGCAAATCAGTGCTTTTATATGGTGGCAACGGAAGCACAGAATTAGCCATGAAGTAACAAAAGACGAAAATTTTTTCCTACAATAAACTACAGCTTTTTTTAGCCATTAGTGGTAACGTTACAGTTCGTACAGTGAACTTACATACTATCTTAAGATATAAAAACTGTTGGTTATGTCCAGCTCACACAATATTGATTCTAGATCGCGCACGTAGTAAAGGCCGAAAATTTTATCATTACGATGCCTTTACGACACAATCACGATCGAGTCGCCAAGAACGCCCTGAACTGTAGCCCCGTAACTTCGCGATATGTGTCACGTGATGGCAGATGCACAACACCACCCGACACTGACGCAATGGCACCGCCATAACTCGCAATTGCATGCGCCATTCATTTACAGCATACGCCACCACTTAGAGTGCGGTCACGATTCTTGACGATTTGGCCGTAATAGCACCGTAATGGCGTCAAAATTCGGCAGTTACAACGTGCACAGCCTAAACTCATAACTGTGGGACAGAGCCGCTGACAATTATTTTGTCTTTGGCCCAAGAACTGCGATTGTGCGCAGCCTTGAATTGCCAATGTGTGAGTCAGGCATTATCAATCTAACCCACCTCTTTACATATCCCTAAAATTACGGGATTTTCGTCTGGATTACTAAAGGAAAAACTGTTTTAGCTAAAGTCGTCAATTTATAGCCTAAAATAAACTACTCAAATGAATGAAATCCAATGAAATATTTTCATATAATTTATAGTCAATGTATCTCACCATCTATAACCTAAAACATTAGGTCACGAGTAAAGATAAGTCACCTTATCAAGGAAGAGAAAAATCCCGAGCAGATGTATTTGTTCAAAAGAGGTCTATTCCCAACCCTTTATACCTGTCTGCAGGGAACCTGCATGCCTGACGTGAACTGGTGACTAAGTATGCTTAAAACCCAGGTAAACTGTTCAAATTTCATTAATATACACTAAACAATCACACCAACATTTGCTGTACAATTATTTGGATATCGGTGGCTAATTCCAAAACAATGATAAAATTTGATAATTTGTAACTCACGGAATGCAGTTTTCAGATACAATATCCACACAGCCTCACAAACCTTTGGCCTTCGATCTTCTAAAGAAACCATATCCGAGAAAGAACTTACCTGAAAAAAGAAGAAGTTATTATTTTACAAACATTAAAAACAACAAAATTTTAAAAAATACTACAGCTTCTAATAAGTATATATTCTTATGGAATGAACCAAAGGCCCATGTACTCAAATAATAAGCAATTCAAAATTTTCTGAACTGTAAATAAAAAAAATCAAACAAGACTTTAATGCATAGGCCAAAACATGAAGCAATGGAAGTACTGGCAAAATAAATTAATGAACCGCTAAATCAGCGTCCAGGAGATGCAAAAAAAAAAAAAAAAAAAAAAAAAAAAACATCTCTTATCTCACGACCAATGTGACGAACCTAGAGACTGGT
>NC_087206.1:42642855-42727855 GCF_015104395.2 Macrobrachium nipponense | reverse complement strand
GCTCCCTGGAGTTACATATTATTTGTTGCAATCATTGACAACAATGACTTCAGATCTCACTTCAGAACTCAATGCAGTGTCAAACTGGGGTTGCTTCAATGACCGGTGGCACAACGTCCTTAAGTCATCCGGCAGGACATCCAGCAACTTGTGTAAAATTGAAATATGTGTACTGGTTGATTTGTGATGGCTGAGACACAGTGAAGGAGAGAGCTCCATAGAATGCAAGCCGTGAAAACACGAAGATGCACCAGCAACCTCGACTGGACTGTTCATACGAGTACATGACAAATTGGGACAGAAAGAATTTAACAGAAATTCTAGGACTGAGTCGGAATTGAAGGGTGCAGGTTTCTGGTTTTAATGGGAGTCTTGGGTTAGTTTAGGTTTAGCAATGTACAAAGTGTTATTCGTTCGTGCAAGACTTTTTTTATTTTTTTCAATCACGTAACACGCCCACAAGTCGCCTATTTGGCAATAATTCAGTTGGGAGTGGAGACCATAAAGGTGAGCAACAGTTTGCACATGGCGCTGATATCACTAGTTGATAGTGTTCCGAGTACTCATGCTAACTGCTTACGACAGTTTATTTACAAGATTCTGTCAATAAGAGAAGACCCTGTTCAGTCGTCAAGAGATGATGACTCCCAGATGGCTTATTTGGTTCATCTAAATGGGGTTTGTGTCTGCGGCAAATGTCGAAATTTCGTGTATTTCTTACCAAAACACCTGTGGTCAAATTTAATAACATTATAGGTTGCACTGTTTCGGACCATTTTAAAATGATTCAGTTTCCTTCAGTGTCTGATATCGTTGCAATGGGACAATCGTCACCAAATAAAAATAGGCATGGGCTCTGCAGGTTCTTAATTAGTATATCTTAGTTTCACCAGACCACTGAGCTGATTAACAGCTCTCCTAAGGCTGGCCAGAAGGATTAGATATTTTTACGTGGCTAGGAACCAATTGGTTACCTAGAAACGGGACCTACAATTAATTGTGGGATCCGAATCTCATTATATCGAGAAATGAATTTCTATCACCAAAAATAAATTCCTCTGATTCCGCGTTGGCCGAGCCGAGACTCGAACTTCGGGCCACCGGATTGGTAGGCGAACCAGTTCTAATAATCTTGATAATAAAGATCCTGATAATAAAGAGAACAGGACCGAGAACTGCGCCGTAAGTGATACCTGACCTGACCTGTGCTGGTCTGGATAGTGCTCCATTAGCCGACCCTATTTGGAGGGGGCGCTTACTGCATAGTACGAAGTCATCAACTCTGTCGAAACCGTTGGCAACGTCGAGGTAAATAATGATGCTTTCGCGACTAGTCTATAATACTAATAGTTAGCTGTGAAACGCAGATCATCTTTGTATAAAGCCACAAGGTTGATTGAGGAGACATGCCTGACGATTGCTATTTCGTGAATTCCTTAAGGATCTCCACGAAGGAGAATATTGTTAGTGTTCTCTGTTGACTTTCGTGCTGGAATAGGTTGGCGCTCTTGAAATTGGTGTAGTGACAGAGATCAGTGACGTTTAGGTCGAGGAATGTGGCTGAGACTGTCTATCTTGTGGCTCTCGTTTAAGGTCGCCTGAATAGATAACTATTACGCTGATCGAAAACCATAAACTTTTTCAAGGAATGTGATAAGTGGGCCGTTTACTTTGCGTTACTTTGCGGGTGCCAATTCTAGCTTTCGCCACTTGTGTGAGACAATATAAGATTTATTTAGACAGTGAATATATGTATATATCAATTAGTACGCTATATATCAAATATGCCGTTAACAATCAGAACATTTTCTCAGCATGCAGGTCAATTTCATCATTAATATCTAAATGAAGGAAAACAAGCTTGTGCTACAACATGCATCATTTGCAATTTGTAATCACGCATTATGCTTTGGCAATGAATTCATGGAAATGGTTTGTAAATAGTTCTCTTCCTTAGATCACTTCTTTTTATGACGGAGGAGGCTTCACTGTCAGGGCATTTCAGCACTCATAAACCACCGTCACTCGCAAAATATCAGATTCATCAAGTGACTTAGTTTCATTTTCAGGATTTCACGCATTTATTTCTTGAAAAACCCTACGCGAAGTCATCATTTCATATCAACCCTTGTTCTGACTGACACTCGCAGTCACACACCCTACTCTCAATTCATTTTTGTAACGATCCTCTTGCTTGCATTCCTAACACTGCTTCTGCCGCTTGCAACAAAATTCTACGTTCAGAGAAAGATGGTCTCATAAAGGTCAGCAAATCAACAGGGTCGAGGAGACTGTACAACGTTCGAAAGTGGAACTTGTCAGGGAATGACTGAAATACAACTGTTCAAGGTATCCACGAGCATGGGGGAATATAGAGATAAGCTTGCATAATGCGTGAAATAATGAAGCGACAGCGATCTTTGGGATATGACAATTAAGGACAAATGTTTAAACCTGGAAATTACTCAAACAGATGAAAAATGAGACTGTTCCACTGTAAGATCCAAGAAATTACTTGAGCAGAAAAAAGTAAGACAAAATTACTGCTAAATTATACCATGTTAAACAGTTTTGCACACGACCTGTAAGGCTACAACAACTTTTTAAATAAAACGCAGTCTGCAACAACATGCGAATGAAACCCAAATTTCTCACAACAGGATCACGACATAATCGTATAGTAATCACATATCGCTGTTATCATCAGTAGCCTGTCATCAAAACCGTCGGCGGAACTATCACGTCATGGCCCACCTCCACCCCCTTCCAGCATTCGCCCTTTCCCTATTCCAGCATCCATTCGACCCTATCTCCCTCTTCTCTCTCAATGACATTCATGTATAAATAGACAGCAACGAAGGGTAGCTATCACGGGCAAACATAAACACGTCCAGAAGATGACCGTGACAGAGGAAACGCCCCAGGGCTTTCATCACTGCTTGGTCGATTCCGGTAGAATTCATACGGCGGATTTCCTCAACTACAATCCCACTAAAAGATGTTTAAAAAGGAGCTATGTTCTTTTTCATTTATAAACACAATGGGGAGTCTGGCAAAAAATCACTTTTCATTACCGTCAATTAAAAAAAAATACTTGAAAATTCGTTCCCACAATAAAAGTCAGTGGAATTAAATACTTGTGTGAAAATGCTCATATTCCAATCTATATTTGTCCCTTACACGAATTTGAGATTCGCCAATTGAGATCAACAACCTGAATAAATTCAAAATTAATTAAGGAAGATACATTCCTGATGCTTGTTTTGGGCCCTTATCACTGTCGGAAAACCTTTTACATGGTTTCAGTGTCTCAGAGTAGGCAACATTAACGCAGAATATTTATGTAATATCATCATGTGAGTGTGAGCGTTTTTGTACCCCAAAAATCTTATAAAAGTATAATATCTAGATAGAAGTCCAGCGTCGTTTACAAACCCCGGGTGAGGCATTTCCTGAGGTAAACAATGTCGAGAATGAGTCATTGTCGTAAAAATGCCATGAACGACAATTTCGCTTTTTGCCAAAATTATCTGACATTTTATGGAGCGAGACACTTGAGGAACAAGCAATGAATACGATCACCACCATCATCATCATCGTCGCCTCAAACGCCCCGTGACGCAAAGGGCCTGGGTGAAATTCCGCCACACATTTTTTGTGCGCGCGCTTCATCTACCCCCAAATCCTTGCCATCTCCAGCCTCCATTGTCATCCAAGTACTTCCGAGCCTTCCAAGTCTTTTTTGTGTCCACAGAAGTAAAGCTGAAACTATCACTTGCTTTTTTGAAATGCAGGAGTTGTTTGAAGGGCATGCCCAAGCCGTCTGCATCTTCATCTCTTGATGGAGACGGGATTTATCTCATCTACATAAAGATCATCGTAATTTCCTTGTGGCATTGTTTCTAACTATTCTGTCACCTGACACTTAAGTTGCTTCTTAAAAGCTTCATCCACAAATCGACAACATTTTAATATATAGTTTCACTGTCATAGAGTGACTCATGTCTGCACAGCAATACAGATCGACCAGACTTGTGTATAATCTACCTCTTGTATGTAATTTCGAGCTATCTGATTTCCAAATTTGCTCCAGCCTACCCAGTGTTCAATGAGAATTTTTTTTAGCCTTTAACTTAATTTAAATTCATGGGAACGTGTGTTGAATATCATCCTCACTAATTATTTTACATGTTCGATCTCATTAATACTTCCCCGTCTAATGAGTTTTACCTCTTCACCATACTGTCTTTTTACTTTATTTTCATTGGGCATATGATGCATCTACTAAGAAAGCTTCGCCAGTCTTGTCGTGCTGCATATATTTAAACACCACCATTTGCATTTTCTAGTCTGTCACGTTTCTCTCGTTACTCAATCTAAAACTTCTCTTCCATCTCTTAAAACTTTTTCCTTATAACATCTGTGAAAAAGGCAAACGGCAAAGGAGAAATAATATATCCTTGTAGCACCCTGCTATTAATTCAAATTCACTTGACAGACGCCATCAACATTAACTTTGCATCTACTTAATTCATGGACAACTTCAATTAGCTTTACGTATTAAATGGGGATGCCAAAAGGAAGCAAGTGCTCAGCTATGATTTCCAGCTCCAAATCATCGGGCTTTGCTCTCTCATTCCACAATCTGCAAAACAGTCTAATCAGTAAAATAAAAAAATAAAAAATAAAAAACAGTCTAATCAGTAAAATAAAAAAAAAAAATAAGTCATTTCAGTTTCAGCTTGAATCATCTCAGCAGTGATACAACCTGAACCTGGTGTTTTCCATCTCCCGGGTTTCCTTAATTATTGATTCCACTTCCAAATATGTCAATTATGAGAACATTCAAGGCTTCGTCAGTTTCTACTAAACCAATCCATTGCCCTGCACAGCGTTGTCTTTCTTCTTCTTCTTCTTCTGATGTTATTACTGACCCATCTCTCCTTTTTACCAACAGCAATAAACGTTAAAATCGGTTTAATGAAAAGTTGGTATTTCAAGATCTTTTCAAAACCTTCAGTTTCAAAACAAACTTCTTAAACAGTAATAAGATTTCAAGCATAAAAATATATTCTTTGATTTGTCTTTCCTAGAGAAGATGTGAGACTTAATCTTTTCCCTCCAAAATCTCATTTGTAAAACCGAGGAGCAAGAAACAAAACATTTTCTTTGGCGAAAAATGTTTTGAAGTCTAAAATGTAAGTCTGCTGACATAGAACAAGTGACACGAAAAACAAACTTCGATGTCCTTGCATTAACAGCCACTTTGCTTTGTAAACATCAGTGACATGAAGAGGTTTCATGACGTCACAACGGGATATGCATCAGAACAAGACACGATCTAGACGGTTGACGTATGAACCACATCCTCGCTTGACCCTGTTGCTACGCCCAGTCATGATTCATTAGCAAGAATCGAACACAAAATAAGCGGGTGGACTTAAATCAATTTCTGATATACAGTACAAAAGGGCCAGTCTTTGAAATTATCACAACTGCGCCGAAAGAAGCTATCAATATGCAATCCTACATTTCATTCTGAACCAGTCCATTATTTTCGTATATCAATTAAACAATTCCTACTATACTCAGATCTGCCACTGTTTTTCATCAGTCTTTGCGCAATGTCAAGAAATAAACCAATGAGGTGTTCGTGAGCCTCTCACAAAAATCCGTAAAGGTATACTAATAGTGATACTTTCAAAATAACAAACTCAATGGACACCTGTGAAATTGATCTGGGGTGTATGAGGCTGAAATTTAAACTGGATTTGAAAATAAACAGCAAACCTAAATCTCCGCGATATGAAAAGAGCATTTTCAAGATTTCTGTATCAAAACCAGGGCAAACCTGTCCCTAAAAATGGACACTTGACAGGAGACTGCCTATGAATTATGCTACTATTTTCCTCAGACATGTCAACTTTTTGTTTTCATTACATTTCGATGAGATGTTTCTGATCATTTTCTTCCTTCCATCAAAATGACAAATTTTAAAAATAATTCGCATTTGTTCCTCTCTTGCCTAAGAAACTATTAGTACAAGAAGCCTCCCTGCCGCTTTAATTAGTTTCTGTCTCTTGAGAGAGAGAGAGAGAGAGAGAGAGAGAGAGAGAGAGAGAGAGAGAGAGAGAGAGAGAGAGAGAGAGAGAGAGAGAGAGAGAGAGAGAGAGAGAGAGAGAGTTACCACAATAGAAAGGGAAGCAAGAATGAAAAAAAACCGATCCATTTAAATATAGTTCAAACGTTGACAATTATCGTATACCCAAAGAGCAGTAATGATAAATGGGTTTGGTAGCACAATGCCAATCAACCTGGCATAATTTGAGAGAAGAGAGAGAGAGAGGAGAGAGAGAGAGAGAGAGAGAGAGAGAGAGAGAATAAGGTAACAACTCGAATCCCTCTATAACAAACAACGGACATTAGGATACCAATCTAGAACCACACAGCAAGGAAGGCAGCATCCCGCGGCAGATAAAACAAAAACGTCCTTACGGAAGCTCAGTACATAGTAGACTAAACACAGGATCCATACAGACTGAACAGAACAAACTGCTTGTCGTCACTGCCTTTTATTATTTCATCAAAGTTATTATTACACACACACACACACACACACACACACACACACACACACACGTACATGGAGAGATCAAATGAGCTTCAATCATCTCAAAGGTAGCACACAATAACAACCTCGGGTGCGATGATGCTCACGCGATGCCCGAAAGACGCGGGCTGCATCTTCACAATGAGAATTCATAGAACTTGGCTTCATCAACCACATCAATTCTCGCTAAAGTAACGTAACAGTTGAAGTCAGTTCACAATGATATTCTTGGAATTTTTGCCCAATGAAAAGATTAAAAGTAGCGAAATGGTTGAATCCACCATTCGAAACTATGATTCTATACTATAAAACGCACATATGAAAGAAGAAAAGAAATTTCTAAAAATATTTGAAAATAATTAACAAATTAATACAAATAACAAATAAATGCAAGACTTTCACAGCGACTTTTCCTCCTCCTTTCAGACCCAAATTGACAAACAACAGATTTGGCTGCTCAGCTTCAGCAAAAAAAAAAAAAAAAAAAAAAAAAAATTGTCACATTTTTTTTATTCTCATGAAAATGAAGGGCACCCAGCAAATAATATCTCGCTGATTATAACTAACTATGAAATTTAGGTCTTGAGAACCAAGCGCCGGAACCCATCAAGATTATTCAGCGCCCTAATGAAAATAAAATATATAAATTAATATAATTAATTAGGAATAAGTGAATGGTAACAGTGGAAAAAAATTGTCGGAAACATCGTCTTTTTTGGTTTCGCTATAGGTTACCCAATCGATAGGTTTCCTTATGCTCAGGAGTATGTTTGTATGTGTACACGTGTTTCAACAACTCTAATGGGACCCAAAACAAATGCCTTATTAGAAATAGTCTCCAATAAGGATATAACTTGCCCATCACCTGCATTACTCAAGTCCAAAAGGTTCAAGTTTAGGAAATAATGTGATGTTAAATAGCCCCAAAACAATCTTGACAAAATTTAGAGCATTTAACAGTCTCGAATTGCGCAGGCTCCCCTACTACGAGCCAGCGAATGGAACCATTCTCCGCAAAGCCTTCAAGATTTCAACCAACGCTTGTTCTATGACTTCTTTCTTTCAGTGCTCACTGAAGACGAATTGCATATCAATCGTATGCTGCCAACAAAGCTGGAATACTTTTATGACAAGTTGAATGCAACGTCGCAAAATTACTTTATCTTCGATATCAATGTTTCCTAAGAAAGGTAACGAGGAAGAGCAAGTCCTTTTCTGGGATTTATTCCAACATCGACCTGAATTCCGAAGACAAAGTTATCAACTGTCAATAATCGACTTTAGTAAACCAACAGCATCAAAAAGTCAATTCTATCGACATTGTACGCCATGACTTACGCTTGTTACACTGTACATAAATCATTGCTACTTTAGAAATAACAAGAATGTAAAAACTGTCCGAAAATCTTAGTTAACATTCATACGCACAGGTAAAATAATTTGTCTAGAAAGTCGAAAGATACCGTTATCAGGGCACCGACAAACGACATCCGCGAGGGAGTGAGATAAGACATATTTTGACACCTTTCAACTAGATAAAACATCCTTCGCTTTCTCAATTTCTGATGACGTAATCTCTACGCTGGGATAACGCCTTGATTGTGAAACACAGTAAGACAATATATGAAATGCTGCTCTGACCCTTTACAAAATCGAATACTCAGGATTCATCATCCACGAAATAGCGAGTGGTGTGAAAGACCGACTTTCTTTACATTTACAAACACACACACACACACACAACGAGAGAGAGAGAGAGAGAGAGAGAGAGAGAGAGAGAGAGAGAGAGAGAAGTATCCGCTAGCTGAGTACAAGCGATAGGAAGCTTGGCTTCCGCTTGTCTCCCACACACACCGCTGTTCTTTGGGCGGGGGGTCAGGGGCTTACTCACAAACGGTGACGCTGAGTCACGCGTCTACTGAATCATCACTTAGCGTGCATTTTCATTCACTTACTCATTCTCTCGTACAACCTATACGGCAGTGACTCAAATGACCTATCCAATCCACAGTTCAGAGGAACCAGAAGTTGAAGTGAAATCATAACATGAATATTATTTCTAGTTCAAACAGGACTAAGATGAAACAGTAGCTACTACCGGAAACTACGACATACCAATGTCTTACAAGTAAATTCCAAATGAAAGGAAATTACTAAAGAGCTGTTCTTTTTTTTTTTTTTTTTTTTTTTGTTGTGTCAAAGAAAGGCTTTCACCATGAAAAATCCTCCAAAGTTTAAATAAAGACGGGCTAATATACTAGTACAGTGCCTCTAAAGTGCAAATGACCAATAGTCTCCTCTAACAAACAGAAATCTAGAGCAATCTCCGATTTCACCGTTAAAAACGCAAGAGGACATTTGCGCACAGACAAGGTTTCACTGACTGATCCAAGAAGTTCGACCTGGATATATATCTTTACTTAAGAACAACGAGGAAATTCTATTATAAAAAATGAGGTTGTAAAGCACGTGCATGAAAGGCACAATTTCAACAATCGAGACTTTACTCAAAATTTAAATCAATTTTTTACTCTTGTAAAATTTGCACAAAAAATCGTGATGAGAGTTGTCCATAATTTTCCTTTGAGCTCAGTCCATATGAAAACGTTCACATTCAGTATTCAAATATGCACCAAACTATTTCAGCGGAAAAAGAATTAACTTCGGTTTCGTATGTGAAGGGTTAGTGTACCTTGATGTAACAATGCAACATTTTCATATTGAAATTTAGTACATTAAGTAGGCATTAATTTGGATATCGGGTCAGAAAACCAGGAATAATTGAACAATCACAATTCTTAACACATGTGAAACACTACATTTCTTATGAAACCTGAGTCACTGAATATTCTAGATCATGCAAAACACAGTGCGACTCATCTCACCTGTGGCATATTGTTATATGAACTTTGACCTCTTAAGTATGACCCTGACCTTGACCTCCCTCTGTACATCGGCTTCGCTAGTGGAGTATGCACGCTGAATATCAAGTCTCTATCTTTGTATAGTCTGAAAGTCATGGGGGAAAAAAATCGAACCTCAGCGAACGAACGGACATAATGACAACCAGGCAGCCAATTTTTTTTTAAATAGAATCCCACTGGATGCCAAACCTGGGCAATTAAAATAGTTATCTGGGGAAGAATCCCTGTGACTTGAAATTCTTCGAAGAGTAGGCTGCCTGAAAGTATTTCGAAGAAAATCCAAGGTTTCATTTCTTGTCATCACAAGAGAAAAGATAAAAACAAAAGAGTAGTATTCATCGGGTTTTGTTCATACTAATTCCAAAGTTGGCGATTCCACCGATAAATGACATTAAATCGAATACGCATTCCATCTCGAACCTTTACGAACTGTCATCGATACCATTCAAAAGATAAACAACCGGACATAAGAGATTATTCATTATTTGTTTACGGCTGTTGACAAGAAAATACAATGCTAACGACTTCAGTACTGAAGGAAGGCATTACGTCATTGAAAATATTGTCGTATACACAATCACATGAAACTAACTCGAAAAATAGCCCTGCCACGCCCGCTATACAATAAACACTAGGTGTTCACACACCTAACGTATCTACCGTCTATTTAGGCTGACTAGACATCAACTGGAGAAAGCAAATATCACTGCCTACTAACGAGAGAGAGAGAGAGAGAGAGAGAGAGAGAGAGAAGGGGAGAGGAGGAGAGAAGAGAGAGAGGGAGAGGGAGAGGGAGAGGGAGAGAGAGAGAGAGAGAGAGAGAAGAGAGAGAGAAGGTTTAACACTCGTAGAAACAATGTTCCCATCTGCTGAGTGTATGTGCAGGTGCGGATGGAGTTCTTTCACGCATGGGTGGGTGATAACAACTGAGTTTATAAGGAAGTGAAATCATCCAAGATAACCTTGAATGTGTGGCCAGCTTGCCTAAAGTTTTACAGAACGAGTATCCAGCACCCATTGAAACACTCCTGTCTTTTCAGGAAGAAATTTCTCTTTCTACTGACTTCGCTTGGCATGCCTGGCAACATCTCCCATTGTAAAAATGGAAGTTCCTTCATGAGAAGTCATGAATATGATGCGAGAAATCTTTATTGCCGAATTCCTCGTATTTTGTACTTCCACTGTGTCACCGTGTGATATCATATGATATTAATTCCACACAAGAAATCAAAACTAATTGTTCACTTCTTTCAGCTATACACGTAATTGCTGTCTCGCCACATTATCTTAGGCATCTCTAACACAAACTTACCTTCATGGTCACGTTATCTAAAATTAATTCCGACTTATCACAAAGCTTTGACACATGCTCAACCAGGGAGAACATATCCCGACCGAATTAAATTAAAATAAATATATGAAATATATAGCTTTACGGAAGGCAGTTTACCTGGGTTTACAGTAAGCCAAGGCGTGAGCCTTGCCCCATAGCTGATCAAGATTTGTAAACGGAGCACTGACCTTAGATGGCAATGAATTTACTGTTCCACCCTCTTATTAAGTGTGAATTTTTTTTCTACTTGGTGGTAACATTTAAAATGTTCTTCCTAGTTACTTCTTCAAGTCAGCGTTTCATGGTGAGAGAGAGAGAGAGAGAGAGAGAGAGAGAGAGAGAGAGAGAGAGAGAGAGAGAGAGAGAGAGAGCATATCAGATTACCGTAAAAGGATACTAAAAATCTTCACAGTAATCAATCCAAAAATAAATACGACTGCGCAGGTATCCTCTCAACATGTTTCGATGTTTGACTGATTTATGTCTTAAAACTGGCGTCACAGCATTTCGATATATAGAAATGTCTAGATGTGTAACAAGGAGAGACAATCTGGAGAGCAGCAGAGATTTTCGAGGGACAATTCTCTCTAAGGAAAAGGAACTGGTAGAACTTTTTGACAGGTGAATAAAATATCCTGGACAAACGGAAGTATATCTTACATAAGAAAAATGTAAGAACCGTTCAAACATCTAGTGATTTCTAGTATGGTATTCTTCAGACAAAACACCACGCGGTACATTCGTTGTCAACCATTTTAATCACTTACCAAGTATCATTTCATTCGCATCAATCAAAGTCAAAGGTAATGGGGGAGAAAAAAAAAAAAAAAAAAAAAAAAAAAAAAAAAAAAAAAAAAAAAAAAACAATGCAGCGTGAGATATGACAGACTGGTCCCAATATCACGTGATTGATTTTCAATATTTCACTCAAGACGCCAAAGACAATTTTTGCGTTGTTATATAAATAACGTCACTAGTATATAAATCAATATCCTCATTCTCCATTGAAAATCCCTTTGGTAATATAGTTTCACAGGATGAATCTATCCTATCTTCCTTAAAATCACAAAGACAAATGACAAACCGGCTCCACCTAGAATTCCAAGCTAAACTGAAACGCTGGCTTGGAGAAGTAACTAAGAACAACCATTTTAAATGTTACCACCAAAAGACATCGTAAGATATTAGGACCGGGCCGGGAAAAAGATTCATTGGAGCAGCCATGTCAACAAGCCGGAAAGATAAGTCAAGAGAGTAACTGAAAATAAAAATCATCTCACGTGAGTTACCGTAACTAAAATGAAACATAACGGCTATGTGTATGTATGTGTGTATATATATATATATATATATATATATATATATATATATATATATATATATATATATATATATATATATATATATATATAATACATTTACAACCCCCAAATGGGCAAAATCTCTAAGGTTGTACTTGATAATAAAATAGCGACACCTGAAAATTAGGTAAATTCACGAAGACCAGGGAAACCCAAACTGAACTGAAATCATGAACAACTTATACAAAAAATCAATATTCGGACGATAAATCTCTCAAAATTATGACATAGAGCCTATAAAAAAAATAAAAAGAAGAAGCGCGCATGTACAAACACCACGATGTAACCGTAATTCTGACCCCATCACCACTAACACAGCGGTCACTATATGGTCTCAAATCGAAAATAAGAAGAACCACGACAAAACAATTTTATATCATCATCTCATCTTCCAGAGCGAATACAATACTTGCCACGGGTCACTACAGGAGCGAAAATCCCCTACTACTTACAGGATCAACGACCAAACAGCAAATGTTTACAATCGACTTCAAGTCCAGATAATACAACGTTTTCAAAAGCATCTCTAGTGCTCACCACTTGCAGACGATAAAGGATGCACTAATTATCCATACATATACACACGATGCACAGAAACGTAAGCAGCTGCTTTCTACACCCACCCTACGTTATAACACATTCGCAACCAACCTGTGCACCGACACGTACACCCAGTAGTACATTATTATAAAACAAGTCAATACACGAAAGTTTCATTCTTAATTTCACATATTTTATCAACCCCCCCTTCTGGTTTATCACATTGTGCTCCCCCTCTACTACACTTGAGCATTGACTGAAGTCTTAAAATATGTTGTTTCAAGTATGAACATCGATGCCAGTAATGTATTTATAAAACTGGATAAGTAAGTAAAACCTCCAAATTCAAGAAACAAACTCAATTCACAAAAGGCAATACATTAACCTTTAAAAAAATGGATGCTCAAGAACCATAAACATTCCACTTGATTTATATATGACAGCCTCACTGAGAATAGCTATCACTTATCCCAATTCAAATATAAATCTTTATGCATGATACGTTTTCAAGAACGACAAGAACTTAGTCTTTAATCAAGGTAAATTCCAACGCCAAAAAAAGGGTCCATTTTTGAACTGTTTCAAGTTTCCTTGCATTAATATGGAATGATAATTGAACGAGTTTCATGAACGATGACACACCTTCAGTTGAAACTCGTCGTACCTCTACTGACCTAGACAGGGAATTAGGTCCCTTGAACTTTGGTGCTTAAGGAGAGAAGAGCCAAGGTGAGCGGCACTAGCAAGCAACGTTATCCCAAAATACTTCGCTAATTAACTAATTAGTGGACATGCTATAGCTCTTCGTATTGCCAAGAAAGCAATTTCTTGGAATATTAATACAACGGATTTAGCCCAAGCAAGCACTCCAGGCAATGCGTTATCAGAGATGGCCATTCTCTCTCTCCTCTCTCTCTCTCTCTCTCTCTCTCTCTCTCGTCTCATTCTCTCTCTCTCTCTCTCTCTCTCTCTATATCTATATATTATATATATATCTATATATATATATATATATATATATATATATATATATATATATATATATATATATAAAATTGTTTATAGGCGACGATGATGGCTTGGACACGTCCTCCGCACAACCCCTGAGGGAGAATCGGAAGAGATGGTAGGCTGCCTTAGACACCAGAAGAGTGGGAAGACGTAGGACGACAACTAAGAGAAGGGATTCTCAAGGAAAATAAAGCTATGGAAAGACGTGAGTAGAGGATATTCACAGAGGCCGTTGCGCCACACGGCGTCAGAAACGTTTTGACACTGCAGGTGGGTTCGAATCCTGCGAAGAACGTTAGAATTACTTCCTGTTCTTGCATATGGATCTGAGACTTGGTTGAGTTGAATATAAAATTTGGGCCACAGGCCAAGCACTGGGGCCCATGAGGTCAATCAGCGGTGAATGGAAACTAAAAGTAAAAAGTCTGAAAGGTATAACAGGAGGGGAGAGTGGAAAGTAAGATGAAGAAAGAGTATATGAAAGGAGGTACAGTAAAAGAAACGAAAGTGGTTGCAGCTAGGAGCCGAAGGCAAGCTGCAAAGAACCTTAAGTAATGCCTACAGTGCACCGCATGAGGTCCACTGACGGCACTACCCCCCTACGGAATCTAAGACTTGGTAGCGGCAAACATAAAAAAAGTGTGGAAAATTCGAGAAGTTAATAAGGTATTGTAGTCATTACACTTAAAAGGGTCTCAGGTGAAAAATGAGCCGTAGATTCTACATATTTCAGTCTGAAAAACGAAAAAAAGTTGCCCGCTTAGCGAATGGTGAGGATGAGTCTAATCCAGCTAGATCTAATAAATGTATCCGAATTTGATCGATATATGTAAGAGACGCGATTGACTTTTATCTTTCTCGTGGTCAGGCCGGAAACGTGATCTCGTTCTGAAACTTGAAACAGAGTTCGATTCCCACTATGGACTTATCACTACACTGCTGCATCATGTCCATGTTATAAAATTCATATCCAATGGTAGATGACTCAGTCGCTGTGGTCTCGAGTTCATGAAATAAACAGTCCAGGTTCTTTAAAAAACGAAGTGTTTAAGAGTTTCAAGCACTCAGCAATTAAGTTTTCTATAAAAATTGGCAATTTTGTAGGTGAATTGCTCTTAAAATCATTTGCTTGTGTGTGTGTGTGTGTGTATGTGCGTGAGTGTTCGCGCGCGCGCATGCACACGTTCTCATTTTGCCAAGTATAACAAAAAAGAAAAAAAAAGTTGAGCATAATATCAATGGAAATGAAGCCCATCTGGAAGTCAAGGGATACTCAGGGACCTTGAACACCCACTACTAAGACTACACTCTCGGTGGCGGTTGTGCGCCCGTGTGTTCGTTCGCGTTGAGGGACGGATCGAGGAGGATGGAGGGTGGCAAGGAAGGCACCGCCCATAATCATAAGTGAGAGTGAAAGTGACTCTGGAGGCTAGTCGTGTAGGAGAGAGAGAGAGAGAGAGAGAGAGAGAGAGAGAGAGAGACCTGACGTTTGGTATGTAGGGCATGTGACTAACTTTGGTAAAGGCAGATCCTTCTTACACGTGTGTTTGTTTAGAGCACTACGCAGAGGCACCCACGAGTATTTTGTGCTCTTGCTTGTTGCAAAACATCTATTGATCGTTGGTCTTGGATTTATTGTAAATTTCATATGCCGTCAACGATCATGTACCATGTTTAGTGATGATAATGTTCTGCGGTAAATTTATCAAGAATCATTCCTAATTTACATCAGTTGGTCTAGTACTTTAGGAGTGAGCAAAATTTCATTATTCTAATCAAAGGCAGATGCTTAATGTTTAATCTTTTTGGCTGAATTACTCTTGTTGGGAATGCGCTCTATTTTTATCTGTTTATCTTTGCATTATAATTATCTGTACTTAGTTGAATAGTTGTGGTTATGCTAGAGGTCTATAATAGCGCAAGGTGCTCTCTCTCTCTCTCTCTCTCTCTCTCTCTCTCTCTCTCTCTCTCTCTCTCTCACACACACACACACACACACCCACGAGTAAGGTCACGAAGAAACTGTTTGGGCTTTGTATAACGTGTTAATTACCGTCATAGAATTTATACATCATGAAGGCCAAGTATTATTTTGCTCTCCTGTATATATCATTACTTCATATGTAACTATTTTCTCCTAGATCTTCAGGAATTAGTCTCAGTTCCTATAGGGTAGCACTGACGAGCTACTTGGCAAGTACTTCTTAATTCATTACTGCCGTTCCGATTCTGGTTGAGTATAAGTACGAAGAACCATTCGATTATTTTATTTCATTCGCACTGCGAAAAAAACTTAGGAAATACGGAGCGAAGAAAAGATAATCACTTTCTCTCTCTCTCTCTCTCTCTCTCTCTCTCTCTCTCTCACACACATGTATATATATATATATATATATCTATATATACTATATACTATATAATATTATATATAATATATAATCATATTACTTATATATATAGATATATATTATATAATACTATATATATAATATATATATTCATATATAATATATATTATATATATGTATAGAGAGAGAGAGAGAGAGAGAATGTGCCCGTGGACGTATATTGTGCACCCGAATATTTTTACACTATACGATTCCCCAATATATGATATGTAATGACTTCAGTGATTCCCTTTACTATAACTTGAACGTCTCTATACCTTACAGTCCACCTGAGATTTCAATCTGTAGTTCACCTTCAGCAAAATAATCACGTATACTGTTACCACGCAGTGGTTATAAGCAGCCTCTTTTTCCTTCAAAGCTCAGGTAAGGAAACATGGTTGGTGATATCAATACTACATACAGGGTCATTCCGTGTACTCCGCTGCAAAAAGAAAAGAACTGCAATCCATCTCTCCATCATTGTGCAGCGAGAGCATAGCAAGCGTCTGCAATAACTGCACCAGTTATCCTCTCCAGTTGAAAACGATGCACAGCACATACGAAAGGGAGCACAACAAAGTCGCAATCACCGCCAATAACACCGCAATAATATGTAAAAACCCCACGGGATTCAACTACAGCGGCAATATGACAATGATAGGCGATAGCTGTCATTAGGTGGATTGAGGTTTTGCTTCAACATGAGATATCGACGGGAAAAGCTCTCTCTCAAATTTAAAAAACTTACAAAAGTCATTTTAAAAATATCGTGCTAATAAAAAGAAATTTATACCAAAAATGACGTATAGGAATGTGTAAATGTATTATGTTCAATTACTGGGAATGTATCATGAAACAGGAAGTAATTCACGGGTCTCCATTTGCAAACACACACACACACACACACACACACACAGAGAGAGAGAGAGAGAGAGAGAGAGAGAGAGAGAGAGAGAGAGAGAGAGAGAGAATACACATACACTAAAACGCCTTGCTATTATAAACGCTTTTCAAGTAAAAAGGCTTTATGTCACCAAAGCGCTTTATATGTATACGCTATTCTGTATTTAAATAACATTTCTTTTTCATCTAAACCAACAGAACTATATTTTCACCATGGTCTCTTTCTCTTCAAGTACCGTAGCCAATGCTAATTATAAGCTGAATTAAAAGTTTATGAAACTGGCGCTAATAACATTAATTATGCAACGAGTGGACATTTTCGTTGGCTGCAGCGAAGTACGCGGAACGCTCGTGGAAAAAAATAAATACTAAATTACAGAAAGAGAAGTTTGACTTTGAGGTGGTGGTCATTTGGGTTCCTGTATCAAGTGTTGACCATATTTCCGCAGTGGGAGTAAACCCCAATCTCTAATCAATTTTGGTATCAATGATATTCACATGATCTCGAAGATTCCTATAATCAATGATGGATACTTAGAGAGTAATTTGAAAAAAATAAGTTTTCAACAAACATTTACGCGCAAGTTGTGTAAAAACGATAGAAACTGGTAGTTTCTGTTAAGCAGATGAACTAAGCAAAGCAATATGAAAGACAGGAACTTCTAAAAGTCCTTCACAATAGACACCAAAACGCAAAGTCAAGACGCTCCAAACTGCTCTATTCCTACAAGGGTAACATTTCAGGTACCATAATACAGACAACTCTCAAAAAACGGAACTTCCTCTCCCAACGCCCATGCTGATAACCTCTCTAAACTCGAGGAAGTTAGCGTACGGCGACAACGCCCAACTCTACCGTGGGCGTCGGCAACTATTGACAACTTCAAGTCTACCAGACCGTACCAGACCATGGTCTCGGTGGATACGCAAGCACCAGACATAGGCGCTGCCTGATGTCACGCAATCCCAAGAGGGAAAAATGAAGATACGAGACTTCATTTCATTCAATTCTACCAGAGCACCTCATTTCACATTAACATTTTAATATTTTACAAAACGCCACCCTATTGACGCATTCACCTTCATTCTTAAATACGATGGTATTTCTCCACACAAATTGTAAATGTGATCTATCTAAGGGCATAAGGTGTGCGTGTGCGGCGTGTGAGAGAGAGAGAGAGAGAGAGAGAGAGAGAGAGAGAGAGAGAGAGAGACTGATCATCTTTTAAAAAGCCACCTTGATCTTTAATCCGACACCCAGGTGCTGTGGCACTCCCAGCGGTGACAATGAAAATCTCCAGGTGTCGTTGCATGGCGTCACCCTCAGCTCCGACACGCACAGACAGGGATCAGGAACCGAGTTGTGGCGACAATATGGTTCAAGAAAATAGTCCTTTTAATAACTGATGGAATAATGCTTTCCCAGTTGGTAATCAGCTTAGGCATGGTCGCCAGAGAATAACATTCCAGGCCGGATTTAGAGTAAGAATGTCAAATCAAAGTGGACGCTGATTAAATTACTGCAAGAATCACAAATCACGACGAAACGGCTAACCTGAAAAATTAAGTTATTACCGCCTTTGTTGACAAATTCGAAATTCACAAAATGATTCATTCTACCATTACGATGTCGCTAAATTACTAAGTTGTTGCTGTATTCAAGTACGTGGCCCAGAAGACCTACGACAAGTTACAAACTGCTCTAACAATCATTTTCAATACTAATAAGTGGCCGTGTAAAACAGCGAAAGACGACCCGAGACACGAAGAAAAACCAACAAATCATCGGGTTTGTAAATGCGTACTAACTAACTTTCCTGCCTCTTGGGCTACACGGCTTTAATTGCTGTACTAGTTCTACCGTCTCTGCAGCATCCAACTCCAAAGAGATTAAACAAGTTTCGTTTTCACACAAAGGACCTCGAGTTAGGAAGACAGTTTCGTCACTTTTCTTTCCAAACACGAGCCGTGAACACACTTATGGTTAACAGTTTGTTATCGATAGGCAGACGTCACTTAACACAATAAGAAGAGTAACAATGAATTCTCTGTCGCTTATAAAAAGTGTTTCTAGCGTTCAATTACAATTTTATCGTAGGTATTTCATCAAATTTAAAAAACAAAAATATCTCGCATGCCCCAGTATCACTAAGGCAACCTCGAAGTTTCTCCTCCAGATAGCCTTGGTTCCACACTGGGGAAAAGTATCGACGTGAATATGGCATTGCTCCATTAAATCTAATAGTACTATGACAATCACACACCATGAAAAATACTATGATACAAAGTCCCATGACAATGCAAACTAGTCATTTTGCTTCGAATTAAAACTACGTTGTTTATATCTTTATCTATAAATGTCAGTTACTATGCTATAATCTCCATAAAACTGCAAGGATGGCACATTCCCATCTATAAAATATTTCCATCAATATTCTGAAAAATAAATACAAAGTCTAATAATTATTTGTAAATTTGAGTGAGAGAGAGAGAGAGAGAGACCTTACCTTACAGACCTTACAGTTCGTTCGGGTTGCCCCAGGTCCCTCAGTGTGAGGCGCCTCTAATGTCTACCAGAGAGTTGCTAGTACATCTTCCGGTATATTTTGCATCTTCCAATCTTGGATGGTCTGGGATGCAGTTTAGATATTTGTCGAGCTTATTCTTAAACACATCTACGCTCACTCCTGATATATTCCTCAGATGAGCTGGCAACGCATTGAATAGACGCTGCATTATCGATGCTGGTGCGTAGTGGATTAATGTCCTGTGTGCTTTCCTTATTTTTCCTGGTATAGTTTTGGGCACTATTAATCTACCTCTGCTTGCTCTTTCTGATATTTTTAGTTCCATGATATTTTCTGTTATTCCTTCTATCTGTTTCCATGCCTGAATTATCATGTAGCGTTCTCTTTTTTCTCCTTTTCTAGACTATATAATTTTAAGGATTGTAGTCTTTCCCAGTAGTCTAGGTCCTTAACTTCTTCTATTCTAGCTGTAAGGACCTTTGTACACTCTCTATTTGTGCAATATCCTTTTGATAGTGTGGGTACCATATCATATTGCAATATTCAAAGTGGACTACGAACATATGTTTTAGCATAATCATGTGTTCAGCTTTCTTGTTTTGAAGTGCCGTAACAACATTGCCCATTTTTTTGCTTTACATTTTGCCAACAGAATTGCTATTTGATCATTGCATAACATGTTCCTATTCATCATCACACCAAGGTCTTTTAACTGCTTCCTTATTTGTGATTGGTCTCATTATTAGGTCCCGCCCCTATATGCATATAGCTTTCCTTCTCTGTCTCCATAATTTATTGATTCAAATTTATCAGAGTTAAAATACCAATCCTATTTGACCTCTGCCCAATCATTATACTTTGTTAAGGTCTCTTTGTAGAGCGTTCCTATCTTCATCACAAGTAATTTCTCTACTTATTCTTGTGTCATCAGCGAAACTACTCACTACCGAATCCTTAACATTACTGTCTATGTCTTCAATCATAATAACAAACAATATTGCAGCTAGCACACCGTACCTTGTGGCACACCGGATATTACCTTGGTTTCATCCGATTTCTCATCGTTTGCAATAACTATCTGTTTTCTGTTGTGTAAAAATTCTTTTAACCATCTTCCTACTTTATCTACGATATTGTGTTTTCTAATTTTCTTTGCTAATATATTATGGTCTACTTTGTCAAAAGCTTTTGCAAAGTCTAGATAAACCACATCTGTTTCATTTCCGCTTTTCATATTTTTGAATATGTTCTCACGGTGGACTAACAGTTGGGTTTGTGTACTTTTTCCGGGTACGAAACCGAATGTGTCCTATATTAAACAAATTATTTTTTATTAAATGTTTCATAATATTTTTCTTCATTACCCTTTCATACACTTTCATAATATGTGATGTTAGACTCACAGCCTATAATTACTTGCCTCTAGTCTTGATCCACTTTTGAAAGTAGGGGTGATATATGCTAATTTGTGCTCATCATAAATCTTGCCTGTATCTACACTTTGTCTTAATAATATTGCAAGTGGCTTTGCGATAGAATGAACTACTTTCTTTAACAAAATAGCAGGGACTCCATCCGGCCCTGCAGCAGCTCCATTTTTAATTTCATCAATTGCCTGCACAATATCAGCTTCATTAATTTCTATGTCAGCTAAATATTCACTATTTTCTTCCCTTACTTCTATACCATTATCTTCATTATCTATTCTAGGGGTGAATTCTCTCTTATATCGTTCTGCCAGTATGTTTTGCAAATTTCCTTTTTTTTCATTCGTTAATCTCCCTTCAATTCTCAGAGGGCCTATTTCTATTCTTCTTTTATTCATCTTCTTCGCATATGAGTATAATAGTCTGGGGTTTTGTTATCATTTAATAGGGTTCTTTTTTCTTCCAAGTCCCGTTTTTCATTTTCTTTTGATTGTATAATCTTTTTTGTTCTGCATTTTCTATCTTACTTTTTAGTTCTATAACTTTCCATGCATTTTTTTTCTTTTGCAAGACCTTTTTTCCACTTTCTGATTTTCTGGAACAAGATCCTTCTGTCTCTTGGTATGCATGAATGATGTTTACTTTTCTTCTTCGGTATATATTTTTCCACTATTTTCTCCAATATTTATATAATATCTCCGTATTACCCTTATGTCATCACTTTACGAAAATGTTACCCAATCTTTGTTTAATTCTTCATTAATTTCTGACCATTTTATATTTTTACTGTAGAAGTTGTATTTTCCATATCCTTCCCACTTTTTCATTTCTTGCTTATACTCTATTTTCACTTGCGTTTGGAATGAACTGTTCAATTCTATGACATTATGGTCTGAAATACTCGCATTATATAAAATATTATTTCTTTAACATAATTCCCCTCGTTCACAAATACTAGGTCTAAAGTATTTTCCTTTCTTGTTGACAGGTGATTTATTTGTTGAATGTTGTATTCTAGTAGCATATCTAATAGCTTTTCAAATTGCCTCTTATCTTCTGCACTACTATTACTCTCTTTTTTATATGTATAAGTACAACCACAATCTCCTATTCGTTCTTTCCATTCTACGAAAGGAAAGTTGAAGTCACCAGATAGGAGAATAGTCCAGTCCTTGTGATTTCTACATATATCATCCAATTTTTCAATTATTGAGTCAAAACTCTTTAGTATTAGGTAGGTCTATATATTACTATGTTCATCAATTTTCAGATTCAAATTCTACCGCTACTAGTTCACATTCTGAGTTACTATATTTCTCATATATTTTTCCTTGTTTTTTTTTTCTTTCCCATATATTGCGGTTCCCCCTTGATTCCTATTTTTTCTATCTGATCTAGAAGTTTCGGAACCCTTTTATTTGATCATCATTGCCCAGTCTCTTGTTGGGAATACCATGGTTTCACTTATATTCATTATATCTATTTTCTTTTCATTTTGGGTTAGTTCTTCTAAGTACTCTATTTTTCTTTTTGAGTTACTCGTAACTAAACCCTGCGCATTCATCACTATGATGGTTTGCGTGTTTTCTTTCTCCTTCATTTAATAATGGTAGTAATAAGGATTTTCCCATGTCTCTTCCTGTTCTGGTATGTTGTTCTTTTTCATTTCCAGAAATTCTGACATTAAAAAATCCAACTTTTCCATATTTGATCTTCCTTCATCATAATTATTCATTTTGTGTCTGAATCTGCAATTTCTCCGTTTCTTTCTGCAATATCCTCTTGCATAATAAATACAGTTATTATCTCTTGAGTAGAATTTCGGAGCTGATGCTTTGAAATTTTTTGCTGACACCTCTGCATATCTCATTGGTGGTTTGCTTTTCTCTTTTACCTGATATTCTTGATTTTCTTTCTCTATTATTTGTTTCTTTCTTATTTTGGATTTTATTACTTGGTTGGTTATTTATTTGAGAGAGAGAGAGAGAGGAGAGAGAGAGAGATAGAGAGAGAGAGAGAGAGAGAGAGAGAGAGAGAAGAGAAAAAATTACAATTCTCAGGAATAAATAGGTTAAACTCTGTCTAAGAGAGCGCCTAATCTGTACATATCACAAGCTGAAAAAGAAAAAAGTACGAAGTAAAGAGTAGCAAGTAAAATAGCACTTGGTTTAGATCTTATATAAAACAAAAATGAGACGGATAAAAGATGAAACTATTGAGCTGAAGCACGTTTTCGTAAAAGTTTGAAGTCTGAACTAATTTATCACGAAAACCTTAAGAATGTCCGAAATACCGAAATACATTAGTACACCACTTTCAATGGCAACCGACCTGCGACGAGGAGGAAAGAGCCGCTTCTTTTCCTCGTCATTTCTACTCCCGGGATCTTTCATCTCCCCAACTTTGTCCTCCTTAACATTCACCGATGTCTTCCCACAAGAGACGAGCAGGTAACAAGTTCGGCCCAAGTATGGAAATGAACTGACAGACCACCCGAGAGAAAGTACGGAAGGACTTTCAAAAAAGTCAAATTTGATAACCTGGAAAGTGCAGGTAAAAATAGTGGGAAACATATTCGACGGGTTCCGGTGGGGAGGAAATTTTCACCATATCCACAAATGAAACTTCACTTCTACGCAGAGGGCAACTGAAAGACGCAAATCGATCTAAGTGTTGTTCGGTTACCTAAACCACAATAAAAGAAGAAACGTCTCACGGAAGATATTTTGAATGTTCGAATGGTGACCATACTGCATTTGGGACAAAATTAAATCAGCAATATACCTGTAAGGCCACAGGAACAATGGTAGCGCCCACAAGAAAGATGATAATATCTGCTGGGGGTAAAATAAATTGGTACTGCATCCTTCTTTAAGAACTGCCACGATGATCCGGCGCAGGTTATGGTACCGGGCAAAAAAGATCAGCAAAGAGAAAGTAAGTAGCCTTACCATAAAATAAAAGGGCGCCAGACAAAACGTGTGATCAATAAAGACGAGATAAGGCTACGATATATTCTTTCATATTTAAAAAGTAACCCTTTCATCTTCGCTAATTAAGTTATATAGTTCTGCCAAGTCTAATAAATTCACTCACTGATTCGGATATATTCTTTGACCAACAAATGTTAAAACTCCTACGACAATGAGTATCTCGAGGTCCTTGACTCGATGCTGCCATTTCCTCCTGTTATTTTCTCAACTTATTTACTTTATGGCCGAAACACGAACTCACGTTTCACGACATGAAAAATTTCAAGATTTCACCTTCGTGCTTTCACTGCCATGCCATGACCCAAACTCGAAGATGACAACAATTGAATATGTGAATAAAGTGAATAAAGGCACCATTGTTCACTTTTTGTAATGGGAGGAAGGGAGAAACAATTTTTCATAATGTCCCGCCTGAACTATCCAGTCTGGTCACAGTAGACCTGTTTACTCTAAATGAACCATCACACGAATGAACAGGACTCTGCTAGTGAGAAGAAACCCTTTTCTCTCTCAAGATGAAAAGATGCCTCTAATGACTGGGGCCCCATCACTATTCACCACTTATCCATAATCACCTCGCCAATCACCCGAAATTGCCAGGGCTATAAGCCTTTGGGGTGGCTAACGACGTTCCTCATGTTAATTTCTCCAAATTACCATGCTCGCAAACACAGACTTCATCTTTCAAGTATCTTCCAATCCTCTGGCTAAGTGAGGCCCCACTGAAAAAATATCACTGTTCGCTGCGTCCGTGACTCAGGATCGAGCTATTTTAAGCAAATGCATTGGCCTTTGATGCATATAATTGTCTTATCTTGTATGTCAAATTTGTAATGTTTATTTTTTCATTAGGCTACTTTGAGAGAGAGAGAGAGAGAGAGAGAGGATATATGTAAGTACGCGGCTTATAGACAAAGCATCCAAGCAACGTAAAAAGT
Organism: Macrobrachium nipponense; assembly: GCF_015104395.2. NCBI lineage: Eukaryota > Metazoa > Arthropoda > Malacostraca > Decapoda > Palaemonidae > Macrobrachium > Macrobrachium nipponense. Next base: position 42,702,897 of record NC_087206.1, on the reverse strand, counting down.
CTTCACACACACACACACACACACAACCCTACATTATATATATATCATATATATATAGTATTTATATAATATTATATATATTATATATATATATATTTACTATATACTATATATATATATGAAGGAAGGTCTTTGGTATGCAGCCTCTCGGCACTGATTGTTGCTGACGAAAGGATGGTGATGGTTATGATGTTGCTTGAACGTTTTTTATTTAACCCCTTTTTTCTGTTTATTCGTTTTAATTACCGGTAACTGGAAAATGTTACCCTGGTTGTTTATGGAGGAATCCTTAACTGTAATGGAATGTTTACTAAATTATATATATATATATATATATATATATATATATATATATATATATATATATATATATATATATATATATATACATATATATATATATACATATATATATATATATAATATACATATACATAGTATATGTATATGTATATGTATATGTATATATATATATATTCTATATATATATATATATATATATATATATATATATATATTCTACATAAAATTTAGTAAACATTCCATTACAGTTAAGGATTCCTCCATAAACAACCAGGGTAACATTTTCCAGTTACCGGTAATTAAAACGAATAAACAGAAAAAAAGGGGTTAAATCAAAAACGTTCAAGCAACATCATCACCATCACCATCCTTTCGTCAGCAACAATGAGTGCCGAGAGGCTGCATACCAAAGACCTTCCTTCATAGGCGCTCAATACCAGAGCGAAAAAGGTTTAGTTGAAGGAGAGGAAAGGAGGTTAAGATCCAACTCTTGACTGAGATGAACTAACACTTGACTGTAACTACTAGGCATGGAGACCAAAACAAGAGGGGGGGGGAGGGGAATTGAAGGTGGGAAGGGGAAGAACACAGGAGGGGCTACAAAGAGGAAAGAGGGAGAGCCAACAAGACGTCTAAAGGGTAAAGTCTCAAAGGGCAGCAGCAGCCGAAGAGCCCAGAGGGCGAATGACGGGTGTATTTCGACGCAAGGTCTTATAACAGGGGGGGCTCAGCCCCTCGGTTGGCTGGCCACGATGATGTTGCTAATCGTTCCTAGCAAAGCAAAAGTATGCAAACCCTTGTCTCTCCACGCAAGTTTGAAATACTAGGCCTTGTTCATGTTTGTTTTCGTATCATCACATGACTATCACTTCACTCTACAAACATCAAAAATCGCTTGGTTGATGATCGATGACAATGGGTCTTGGTGAAACCTACCATACACACACACACACAACAACAAAACACCTACACACATATATATATATATATATATATAATATATATATATATATATATATATATATATATATATATATATATATATATATATATATAATATACAAACATTATTCTTAACCCAGAATATCTACAGTCGTTCCAGATTAGGAAATTGAATACATTAAAAAAATCTGTCAGCTAAAATAAAATCAATAGTTTCTCACTTTTCCTAAAAGCAAGGCAAGATGTGACCTCCAGCTTACTCGGGACGGGTTCAAGATTTTCTCTTCACGCATAAGTTGTAAACATAATATCCCTAACTTAATGTGAATTGGTCTTCGTAATTAATACTCATACTTAATACTAGTACTTATACTAACAACAAGGATCAAGTAAAAAGGAGACAAATTTAACATATTTATATACTCTCAGTTATAAGTGGAAACAAAATAATCGAACAAAGCATAGCCTAAATTCCTCACACCAAATATATCAAAACCTGTTAAAATCTATAGTCAAAATCTAAAGTCAAAAAGAGCTTTGTTTCAACAATGAAAGTTAAATAATGATGCTATATTTCATCAGAAATAATTTTTATGTGCTGTTAACCATGCAAATCACTTTTTTAACATTTTCATTTGCATAAATAAATCATAAATACCTAATCCTAAAATTTCTGTATCTTTAACTGAACGCAAAACACCTTTTACGGACCTTTTTAGGCTTTTCTATAGGGCTTTCCTACCCTCCCCCCCAACAAAAATAGTTTGCGAAAACACACACACACAAGACTGACAGCGCAAAATTTACACTAAACTATTCTACACCTTGACAGAATGATTCGACTTTGAAATTAACTACACTACTGTACCTACAACATTTATGTGGAGTTAGTTCAGAGAGACTACCTAATGTTTACCTAGTGGTTCTTTCCACCCACCACAGGGTTGGGAGATTACCTCGTTGAGGCACTCCCCTCTGTGGCCTAATTCCAGTTATTGCAATCAATTCTATAAGAACTAATTCAGGATCTAATTTAATGTGCCAGATCGAGTTAGAATGACGCCTTGTCATTAGGGACGCTGATATCGCCAGTGTTGCACCTTCCTTGATTAGGTTGAAAATCCATGAATTGTCTACCTCGTGCTTATGGATGTGTGTAAGTTGATTTGCAACACAAAACATAGTGTGAGATAGAGAGGCAAATACATAAGTTAAGTGACCTTGATTGTAAACGATGATGCCTGAGCAATCTCGGCTTGGTTATAATAAAGAGCAGATTGCGGTAGCGAGCATCTGACATCACACCTGGGATTGTGTTGGAATTCATGAACAAAGTTTCCGGTTGTAATAGGTCTAATAGGTCCGCTAGCAGATTCGAAACCAACCCTTGTTTGGTTTTTTAGAAGCAGAGAATTTTATATAGTTCATGCTTATTGCGGATGTTCAACGCCTTCAGTCTTAAGAGCATTTAGGAAAGTTGCATATGTCAACCATTTCTCTTTTTACTGAAATTCCTAGTACAGACTCCAGCCTACTTCCTTGGCTATGTTTGGGAAAAGGTATAAACGGGGAACAGGTACCTGAATGGGAAGCTATAATCGGTGACTAGTCTAAATGAAATTACACATAGCATCCGCAATGACACTAAGAACTTCTTTAAAAAGTTCTTACACGAACATGCTCTTCTTGACAATAGTTTGCTACCAATCTGTCGACACGAGTATACTAGTTAAGTTGGCGATGATGATAATGTCCAGATCTTTTACTCAGTGCTTCCTCGTCTAGTATTTCATCTAGGTCAAGATCATGATCGAAATATCTTGACCGTAGTGTCTGCTCGAATTTGGCCCTGTGAAAGGATGATTTGTTCCTTTGCGGCCAGGGATATATTATATTACCTAGTTCATTTTAAAATGGTTCACAGTCTCCAAGAGAGTCGGATAAAGTCCGGATAAAGCCCAGATAAGGGAATCTTCGTCATGGATGCAAATGCTCTCTTGAATGGTTGCCATCAACATCGCTAGTCATGGTAATAACACGACTGAGAACAGTTCCCTAATATGACTGGTCTGGATAGTGACTTTTCTTTGAGCTTATAGCATTGTATGAAGTGAGCAACGATGTCAAAACCTTGACAAACTCAAGATACAGTGTTCATTTCACTGCCGATTCTAGGATGCTGATTATTGGCTCTGGCTGCTTACCTCTGGTACCTTAGATCTCGCTTGTACAAACCCAGGTTGGTTATCAGGAAAGAGATCGTTTTCGGCCAGATGGTTGGCGACCACTTTCCTTGATGTTATCACGGTGGGATTTTAGTGACCTAAGATGGTGTGACTTGGAGGTAGCTTTCGTTGTCTGCCTTTAGTGCTGGAGAAGTAAAGTGTCTTATCGGACTATTGCAGTGTCATTGTTTCCTAAATTCAGTTTCGCACGATTTCAAAAGCATCAACAGGTAGTTATCTGGTCCGGCTTCAGAGTTATTTCTAAGTGTAAATTTCCTTTTTTCCGTCAATTGTTCTATAATTGTTTTATAAAAACGGAAAACCACTCAAATAATATAGGTGGATCCTCTCATTTTGTGATTCGGATTTGGGGGTCGAAAATGCGGATAAGCAGTACTCTGATAGGCATTCACGAACATATTCTGATGTGATAAGGGGACCCCTTTACTTTAGGAAGGCCAATCATTTCTTGGCGTTTGTCCGCATATGAAAAAAACTGCTTCGCTTTCATTCGCATTTTCTCTAAGACTAGGCTTTCCGTGGCTTGATTCTTCGGCTTCGAGAAAACTTAGTAGATTCCGTTCGATCTGCTGTACTTCAGTTGAGTCGGTCGTGTTGACCTCAGAACTTTAACAGCTGAATTATGAATGAAATCCCGATGCAGAAATTGAGGAAGTTTCCACAATCTTAGCTAGTTCAAACACCTACACAGGAAGACTTATCAGCAGTGCATCGATTCCCCTTACACATACTGCACTGTGTTATTCACTTCTTTCTTTCATGCTTTCTGTTGCTTCCAAGATATTCAACGTGGCCCCATTAAACTCTCCCCCCGCTTCCCAGTATATTTTCTCCCATTCATCTATCCTGCACTTTCTAAGTCTTCCTCTCCCTCCTCCTTCCGAAACTTTCGAATCATAAACTTGATTTAACCAATACAGGATTCTCATTCTCTTCTCCACTCCGTCGATATAAGACACCGATTTATCAGATTGTCCTATCGCGTAGATTACGATATCTAGGGCATATTTAGTCTAATGGTTCCTTTTCAGTAATGATATAAAGGATTTCAGAGAGAGAGAGAGAGAGAGAGAGAGAGAGAGAGAGAGAGAGAGAGAGAGAGAGAGAGAGATGAGAGACGAGAGGAGAGAGAGAGGAGAGAGAGAGAGAGAGAGAGAGAGAGAGAGAGAGAGAGAGAGAGAGAGAGTCAGTAATTACATAATGAATCCAAACACTGAGATCACAAGACTATTTGGAGCCTCAAGCACCGATTACTGTATCTCGTATCTATGCAAACAAGAGCCAAGTGTTGGTTTCCCAATTGGAATCTGGCTTTGTAATCAATACCCTCCATCATAGTATCAAATATAAACTACGCGTGCCCTACTAAAGTTGGGTGTCTGTAGCCATACAACTATGGATAAAATATAAACAACATACAGCTATGGAAAATATAAACAAGATACAGATGTAGCAAAGGGTGGTTTAGTAATTTACAATACTGGAGTATGCCAGCGAGTCACATAACCAGTAACAACTCTCTCAACTACGTCCCAATACGACGTCAAACACCAAATACTGTAGAGCATTTAGTTCACCTGAAACATTTTTTCAATACCATTTCACATATACTTGATATCAACCCATTTACACTACTTTCACCCAAGTTTCTTTAACAACCGATAAAAAAAATCAGTACAGGATGACAGGGCTAACTGGCATGCAAATATAAACCGCTTTCTGAAAGTGAAGTCTCGTTGATCAGCAACATGGTGACACCAACATTATGTACATAATCACTATTTTCTTTCATTTCACATTCAAATGTGCCAACATATTAAGTAGAATAATGCTGGGTAAAGCTATTAAATATATAAGGAGACCTTTTAAAAAGCCAACATGCTATTAAATTCTGGAGAGTATTAAAGTAAAAAAAAATGTTCAATCTTTTTCTTGATATGTGATTATACACACACACACACACACACACACATATATATATATATATATATATATATATATATATTATATATATACATACAGAGAGAGAGAGAGAGAGAGAGATGGAGAGAGAGAGAGAGAAGAAAGAGAGAGAGAGAGAGAGAGAGAGAGGAGAGAAATTTATATATATATATATATATATATATATATATATATATATAGATATATATATATATATATATATATTATATATATATAGAACCCACTTATCCACATACACACGTATATACACTTAAAACACACCTGTCACATTCGTCAGTAACAAATTTAAAAGCAGCAATGACCTCTTAACTATTCGACATCTAAAACTCTGGATCCGCATTCCATTGGAAATCCGTAGTCCAGTGAGAAAATATTGGTGGTCTCCTTTCCTTTATTGGATGCGAAACCACCACAAGGTAGAATGAGGGACATTACTAGTCTAGTATTAAACCATCATGCTGCGACGCACATGAGAGTACGTGCACGCGTATAAGGAGGGCGATTCTCCATAGAGGGAGTTAAAACAAAAGTACCGAAATATAAGAGAAGTTTTGGTACAAATAAAAGCCAAGGTCAAAACAGCTCCAGCGAGCACTAGGAAACACCAACTTGATCAGGCCACAGCTGCCATCATCACCCGAGTATCTGTTGCGACAGTGGCAACTCGGGATATCCTTGCATTGCCAGTTCCACAGATCATGGACTGAAATACGTACAAGAGAAAATACGGAATCGTTTGCACACTGTAATAGAGCGGAACACAAATATGAAAGTGATATGGCCCTGGCGTCCCTCATAAGAAGATTAGTTACTCACTCAACCATTCTTACTCATAGAGCCGCTTTGCTTGAAAATGCTTTTTCGTGGATGAACCCCAGTGCAGTATTACTTTTACTGTATAAAAACACATTATACCTATATACGTGCGAGCGCCATTGATATGAAATTCCGTAAAGAAAATGCTATCAGTATAAGTGGAGCTGCTATTTTTCCGGGTAGGTGTCCGATTACGAATAGCTTAGCTACACGAAACGTGATTCCCACACTCATGTCAATTACACAAAAACTGACTTATCCTAGCTTATGACTTCTCTAATACCTTCAGTTCTGACCTCGACGGAAAAGTGTTACTATCTGAAAGGTACTGTGTAACACTAAGACTCCATGAACTTGGGTCATTATCAAAGTTTGACTAGGATTCGAAGAAAGTCATAAGTAAGTGTTTTTTTGGCAAAGAGTTGTTAAAATAAATAAATGACACCAAGTAATTTTACCACACGAACGTTCGATCAGAATCAGAACTCGAAAAACCCATTATTCGCAAATTACCTAATGTTGCAATGGAGCTGTTTTCCCGTGAGAATAGCTGGTTAACACCTAGACCGTGGTTACACCCATCGGAAACGAGGACACAGAACGGATGGGCTGACTACCTACTTGAATAAACAAACATATAAATAAATAAGTATATATATACATACATCAGGGAACACTCATCTTTCCAACCCCGTTCCTATTGTTGTCGTTAAACCACAATTTATCACTTTAGGAAATCAGAGCACATTTTTCATAACAACTGAATAAATTTCTGGAGAGTATGCAGTAATATCTACTCCAGTTCTGTATTCAGGATCTGAATTTTGTGCTGAGAAATCTATGCGAAGCTTACAAAATCATGAAATTTCTGTAAAATTTCCAATCCGGAGAATCTGAAATGAGATTAATCTTACCAGAAAATGGTTTAGAGTAGACAATAATCCAAACGCAGAATCGTACATGGATGGATGCCCTATCATGCAAAAAGGAAGTGTTAAAAATTCCACTGTATTGGAAAAAATTAACAAGTAAAAGTTAAAATTTAAACTAAACATGTCGATCGTCGAGGAGTTCAGAGGACAAAAGCAAAGGCTAGACAAAAACTCTCTCTAGGATGAGACGCAATTGACGATGGTAGATGATGATGAAAGCATCAAATGTTCAAAATGTACGAGGAAATTGAGGATACCGTGATCGTGTACAGAAGTAACCATATGCACAATATATAATAATTATATACATATATATATATATATATATATATATAATATATATAATAATATATAATATTAACATAATTATATATATTATATCAAAACATATATAAGATATATTATATAATACATTATATATATGATATATATTATATTCATATAATTATATATATATATTATATATATATATATATATATATATACTATACTTATATATATATTATTATAGATTAAATTACATGTAATGTGCCTGTCTTACAATACTCCAATACTACAAAAGTCTAGCTTGTGTAATATTAAACTTTCCATTCTTCTAATTATTTATGACATTCTTACAGCAAATCTCATAAAGTTGTTAGTTTTATTCGCTGCATCATCATGCATCATGACCCGATATTTTTTTTTAATTCGCACTACCCTACAAACAATACTAGAGTTCAACAGCTTTGCACAAACGTACGATAGTTGAGAGAAGTAAATATTCAGTCAGTCATTACAACTTGGGTCAATGAGGTACCAACGAAATGAATGCATACCAAGGGAATTAACAAAAGATGAGGTAAAGCTAAGACACAGGAATATAATGCAGCTTTAAATATCTTGTCGACCAACGGGCTTGAATACTTCGCTCAAGGGAAAAACTTCAGCCCAGATACAGCGGCGGAGGCGGCATTCCACAAGACACTTTTGAGATGTGCTGCAGCACAGCACAGCCTCAAGCCATTCGTCCTTGAGAACTAACAAACGCACGAACACGCACACACCACTGCTGCTTCTTCAATGAACCACACCTGCATTCCAGCCACCTGATCATAACACCGCCAATCCATCACATCGACACCATCTAGAACAATTCGCCGAGGGGCGCTAACCCTCTCACCTCAGGGAAGAGCACATCTACGTAAGGGGGAGGGGGTGCGGGTGCGGGGTTAGGATCTGTCAGGTGGCTCCACGAGTAGAGAGGGGGGTTGAGGTGATGTTGGGGTGACGTCCTGGGATGCAGGTGGCTTTGTGACGGATCTCTCTCTCTCTCTCTCTCTCTCTCTCTCTCTCTCTCTCTCTCTCTCTCTCTCTCTCTCTCTGTCAATATTACATAATCACTATCTTTAATGCGAACATTAAAAACCCAAAAATCAAAGTTTCCATCATTAATTACTGACCCCAACTGCGCCCCCAGCCCCAGCACAAATATAACTGTTAGTATTGCATAATCGCCATCTTAATGGTGTATACTAAAAAACCAAAAAATATTAAACAATTATCACCAATAATTAAAGCCCCGTTTCTCTCCCTCTGTGTGTGTGTGTGTGTGTGTGTGTGTGTGTGTGTGTGTGTGTGTGTGTGTGTGTGTGTGTAATATCAACATTACAAACTCCATCATCCAAAGACAAATGGCAAAGTTCCTGTTATTCTACACTGGTGACACTCACGGCCCCACTTCCTGCTCTTATCATCTGCCTCTCCCATGACATTCCCATTTATTCTTCCAACCCTATCCTACAATAAACATTTACTGCTGTTTTTACCATTCCTAATCATTTATTCGCCTGTTCTTTGCAATTACCATCCGGAGCACACGATTTTATTTCATTTTATTTTTAGCTACATTACTCCAGTTTTCATTCACTCTTTTTCAGTTCAATTCCTTGACCTTTGCTCTTTCCTTAAACATCTTTTTATTCGATATTTTTCCATTTACCAGAAAACCGAGCTCACATCAAAGAAAAGAAGATCTTGAGACAAAATGACGTGACCTGGACCAGAATGGCATGCAACCAATTAAGTCCATGAGCCCATTGTCAGGAACGAAGGGGAGGGGCTCAGAAAAGAGGGGCGGGGCTTGCAACGAACAGGCGGAGCTTACCGCATGACTTGAGGCAGATGCCTTAAGCAATCACTGCGCACCGTCTATTATATGAATGTGCCACATACCGAAAACAAAAGTGACAAATAAAACACACTTCCTTCGGCTAAAAAATATTCGCATTTTTTTTTATTAATATGTTTTGTCTGATTCAAAATAACACAATTTAAATCAAGCCTCAATTATCAGTCACATCCTTTGGCTTAAATTTCTACAGCCACAGGGTTCATGAAGTTCGTGAACTTCAATAGTGATATTAACAGATCTTGTGAGATCATTAACCTCCTCTTGAGTGTTGCAACACATTCAAGCACACAGAATCTCCTCGTCTTCACACTGACCTAAAAAATCAATTAGTGATGCGCTAAATTAGAAACATGCGACATATATGGAACTTTTTAATACGAAGTTCAGTATTTCTATGGCAGTTTAATACAAAATTAGAGTATTCGCTTATAATCATAAGGGTCAGTCAGTTATACACACTGATAACACCAAACTTAATTAGACTACGTTGAGATGTATAGGTAATTCATTTTGTGAGCTGCAGATGGATGGAAGGTGTATATGGGTTTGGCGGCAGAGGCTAAGCACTGCGACCCATAGGGTCATTTAGTGCCTTAATGCAACATAAAAGAGGTTAATTAATAACACGAATGACAAGATAAGGAACGCAAAATAATTTGCTCGCAAGAAGCAAAGATGAATCTCAATCTAAGTAATAAAGACAAGATGGTATTATCAAATAAACCGAGCGGGAAAAGTGGGAAAAGTGTGGAAAACTCAAATTCACTCGCAAAGTTGATGCCAAGAAAATCTTGACTTGGATAAGAGAACAATAGAGATCACAAGGAACAAACCGTTACCTGTTATGAAACAGCATACTGCCACACAACCAGAATACTAATCACAACGGCGGTAACCTTATGACGTAATACTTAATTGTTATGGCCATCTCATAATCTCCTCTATAGTAGTAGACGTAGATGTTGAAGGTTCTACTACAGGACTGCTTGAGGACACTGGCTCTTAACCCAACATTATTCAGTACCATTCTACAAAAAGGTATACGTTATTCAGATGTATCTTACTGTTCTTTTGGCATTGATACATTTGTTTATCTATTCTTTTTTAACTTCATTTATGCGCATATGTAAGAGACAACCACATTTGCTTGTCAGACACCAGTCACTTCAAGTCAACCTGGTAATGTAAAAATATTCACTCTCTCTTAAAGGAACATCTTTGAAATTGGCATCATAAATCCATGCATAATATACTACAAAGACATATTTAAATCTATCTATATGTATATACATACATACATGTATACATTTGTATTTACACACCATCATTATGCCGTTTCCTCTGCCAAGGGGTGGCTTCTGAGAGAAAAAACAATGTTCATTCGACGTTCATAGTTGTACTCATGGTTATTTGGCAAATCACATGACAACGCACGCAGTTTCCCAGTATTTACGCCTATTACTTATGAGGTATTTAACAAAGGTATTTTTAGTAGAAAAAGCCAGAGGAAGAGAGAAAAACAAAATTCTAATAAACTACGAACAAAAAATACTAATTTCATGAAGGATACGGCACTAAAACTACAAAGGGATTTTCCTCTCAACCCCAGGCTACACGTGAATCAAAATTCGTAACCACACCAAATACATTCTTGCAATCCATGAAACAGTTTCCGAACTAAAGAGAAGAGTAAGGATTCGAGGTTTACAATTAGCATCTAGTACTCCATTTTCACTCCAAACGAGAAAGATGGCGCCAATCTCATATATGTTCATTATTTCAGACTTGAGGAAAACAAGTTTTCTCTTCAGTAGGAGAGTTGACCTCCACCTTGGATCAGGTGATCCCTATAAGTAAACTTCCCAACCACTGACCTTTCAGTAGTCCTGATTAGATACTTTCAAACTTCTGTGAAATATCACAAATACTTGAAACCTCGACAGTCACATGAATGATCTTTGAACATCTAATACATCCTTCGACTAACTGAAATCTGCAGGTTTTACTATTCACACAAAATTCTATTTCTTACCTTAAATTATATGGATGTTAAAAAAATTATTTCAAACTCGGACGGCAATCTATTTTGAATTAAGGAGTACATTCATATTTCCCCAAAAACAAAACACTGATTCATCTAACAGTAAACTCTACATGGCCTTTAATACCCAACCCAGAGGTTACCTTCCCCCCCCAAAAAAAAAAAATTGTAACCTTTTATGTCAAAGCCCTGCATTATTTATGTACAAGAACTATCGCACGTGAATTACCTAGGAAATCATAATATCCCACGGTAAAATAGTGAAAATTTTTACAACGAGTAATTAGGAGAAGAGGAAGACCTAAAAATGCCAGGATAGACGGGCTGAGAGGTGCTGTCAAAACGGTTTCAATAATTAGGAAGCTTCAGAATATGTGCAGAACTGGGACGAATGACGCGGCATTTTTGCAGCGCCGCTATTAAGCATTCTGTGAAGGCATATGAAAGGCGAACGCTATGGAAGTTAAACTGAAAGGGGGTTCATCCATGATTCAGCCCTTTAAGCCTAAAAAGTAAGGGGGCAGTGACTGCTGTTCTTGTTGTACCTCTGGAGCAACCACTAAAGGAAAATGATTTCATGTAGGAATATGTAGTATGTGGATGTATGGATAATTGATAAACATTATACATATACATATATATATATATATATATATATATATATATATATATATATATATATATATATATATATACATACATACATACATCCACACAGGCACATACATTCCAACATGAGGCCATTTTCCTTATCCTGGTGGCTCCAGGGATACAACATCAATTAAAGGTCACTGGAGCATTACTTCTCAAAGTCGCACATTTGTATATGATAAGACAAATTTATGGATGGATATATATATATATATATATATATATATATATATATATATATATATATATTATATATATATTATTTGTATATGCTATGATGTTAGTTTGTCTATATCTTTATCTGTCAATATACAAAATTATTCCAAGTTTATATAGAATATAGATATATATATATATAGATATCTATATATATTATATATATTTTATATATTATATATATATATATATATATATATATATATAAATATATATAATATATATATGTATTTGTACATGCATATGAGTTTGTCTATATCTTTATCTGTCAAATATACAAAATTGTTCCAAGTTTGTTTATATATATATATATATATATATATATATATATATATATATATATATAATATATATATATCTATATATATTAATATATAAATCTATATAATATAATAATAATAAATGGAGATCTAAGTATTGCAGGACCAATGGCAGCCGCTGCAGCTTCAGCGAACCACCAGGACGTGTTCGCTCGTCAATTTCGTATTGCAAAGAGAGGGACCGACGGCATAACCTCTATTTATAGAACAACGCGCGCACACACGAACACACACATATGCAACACCACCGCCAGCAGCAACAGCCTCCTTGTTGCGCAATGCATCAGCAACAATCCCCACGAGACATGGAATCGTGCTTTCTTCGAGAAGGATGTTAGAATGCTGACCGACCATCGTATTTGACGTCTGCTGCAGAAACCGGGAACCTTTGCAAAAGTCGCGGCCTGCAAACTCATACAAAAATACGAGACAGGGAACCCTGCTGGCAGTGTGTCATTCCGGGTCACATATGCAATCACAGACTAAAATAAACATTTCGATATTTTCAAAACTGGCTTTATATGCAGACAGGAATAGCAATAGCCTGGCCAGTCACTCAAAATACCTGTACAAAGATAGTGTTGCAATGGGGAACAAAATTTTTAGTCGAAATATAATAAGCCATTATTTTCACTGGCGGTTAACACGACTAGTCCGAAAACACCGGCCAAGCGGACATACGGACGGACAAACTGTATAAAACAGGATTTCTGTAAACGTTGGCTCTCAAAGAGAAAACAAAGGATGTTAGAGAAGACGACTTCCGAAATGCACAACCGAGAGTTTCCAACATGAAAGAACTCGAGCAGCAAACGAGCAAGAGGGAAAAGGAAAGCTGATCCATCCCGGCCTCCAAGAAACCACACGATGACGAATCTTGGCCGACAGCGTTAACACTGCCAGATTCCGGGGAAGTGACTGTTCCCCTTTAATCTGTAACATTTACATCTCATCTAATTCCAAACTCGAGCTTCCCTCTTCAAAATCACCAAGTAGATGTCGTGCGCTAAAAGGGGGAGGGGGTGGGGTGATGGGTCGCTAAAAGCTTACGTAACCAATAAACATAACATACTGCTTACATGAAATGGGCAGGAGCGTCACTTTTTCAACGTTATGGCCTTCTCCCATGACTTCGTAAAATTGTGTGACAATCACCATCATTATTATGGATAACATGACCTCCGCAAAGGAGGCTTTATTTTTTGTTCGGTTTGTTCCAGTTTATTAGCAAGATTAAGATGAACGTTCTTTGGTAGGATCTTCTACAAACATTCTACCGAATGGTGGACCTCAGCTGGCAACAAGTCATAGGAGTTCAGGAGGAGAGACAATGACATTGACTCTCAAGGAGAAGGGATCTATTAGAGGGACGGAGTTGACGCTTATGAAACCGAATCCTTTACGCCCCATTATTGCCATACATTTGGTCACCAAATTTGAAAATCGACTACGCAAAGAAAGTCTGGCTGGTTTCCTGTCTAATACCAACCGATAAATTTCTACTGAATCAATAAATGTCTACTGATCCACACAACTAACCACTTCTGGTCTACTACTACTACTACTACTTCTTACGGTCATTATGAACCTTATTCGCAAGCTCCCTCAGGACAGGACGTCAACAAAGAGAAGAAGAAATAACACATGATATGTGAACATTATATTAATAAATATAAGCACCATCCTTTCACAGAGTACATAAGCCGAAATCTATAACAGAACTGACGGGGACAGTGGCCGCTTGCCTGACTGAGAAGACAAACGGTGGTCGTTGTTGTATTCTCCAACGTATCATGAAGTCAATTGTGTAATCGTCGTCATTTTATGACTCATCGTTATTCAACCCGTAAACGGTAGCAATGAATGCCGTCACCAGCGCGGAGGTCATCTGGTCACTCGCCTAGGCATTCCAAATTTCCTTTACGTGTAACCTTCCAATATCATTAAAATGCCTCATATCAGTTAATTATATCATATATATACTACATAGATTATATCTATAGTATAGATGAGTTTGTAGGTTTATGTTTTGACACTGGTCACCGGTATATGGAGTTTCAGAATCCCCTCTGATGGTTTTCGATGTTTGCGAGGAGAGATGTGACAGCGCACAGAGACCAATGCTATTATGGAAGGTCGTGGGCTATGATGGCATTCCCGTGAAAAACAGAGAACCAACTGAAATTATCCACGTACGAAGTCATGTTGATTAGGTGTTGTGGAGTGAATTTGCCGTAAGTAATGGGCTACTAAAAAGGGAATGTTTTTTCACTTTGTGTTGTGTACATAGCTATATAAGCTAACAGCGCTGAAGTTTTCCAAGTACTACGGCCAACTCCTGATCTCAAAAACTTTTTTTTTTAACCAAAAAGAAACTTGTTTTTATTTTAAACCAACAAGAAAACTTAGTGCACGGGTGTCTGTGCATGTTCATTCATAAAAGAACATGATATAAGACGTCAAGACCAAAGCCATTCATCGACAACCGGAAACCAGCAGATGACTCAAATTCACACTCACTGCTTTCACTTCTCTTTTATGTAAGAGAAGAATATATCTTTCAACAGTTTATATGAGAGAAGAGAGAGAGAGAGAGAGAGAGAGAGAGAGAGAGAGAGGGGGGGGGGTCTGTTACATAGTATAAAACGTGAGGATTCCAACGCAAGCAAGGGAAACAACACAAGCAGGGGAAGTGGAGAGGCGAAAGAGAAATCAACATTACCGAATGAATATACGGAAGCGTCGCCTATCACAAGCTCGACCGTTGCCAGCTTCTCAACATAAGATTACCGGGGAAATTCTTGAGCTTACGCAAGTTGGGGACATCGAAAAACATTTCTGAGTTGGAAATACTGTGAAATTTACTTTTATCAAGAGTGACAGAGTACAAGACAAACTAATGTCAATTAAATTTATAAGTACGTTAGTGACTAAATGAAATAATATCCTAGTTCTTGTTTTTTCCCTGTATTATTTTTTTTATATAAATCTACTTATTAGTAGAGTAACCTCAAACAGGTACTCATTTGTTTATGTCTTCTCTCCACTTCCTTCACATAAAGGTAATCTACTATGTGAAAGCTGGATTTGTAAGTTATTGTTTTTTTTAATGAAATCTCGCTCATCCTAAAACATAAAAAGAAAAAGAAAAAACAACACAATTCCTTCCACGTACTAAGAGTAATGTCACCTAGCAAGTTCCACGATAGCAGAACGAGTAACCTAATAATGCTGTACTTTAGTCCCCTCACCGTAACCTTCAACTCCACATAGAAACCCTCTGATATGACAGACTGAGGTGAATTACGACACACAATATTTTGTTAAGAACATTTTAAATCCTATCTATTACTAAAAACAATCTGAAAATCCCTCTTAATTACTTGTCTTCGAATTTTTTTTACCTCTGTTTTAAATTACCCCTAAATAATTTTGCCTATACACACGTTCCAGAGAATATGATCAAGTACAAGCAGCGAATACAGAGCTAAAAACCAAAATGGGGTGCGGGAATGACGTTTCACAACATGAAAACTCTTTCTTCGGTGATTAAGAAAACATAATATCCACAAAAAATTACTTCTGATGTATAACCAACAGTAAATGAAATCTAATTTTCATATAAAACAGTATGACAAGCTTTTCAGCTACGTAAAAGCACTGAGAATTTTGGGGATTAAAATTCTGAGAACAAAAATATCATATAACATAAAAATTGGGAGATCAAAGGAACACAACACAGAACAAAAAATGAAGCTGAGAAGTAAACAAAGTATGAGTGACAATTGCAAGATTAGTAGGTCCATTCCACAATTTGGTCACAAAAAAGAAAATAATTTCTAGACAATTCCAAGTGGCATTGAACTCCACTGAAGAAAATGCAAGTCTTCAAATGGACTGCAAATCTCGTTTTATATTGTAGATGGCACAGTCTGGGAAGATGAAACTGAACGACAGCGCCGGCCGGATATTAAGAGCAAGGCAAAGGATAAGAACTTCATTAAAACTTCAGTTTCTGTCCAAAAATCAAGACGCTGGCCAGCTGCTTGTGAAACAACAAGAAAACCGTTTTCAAAACAAAGAAGAATATAAGAATTGAAACATTTACTCCTAAAATCCCCAGACTTTCTCGGTTCACGATTTTTATTTTGTGCAAGTGCAGAAGTCAATGGGATGGAGAGCATCCAACGTCCAAACCTGATAAAATCATAAGGTTTGTTAAGATTTAAGTAAATCTCACATTCTTTGCAACATGCACTAATTCTACGTAAACCGCTTTCAAGAGATTCAACAACCTTATATTTATGCTCCTAGAATGTATTCAAGGACAAACCACACAAATACATATAATGTAAGAAAGTAATTACTAAACAACACTACCCTGGGGAACACCAGAAATTACATTTCTGTAGTGACTAAAGTGCCCATCAATAACTACTCTACAATCTATTAGAAATGGTCATCGTACTCCAACCTACCTAAGTTAGAAAACAGGGAACTCAAGATGGACACGGTCAAAAGCAGCACTGAAGTCTGGACTAATTTTACAAGTATTTTCAAAATTACTCTAACCGCTTGTACTCAGAGCAACTCAGTTTTACCTTTTCTATATTTTACATTCAATTAATCTTAAACAATCACTCTCATTAGCCAAGGAATGCATTAACTTCAAACACCATCTCCCCATACACATACTTTACTCAAGAGATTCATTTATTTTTCCTAACTTTCCACAAGGCTCTTCAATGTTACTTAACGCAAGAACTCCATACTACTGAAAATGCTATCCCTTTCTTGTCCCTTTGCTTGCATTTAAATCCCCTGGCAAAACCAGGCACTGATTCACACTTCAAACGTCTTCTCTCCATCTCCATCCTTTACTCAAGAGAATCATTTATTTTTCCCCACTGACCACAAGACTCTTCATTGTTACGTCAAAGTCGAAGTCATCAGTTTCAGTCCCCCGACTCCTCCCCTAAGCTATTACTTCTCGGAGGGACGTCAGCCTCGCCCCTGAATGTTACCAACTGTACTAAGCACCCCAGACCTCCTCCCCTTTCTCTGTCACTTACCTTCCATTCAAATCCCCTAGCACATCTAAGCACACATTCACTCTCATCATCATCTCTAACACTAGAGGACGCATAATAAGGCCTCAGCGAAATTCAGCCACTGAAAGCCTTTCCTCTCCTTTACTTTCCACAAATCTCCAGCCTCCCTACTAATAGTTCTCATCCCAGTTATTTGGGTATTCCAATTACAACTCTCTTGGCGCTCACAATAGTCTCCAACGGCTCTTGCAAAGGATATGCCCGAGCCATCTCCATCTTCCTTTCATCACTATCTCATCTACAAATAGAACTCTCTATTCTCCCTATAAAATCGATAAAATCTTTTGAATACGGTTTCACTGTCATACCACGACTAATGTCAGTATAAGAATACTGGCCGTACTAGATTTATATCAGTGACCCCAAGGCCTTTCAAAACATTGGTCCATGGATGGTCCCAATGCCTTCTCGTAATCAACAGAAGTCATCAGAGGGGGGAGTGTCAGGTTTCATACACGACTGTACATTATGTCTTGCGCAATTATTTGATCTGTGCACACTGCAATTTGCATTTTCCGAAACCCGCTTGTTCACTTATTTTTCCTTCACCTTACTGAAAATAAGCACACTGAATATTTCCATTATTACCCACGTAAGTGCAAAGCTTCAACAGTTACATTTTCAGTCAGACCACCTTTCTTTTGTATCAAGATATGGCTTTCAATTCCCAGGCATGTGATTCACTCTACCAAGGATGCATTGCACTCTATTACTTTT
Source organism: Macrobrachium nipponense (assembly GCF_015104395.2). Classification (NCBI taxonomy): domain Eukaryota; kingdom Metazoa; phylum Arthropoda; class Malacostraca; order Decapoda; family Palaemonidae; genus Macrobrachium; species Macrobrachium nipponense. The sequence continues at coordinate 42,684,467 of NC_087206.1, read as the reverse complement.
TCATTCCTCGATCATACACAGTCATCATTACTATTTTCCCCAAAGCCACACTCAATCTTACCCATAAATGCCTTTGAACTATCACATTTGTAATCTTTCCCCCATCCCCAGTCTTCCTGAATAGATGTTTATCAATAAAAAAAAAGTTTGAAGGGCGTACTTTACTCACTGCTAGAGCTTCCACATGCTACCACAGTACCACAGAATCCATGTCCTTACCTGTAGAGAAAAAATAAAAACCACTCGTCAGACAGTCATAATATCATATTTACACTTTGTCATTAATCATTTTTCTTCTGCGGACCTACTAGAAAACATCTTTTCCAATGAAGGTGTTTCATCATAGTAAAATGGCTACATTCTATTTTTAAAACCTGATACGTGATTTGTTCAAGTTGAAACTGACATTTATTGTACTTATTCCAGCTTCATCTTTCGTTCTCAGGAAGCCTAGTTATCCTTTCAACTATGATGAAACGATCTAAGATTAAAGCTTGACCCAACAGACTAATCAAAGTCTCATCCTTGTTTATATGACCAGTATCTCTAGTGCTATCTTCAGCAGAGTTTTATGCGACCACTTGAATGAACTACAAAGTAATAACCAAAACTTCTAGAAAACTTATTCTAGAGAGAGAGAGAGAGAGAGAGAGAGAGAGAGAGAGAGAGAGAGAGAGAGAGAGAGAGAGAGAGAGAGAGAGAGAGAGAGAGACTCAGTTTTCGCTAGCTGTGGGCATATCTTCAAAGGGTATCTAGCAGCTTATCTACCATTGATAACGAGTGATAAAAGATAATGAATGGTGACAAGGCCCCTAATCCGATAGCATGTACAGTATAAGACAAAATATTCTTTCAACGTCTGACTTCAACTCTGAGCAGGACGATGTACAATGAGTTCGTGCCGTACCAGTAAACATTCAATGCTCTCATGTAGCCTATCAGTTTCAGATATTATCTGGAAATGATAGAAAAAAGAAAGGTAAAACACGAAGGCATATCTTCAGACGAATCAGTATCAATCCTACTCAGAACTCTTACTAATGGCACTTGGCCAGTTACAACTTGGCAAGGAAGTAACAATACTCATAAACAGTTAAATGAAAAGAAGTTGAAACTAATGGGATCCATGATTAAATAAATGACTGAGCAATTCAAAAGAACTTCGCATTTCGAGTCTATTAGTTTTTCAATCCTCATCCCACTATAAATGCTAACCTCAGATGAACGACATATAACTGTTATCTTCCTAATAATGAACAGGATGAAATTACCATGACTGTTCATAACATATGCTGTTCATAAATTAGGAAGGTAACAAAGGTTATCTATTGCACTCTTGGACTTTATACTAAATTCTTTCAATTGTACGTCTGCATGTGAAGCACTGTACTTATTTTCTAAGAAGAGAAAACCAACACAAGATACCTGTGGAAAATAAACCAGGCATTTCTATACAAGATTAACATTGGCAGGTAATAAACGATAACTTCCACGAAAAGCCCAACAATTTCGGTCACACTACAGTGATAAAAAACCAGCAAGCAATAAAACAGCAGCAACAATTAATAACAGTAATGGTAGCACATCATCATAACAATGACAATCATAATGGCCTCTATTACATTCATGACTTCAACAATGAAATACTATATTCCAAATCCAGTACCACATCCACAAGAAAAACAAGAAGCAAATGTGCTGCCAAACGGGTTTCAATGGTAAAATCAATCAATCAATCAATCAATGGGGGGGGGGGGGGGGGGGGGGGGGGGGGGGGGGGGGGGGGGGGGGGTTGAGAGAAAACCCTGGTCTACAAAACATCCTTGGATCAGGTTAATATAGCTGCCCTACAGCCTCACACTCCCAAAACTATATTGGCCGTTCTAAAACAAAGTAAACAGCAACGTTAGCAAACAAACAGAAAAGGCCAACACCGACTTCACTTGGGCTTGGGATAAAAAAGATACTACGGTTGCCAGAACGGATCGTTCGTTAGTTAAATTGCCACCTCATAGCCATTTTCATCTTCCGCCTCTGGTAGAGAGAGGAGAGAGAGAGAGAGAGAGAGAGAGAGAGAGAGAGAGAGAGAGAGAGAGAGAGAGAGAGAGAGAGAAAATTTGAAAGTTCTTAACAGCGTTTATATACTAAAAAAAGATCAAACGGGGCATATAACTATTAACATGCCCATCCACTTGGTGCCTAAGAAAAAGTCTTGGGTGCCATAACAGCAACATCGACGAAAATTTCTGTTGATTAAAGAAAAATCCTAAATCGATGGATGGGCATCTCAAAAAATGAAATGTAATCTGTATTGCATTAAATATTTCAGTACAGAGGCGATATTCATCCCCATACCTCACACACAAAGCACATTGGTGATGTACTATATAGATTTTTGGCATTAAGCCAAGCACTGGGGCAACTAAGGCCATTCAGCGCTGAAACAGAAATTATCAGTTAAAGGTTACAAAGGTGTAACAGGAGGAAAACCTAACAATTTTAAGAGAGGGTGGACAGTAAGATGGAAGAAAGAATATGAACGGAGGTACAGTAAAAAGGAATTAAAGTAGTTGTAGCTGGGGGCCGAAGGGACGCTGCAAAAGAACCTTAAGTAATGCCTACATTGCACCGAATGAGGCACACTGATGGCACTAACCCCCTACGGGGACAATGCACATTGGTTCTAGGCTTCTAAGCGCAAACCAGGAGGAGGAATTCAAGCGTCCAAGGCCGGCAAGAAAGGACGCCCATGACGAAAATATGCACAATAAAGCAGATATACTGAATTTAGAAAACATCCTTCCCGGCTGAATGTATCCAAAACAGAGCATTAAACTGCCCTTTCTCTACCCAAAGGAGGGATTACGTTCAAAGTCCGTGTAAATGCAGCTCTCGATATGGAACAGAAAAAACTGCTAAATGCATTCTCTCGAAATAGACAGAACCAGAGACGATTCAACAGAGGCTGTGGGATGCAAGGCTGATCAGGACAGCAGATGCGATCGACGAAACAGATACGTTCATTACTACTCTAATCAGATGGACTGTGTTTGCCTTCTCCACATTAAGGTTTCATTAAAGAGGAGAATATCGGGAACACGGGTGGCAATAAACGAGAGTGACGGTCCACACGCAAATAGATGCCGCATTTTCAGGAGAGAGAGAGAGAGAGAGAGAGAGAGAGAGAGAGAGAGAGAGAGAGAGAGAGAGAGAGAGAGAGAGACTCCTGGTCGATTTCATTATCAAAATATGAAAGGAAAGAGGCGAAATGATTTTCTACTTGATGATGGTTTCAAACGAAAGTGATTGATTCATTTCAGGTGGAGATCACCCACTGTTTAAATGTTCAACTTCCTTCCTGAGGAATTTTGTGGCATCTTTTTTATTTTTCAGCCTCTACAAGCAACAACTAAGGCAGGAAGCGACTCAAACGATCAAAGCATCTGGCCGGCCAGTCTTCTTAATCAATATCACCGAAAGGCATTTTGCACTCAATGCCACCGTAACTCTTCCAAACGAAAGGATACGCCCACCTTACGACACCGTTAGTCCTGGTGTGGGGAAACTGTTATGAAACTAATCAAAAGTATATTAACCTGATCGGCAAGTTTCCCTCGCATAGCGAACCATGCTAAATAAATATGACCAGCAAGATAAAATCAATAGGTTTTAAACCGCTGAAAATAAAAATGGGCAACCCAATCATACCACTGCAACCTCTATATTTTCACAACTCCGTGATTCAATAGACTAACGCACACATAGGTTCCTGTTGTATGCACACACAAATAAAAAAAAATGCTCATAAAGCAATATCATGTTCATACATATATTCCAGCAAAACACACTCGGCCCGTTTAGAAAATCGATTGCGAGATGATTCACAACACAAGAGTTGGCAGAAAGAAAGAAAGAAAGAAAAAACAACGGCGAACAAATGTGGGTGACTACGGAGTGCAATGCAAATGATGAAATCGATTGAATGTGAGCAGCCTGCATGGCGCAAATGGTGGGGGACTAGTTGGGGAATACTGGGGAAGGGGAGACTGGTGAACTTGATGAGATTCAAACACGTGCAATGAATGCGCGGAATCCTATTAAAAAACTAAAACCCAGAGAGAGAGAGAGAGAGAGAGAGAGAGAGAGAGAGAGAGAGAGAGAGAGAGAGAGAGGAGAGAGAGAGAGAGAGCAATGAACAAGAACAAATAAAACTACAAAACTGCATTTTCAAAACCTAATAAATAAAAAGCTAAATCTGGCAAAAGAAAAATACTTTCATTAAGAACACTTTCACAATAAAACAAACAGTAACAATAATAGTAATATATGAGGAGATGATCTTTGCCAAGTTATTCCTGGCACCCCATTTACCACAATAACAATAATAGTAATATATGAGGAGATGATCTTTGCCAAGTTATTCCTGGCACCCCATTTACCACAATACAAATGCCTTCTGCATACTTGCCATGCATAACTGCATAGGTGCATGACAAGTTCTTTCCTCATCGAAGGTAACCACACATGGAAAACGTGTGTACAAATCCTCACGCATTCCATCAAATGCGACCCACAGTCATAAAGAAATGCAACCATGACAGAAATGAGTGATTTCATAGCTGTGTCACATAAAACAAAATAGCTTTGACTAAGCAAACTGATCATTTTTCATAAACAGGGAGTCTCCTAAACAAAGGCATGTTTGAATTATGATTACGAATACAAATGTAACAGAGTATGAATATAAATTCAAAAGTTAATTGACTTTGATGGTGGAGTAATGAAATGATCATTCATTTCATTTGTATTTTATCAAACACGTTCCCCTAACATTTACAATAGGAAAAACTCGACTGAAGTTTCCAGATGGACAGTCGTTCTAATAAATCAGAGAGAGGCGATACTCTGGTCTTACTTTTAACTTACTGAGAAAGAGGAAATATTTCCTTTACATCCATTTCCGTACAATTTCCAAACGTGGGCGTTAAAAATCAAAGTTAAGGCTATTCAAAGTTCCAGTCACAATAAAAAGAAAAAAAAAATACAGGAATCAAACGTAATACACGAAACAATCGACAAACTTCATGCTCAGATGCACTGCTGAAATGAAACCCAGTTAGTTACCCGTTTAGTTCACCTTAAGGGAGAAAAGCTGGAAAAATACAACCGTGATAAAAGTACAACGCAGCACACGGAACAATATAGACACGAGGCACAAAATACTTTCAAGTTAAAATAGCCATAATCTCTTAAAAGGATTTCAAATCATGGCTGAACCGGTATTAAATACTGAAGGGGATACCAACGAGAATAAAGAATGGGACTTAACAATGAACATAATCTCTGGTACCCCTATCCCCCGTTGGTCAACAACATCCCCACCCCAACCATAACTCTCTCTCTCTCTCTCTCTCTCTCTCCTCTCTCTCTCTCTCTCTCTCTCCCATTACGGATCCAGGCGAACCCATCTAATGAATTTAGCAGGATGCAACCATATAAACGCACCTATAAAACTCTTTCAAGTCATAATTATTCCAATTGTTTTCGGAGGTTTTAATTTTCGCTCATTTATTAAGGCAAAATAAAATAAAAAGTCATTCTAATTGAAAACATGATGAGACATGGCATCTACAGTGGTGACTGGAAATCACCGGCAGCCAGAAGCCTGGGCGATATGAATAACATAGGACTGGGCGAGGCGCACCCTGCTCCAGATGGCACATTCTCATGATTTATAAGCCAAAGGCTTCTATACAGCCTCTTGATCAAAGTCCATGATCCGCGTTCAACGAACAGGATTTGCCAGCGCTCCTAAAGAGCAACCGGCGGGACTTGTACGTCTATGCAAGTGGGTCCTGCTCATCACTGACTCACGTCCAGCAAGTATAATGTATAACAAATTTACTTGATACACACTCAAGTAACTGAAATTCCAACCCCATACAAATAAGGCAATTAGAAAGAAAAAGCGTGATTGACATATGATGAACACGATCTGCAATCTCAATGTTTAGTAAATGAATATCCTGAATCTTAAAAAAAAAGGAGCTCCCAATAAACCAACTCATTTCGACTTTTCACGACCCACCACTCAAATGAAACGAGTAAATACATGGTCAGGTCGAAGAGGTCGTACCTTGATAAATATCAATTTTCACCAGATGGCAGTCATTATCTATGATGAACACGATACAGATACGTTACCTTCAGTTTTCAGTCACATAAATATAATTACTTGATTGACTCACATCCATGAACGTATTTTAAGAGAAAGTGTCAATTTACAGCTCTGAGCCATGGTTTCCTTAACTAGAGAACAATAAACATGCGCTTGAATCCGAGGTCTTGGCAGCCGTATTGTGAAACCACTTGGAGGCACAGATGTTCTTATCGTTTCCTTTATCATTGCAGCCTCGACAGAAGGCAATTGGTCCCAATATTCTCATTTAACGTCCCACTAATAACAACCCCTGTTCACATCAGAATCCAGCCTTGATCTCTCATCATTAACAGTCTTACGAGAGGTATACATACTTTAAATATAAACGCTAAAAACTGTTTTCATTTGTACCACAAGAATGTACGTTTAATGATCAGAAGATCGCTTTTGAAATTTGATGCTCGATTCATAGGTGTCTGCGATAAGGTGGAGTTCACCTAGATCACCGAAACTTGAAAAACGATGACAGTGAAACCAAAAGAGATGGTTGACATGATGGAAACAAAGCCGCCCATTTGTGACTTTTTTTTTTTTTTTTTCTACAGTTACACAGTGTACAACAGATATTTTCAGAGTACGTTGTTTCTATGCTTACAGGTTATGATCTAAAGATACCTTTATCCAACTTTTCCTGTTATTTACACTTACACTAACTACAACCTAAACGCAACATTTATTATCCAATTTTTAAATTCAGCAATCTTCATGTATCTTAAAACTTTTGCGCCCTTGCTGTGATTAAATATAAAGATAAATCTCATAAAACATTAAAATTATTTTCCGACCTAGAATAGGCCTACGCTTACCATAAAAAATTACTGATAGACACAGCCAGGAAATTCTAATTATTATTATTATCATCATTATTCAGAGGACAAACAGCAATGCATATGGACCAAGCCTGCGAGGGCCACTGACTTGAAATTCAAGCTCCCAAAGATTATGGTGTCTATTTGAGAGAAATTTAAGATGAGAAAAAATACAGAAAGAGATCACGTATTAGAAAACAAAGATAAATTAATAAACTGATATAAAAATGCAAACAAAAAAATCAATAGTACAAAGAGAATTCTTTTTAGGGTAGAAATGAATGTTAGGTATGTATCGCTCCGGAGGACGGCCCAAGACAGCTACAATCTTAGCTTCAATCTACATACTTCTACCGGGGCCAGTAATAAGGGGGGCAGACCTGGATTAGGACGATCATTTTTGTACATGGATCCACGGAGCGTTATACTTTAACGAGAGAAACTTTGTAGCTTCCGTGAAAACCCCTTTAAAAAGGCGCCTACAAAGCCAGATCCACTCCGGATTGTCCGCAACTCTGGATTTAAATTGTTCGGGTTACCGGGGTTCCACATGATCATATGCCATAACAGACCTTAAATGTGCCTCTAAATGTATTTTGGCATATAAATATATTCATCAACAAACCAACCGTATGGATGGAGAGAGAGAGAGAGAGACCTAAATCAGCATACTTGAGTGAATGCACATAGCGTAATATTCAGATACTGATCGAGACACAAAACAGAAAACGTATGCAATTAGCTAAAACACAAAAGAATAAACTAAAAAAATCGAAAGAAAGCTGTTTTTATTTCCAAACCGCAAAATACTAATTGCAAACCGTGTAATGCAATCTTGAGAAATGCTGAAATGATAATTACAACAGCAACAAACTAACTCCAACATTTAGTCAATTTAATCACAATGAACTACTACAAGAGTGATGACGAAAAGACGTGACCCTGATAACATTTAGAAACGTTGGCGTCCTAAAGGAAGAAGTCAAGAGAAGAAAAGGAGACTGCTCCCTGATGAAGAGATGAAGAAAGCAGGGTCAGAGGTGATGGTGGATGTAGGTATTATTGACGCGTAAGTTACAAATACCATCTGTGCTGTCTACCCAGTTTGACTTCATCCCATCCACCCTTCGCGTCCTTCACAGCCTTCTTCATCTACATCTAGGGCAGCCCTAAATCCGCCCAGGGAACTTTCATAAAAGTTACGAGCAAATGGAAATACTTCAGAAACTATCTGAGTGCGGAGGAGAGAATTTTACTCCCATATAAAATTCACCCAAAATACTGTTAAAGGATCCTGTTCCGGTTCTGGAACAGCAGTTCACGGCACGTAACATCCCCAAGCACTTTAGTATACAAGAAACTCCTTCAGTTTTGGGATGGAAGAAATAAATCGTAAAGATTATACAGTATTGATGATTAACAAAAACTGTTAGAAAGCGAACCGCAACGCCGCTTGACATGCAACCACAAAGATAAATGTTAAAAGGCTGCATACATCTACTTTCAGTGGTTCCCAAACTTGACCATACCAAAGACCCCCCATATATGAGGAGTCCCAACCGAGGACCCCAGCCAATCAAAAGATATCATTACCATACCAGGATACCCAGTACAACGTAGTACATTTAATAGTTGCAAATTCCTGCACAAAGTTTAGGTAAACATATAAAACTTGAGATTAAGCTTATGATATAAGTAATGATGTCATAAAGTTGTGCAAGCTAGCTGGTTGCAGACCCAGACCGAAGTATCGATAACACCGACACTAGGATGATATAGAATCAGTTATTTATATTTTTTTCTGTATACATATTTTCAGTTATTGAAATTTTTTTTTTTTTTATTGTGTCGCTTACCCCCTAGGCCCTTCCGGACCCCCAGGGTTCCGCGAACCCCAGTTTGGGAACCACTGATCTACTGCAATGAAGTAAAGCTCGACAGACACATTTTGACATCTTTTTCAAATCAATCCCATTCCAGGATTGGGGGTTACTTATTTCGTCGCAAAAAAACAATTAGAATCTCGAGATTGGCTCCTATAATCTGAGAAAAAAAGACGGAATTATAGTGAAAGAACAAAAACATGACATCTATACAAACAAGCAATTTCAAGAACTACCACTAATGAACACTGATCCTCAATTATATTCCTCAAATGGCCTTGCTCAAAATATAAGATAAAGCTTGAACATTTTAAGCGGATTCCTTCCATCACCACAATTCCGAATATATCTAATGGACCAGAACTTTTTTCATTATTGTAATTCTCAGAATGATGCCCACGACATGAAACATCACACAACGGGGAAGAAGTATCTTGAGGCAAGCTGAAGATAGCAAGGGATCTGGTTTTAAGGCAGGGAGAATCGATAAACTAGACAGCATAACTTCAGACCAAACATCGGGCTATAAGAAGGCCCAAAAACTTCTCCCAGTAAGCCACAGAGTATGTGGTTGTAAAGGACAGAACCGGAAAAAAGGCTTCATTCCCTAGCAGTGACTTGTCATCTGAGAAGTTAAAGGGGATATAAGAGTAAATCCCATATCAGGCGACTTCTCTATAGACATTTCAATTAAAGCGGAACTACAGACTCCACTTCCCCGTTAGCCTACATTCATTCTGGGATAAGGATTACGTGGAGGATTCAACGTGCTTTCGGATACAAAACCATACGAACGGATTTGTCTCTCGATCATCAAACACGTTCGTTTTACCATATACTGTTATGAGAATGAAATTCTAAGAAAGATCTTCTCGACTAAAGTACTCACGAACTTCGCGATTCTGATACCAAATATACTTTCTATGCATGTCAAGTAAAACAGAACTGATTTACCATAATTCACTCTTATAATTTCAAAACCACTTAACGGAATGCCACAGAAACGAGGGCACTAAAAGTAAGGGCGTCCTATGACTTGGAGAAGAGTACTCGAGGACTGCACAACTTACAAGGACCCTTATGAATGGCTTAATAGTGCCAGGGTAAACTAGGCTAACGAGGGCACAACCCGCATCATCTGGTTATTTACGTACTCACTCGGTCTACACAACACCGTTTATCACCACCACTACCACTACCACCAAGGACGCGCTAGTAAACAGAGAATAAAATCTAAAATGTTAAACTCCGGAATAATAAGAGCCCTATAACGACGTTTCTGACTATAAATCAAAACCATATCAAAATTTTAAAGGATACATTCACACTCGTAAGATGAAGCTTTGAATTTTAAAATAATAGCTAAGCAAAACTAGAAATTAAAAAACCTTCATAATTAACATATATCTCGCTGAAGATGAAAATAATAATGAAAAAAAAATTAAATTAAGTACTGCTAGCGTTGGCAGAGAGGATTTGACAACAACAGTTCTGACAGGTTCAATAGATGTCTTTATACAATATACTGCTCAAGGTTTTTTCGTAGTATTTTGGGGAGAGAGAGAGAGAGAGAGAGAGAGAGAGAGAGAGAGAGAGAGGAGAGAGAGATGAGAGAGAGAGAGAGAGAGGAATGGAAATTTGTTGGTAAGTGTAATTAATTTTACTCAACATTTTCCAATAAATTTGAATAGCTACTGTGTGTGTGTGTGTGTGAGAGAAAGATCTACTGGTCATTTTTACCAGATCATTATGTAATTGTAATGGCCACAATATAATATATATATATATATATATATATATATATATATATATATATATATATAATGGAAAGACAAACACGCACATAATATATAAACAAACATACATGAACAGAATAATTAGATAACTAAAAAGGGAAAGATTTCCACTGGTTTGGTACAGCTTTCAACCTGCCTGGCTATGCAAAAAAAAAAGAAAAAAAAATATATATATATATATCATATATATATATAATATATATATATATATGATATATATATATATATAAATATATATATAAATATATATAAATAACATATATATATATATATATATATATATATATATATATATCATATATATATATATTATATATATATATATATAGCGCTTCGGAACTGTTATCTTTAGAATAGAAAATCTTCACTTCAACACCGATGTAGTGAGCCTTCGCACACCGATGCTGGCATTGCCTAATATATTCATAATTAGTTAACCATGCAATGGGCACCAATCTTTAGTAAGATAATTCTAAATATTTTACAAATTACTCTTCTTTCCCACCGTTATCCCTACATTAAGAGGTCGAGTGCCTGATGCGCCTTCTCCACTGCCTTCTATCAAAGGCAACATCCTTCACCAAACCCCTTCTCTCCATATCTTCCTTCACTTTATCTCGCCATCGAATTCTCTATCTCCCTCTGCATCTTCTTCCTCTAACAGGCTTTACTGGCAAGTAACAAAGATCTGCATATTACTAGACCTGACACAGGCAAAGGTACTGCTATCCGAAATAAAAGTGAATATATAGGAAATCTAAAAATATCCTAAATGACAATTCTAAATTTTCAAAACTAGATCACCCTGATTTTTATGACGATCTTAAAATCGAAGACCGCACTGACCAAATCATGGAATATTTAAAGGATAATATCATATGTAAAACCAGAGGTGTACCCATCTCTTTATACCATGTGGCACCTTACGGTATTTTGTATGGTCTTCCAACAATACAGATTTAAAAACCAGCGAAGCCTTTGGCACTTCTATTTGCTTAGTTAAATAAAAAAAAAGCAGGGTTTTATGTCAGATTCAGCTTGGATGTGGAACCATTGTTTGCTAATGTACCTATAGAAGATAATAATTTTAGATTTATATTATCAACTATGACAGTTCTCAATTACTTTTATCAATTGGATTTTTAAAAAATGGTGTTCCATTTAGCAATTTTGGACACTTACTTTGTTTTCAACTGAAAACCTTACAAACCAATGGTAAAAAGTGGGTCTCCATGGTTTTTTGCACGTTAGCATTTTTAACTTTTTTTTTACTGGCATACTATTTAAATTCAAGAACTGCAATAAGGTACAACTAAGTACAGGAAAAGTCTGTCTTTCTCCAACAGCCTAAAGAAATATAAGTTTTGTCTGTGTGTGTGGGGGTGGGGTGGGGTGGGGTATGGGGTGGGGGGGGGGGGGTCGGGGGGGGGGGGGGGCTGGCTTTAAAAAACAAGTGCGAGCTTTGATAAAACACAATACAACACACGAGTCGACGAAAATCTCCCAAAATATAAGGAAGAAAGTTAATCAGGGGATTATGATCAATAAATAAAACATCAAATCCCGGCTATCGCGACCTTTAATGGGTACATTCCAAAAATAGCAATAGCGACCAGGTTTCCGCTGCACTACCTCCACCAACACCAACACCAACAACACAGGCAAACAGACAAACACAGATGACCTACTTTCTCAATAAAAGAAATAAAAAAGTATTTCACATCCGATCTATCAAATCTCTGCCAGCGGTGACAGGTGCATTAGCTCGCTCAGGACAATAAATACTGAAGAAACTCCTGCGTGTAACTACAACTCATTATAGTTTTATTTTTATGCATGCAGACATAGGGATAGACACATAGGCCTACATGTACACACACAAACCACACCCATTATATGTGTATATATATATATATATATATATATATATATATATATATACATATATCTATATATATGTATATATATAAATGCATAAACGTTGCCCTAGTCATTTCCCCCTTCAGAGGATGTGGCAGACAACGGTTGTGCCCGTTGTCCTTACTTTCAGATTAAGATGACCTCACGTGGCCTTCGTGCAAGCAAATGGAAGCAGTCCTGAGCTCTATAATTCACGATCCTATCCCCAGGGGATGACCATAGAGGGTCGGATCACTGCAACTGGCGACCTATATACGTAACTGACATTTAGCCCCCGTCATACATCATTAAACCTGTTCTTCATCCTCAGCAATGGCGCTGTGTAAAACATGGTGTGTGTGTGTGTGTGTTTGTGTGTGTCTCTCTCTCTCTGTGTATGTATGTAGGCTGTCAGGATTCGAACTTGGGCCTTTGGTTTAGATAAAAAAAAATAACAGACCGTTGACTTTACTATGCGATGTTTATGAATGTATACGTATGTATGTATGTATGCATGTGTGTGTGTATGTATGTATGTATGGTGTTTTATGCATGTATGTATGTATGTATATGTATATTTATATATTATCTATATATATTATATTATATATATTATATATATAATATAATATATATAGATATATAATAATATATATATATATTAATATATATATCGTATATATATATATATATATATATATATATATATATGAAGTTAGAAAATAATCGAGAGCTGTTTTTGCTAGAGCAACTTCCCTTGGCTCTTCTAACTCAAAAAGACTAAGCGAATGGAAGATCAACTGACGTCAAAATTTCCTAAAATGGTCAAGAAACGGCTCAGCCTTCTTCTGACCGCTGTCACACAATTCACAGTAAAATGGGCGTCTTATTTCTTGGTGTAATATTCTTTACTGCCCAACTGCATCCTTCATAAACAACCAAACATAAATGTCTCGGAGAAAGTACGAGCGACAGGGGCTGGGATAGAGGGGGGTAAGGGTTGAGGGGAGGGGGAGAGGGACAAGGACAAATTCATTCGCTACGTTTCTAGTATTACTTAAAATGAAACCGAATTGCAGCACGATACAATTTTTTTTAAAACCTTCATAAGCTTACTTGAAGGGAGAATACTAGTGACTCAGTTAATAAATCTTCCTTCAATGATATTTTTCAAACATTTCAAAAAAATATGTCCATTAATAGAGAAAGGATTCTGGCCATTAAAGAGTGGCTTCGAGCAACTTGCCTTTTAATCTCAATTTATTCTGTTATTGCGGGTATTGGCCTTCGAGGAGGAAATCTTCAAATGGATACAGTTGATTTTGAACAAACCAGCCACGATCATTTCTCTCTCTCTCTCTCTCTCTCTCTCTCTCTCTCTCTCTCTCTCTCTCTCTCTCTCTCTCTCTCCAAACTACCGTTTTGCCATTGCAGTTAAAGAATATCTCAAAACTGACAAATCAAAATTCTATTGGGTTGCTATCTTGCTTGACTCATTCAAAAGATAACTTTCAAAACCTCAACGTAAAAAAATAATAAATGATATCTGTTGGTAAAGTGGTCTCTTTAGTAAAAGCTAACCGTATTAAATTGTTAAATACTTCATAAATAAAAGAAAGGCAATGATAAGAAATCTCTCTTGCCAAATGAGATTACTTTAGTTTATTTAATAATAGCAATACTGGCAGTCAAGTTACTGGAACTTTGATATAGTTGACAATATTATTGGTATTAAATTTAGTTTCTAAATGCAACAGAATACAGTACTTTACTTTCAACGAAGAAATCTAACTGCTTAAATCCTCATATGTCAATAAATAATTCCTCCAAACATGTGAAGGCGCTACTGTCAACTCAATTAACTGTCAAATGGTAGTATATTCAAAGCCTGATTCTCAAAACAAAATGTAAAGTGGATAAAGCGACTGGTCCAACGCGTTTCTTAAAATATGATTTGGCACTTCCTGAATAGTTAGTCGCTCCCCTGCCCCTGCTAAAACGGGACACCGCCAGGAGTTAAAATTACTCTCGCAGGGGGTTCACTAAGTATCAGGTTTTGGGAGAGAACAGTCAAGAATATAAAAACGTGATGGTATAAGATTACGCCATGGAACAGATAATTTACAAAGACTGATTTTTACGACAGAGGAGCTACATTTCAAGCCTTGAAAATAACACTTGTAATTCATATCAGGAGAGAAAAAAAAATTTCCCTTTCATTTCCTTTCCTTTTTACCTGCCCTTTTTCTAACCATTCCCTCAACGTCGACCACACCATAAATTTACCAAATTTATATTCTTAACATACACCCGAAGGTCAAAAACATCTCTAAAATTATCATCTGACTAAATCCACGTAAAACGGCGGTGGTGGTAACTTTCAAGGAAATGGCAATCTCTCTCTCTCTCTCTCTCTCTCTCTCTAAATGGTGGCAACTGTCAAAGAAATGGCAATCTCTTTCTCTCTCTAAAAATAACTGCATAAGAGATTTACATACACTTATATAAAGAATATCGATTCTCACCACCAGCATTCAGTTTATTTAGCTGAGAATATAAATGATTAAGGTAGAAAATTTTTGAGATAATATAAACTTAAATGCATAATGAATTGGCTTGGGTCTTATACTTCCTGGATATTCTACTGACCTTTACACTGAAAGCGAAGGTCAGAGGAAAATTACCTTTAATTAAGGAAATAAGTTACATCGATAGCTGTAAATATACGAAATGACGAGAGAGAGAGAGAGAGAGAGAGAGAGAGAGAGAGAGAGAGAGAGAGAGAGAGAGAGAGAGAGAGAGAGAGCAAAACCATATGTGGACCCTCCAGGACATTCCACACATCTGTCTACCACCCATTTTTCCCTTTCTGCCCACCCACGCTCAGTAGCTCTTTGTAACCCCACCTACAACTACGCATTGTATTAAACCGTGAAGTCATAACCAAACATACGTAAGCCCTTCACCGTCCTTGACAGGCTTTCTTGAAGTGATTAAGAGAACAAATTTCACGGGAAAATTTGAAAGGAAGTAACAGGCAATAAGTCTCGGCAAAATACTTCAGATGATCCAGACTAAACTATACTAGCACTGGCTGGCGCATATCTTATAAAAATATAGATACATAAACATACGTAAGTATTCATTATATATATATATATATATATATATATATATATATATATATATATATATATATATATATATATAGTTCCATTTTCTGGACCAGAATCTCATCAAAGCTTAACGCTTACACTACTTTTGACAGTTTCAATTGTGTACTGCCATAGAAAATCAATCTTGTTTCAACTGGTACAATACATTTTGCAGCAGTTTTTTCTTCCTTTTAGTAATATTCGGTGAGTTGTTAATGGCGTTAAATTAAAAGAGCAAAAATAAAAAGTATTTCCTAAATCATACAAAAACAAAAAGTATTTCCTAAATCATACAACTCTTGATACCTGATCAATGACATCTCTACGGAAGTGACATTCAGTCAGCTGCTATAGGAGTCACAAACAGATTTTCAAATCGGAAACATATTCCATCACTTTACGGTTGGTCCTATCATCTAACTCAAGTCCTAAGCCAACGAGAGACCTACATTCAGTTCGGGACCGCAGAAGCTGCAGCCAGGTTTCAAACTACTACCATCACAACGTTGCACGCATGACAAAAATGAATACTTAACTAAATACACGAAAATAGGTTAATCGGAAAAATTGCGTAACAGCTAAGGAAACACTGAATTCTATTGCATAACGTTACTTGTGGTTAACGGAAATCCTGCTCTGGCTACTAATATCACTCTATACCCTACTTGACCAATGAACCAAAACGAACCGCTCAATAATAATACTCCAATTATTATCATAATAAAATTGTCATTCGTCACAATGTGGAAAAAAGGAAATAAAATTCATGGTATCGAGTAGTTCTGCCGTCAAAAGATTATTGAAAGATTAAAACAAGACATAAATAACGACATGAACCCCAAAATAAATAAAAGTATTCACACGCAGCTCCACATACCACAATGCCAACTATTTGAGTCAAGGGCAAGGAAATCATTCAATTTTTTGTTAAAAACACAAAAGCACATACAAGTCATTTTTGTTTCTGGATAAAACGTCTCGGATTATGAGCAGTCTTTAAGCAACGAGAAATGTCACTCGTAAAGTTCAAGGATCTCTCATTTCCTTGCTAAATGACTGCCTCACCTCTTGCCCTACCACCAGTAGGTATATAGAGTACTTTCAGGCTCTTCAGTCGCAAAGGACTTTTAGAAAGGTATTTTCATACGTCTAACCATCCCAAGCCCCAGTACAAAGTTAGCCATCCAACGCACTGGGGGTGGGGTGGGGGGAGCTTGGCATAAATAATTATACTTATCAAACATTGTGGTGGTGACGTGGACATCGCCTACAGTAACTCTAAACGCGCTTAAATCCGCCTCAACAGGAAAAAATAAATGGTGCGCAGTTGCTTAGCATCCTCTACAAAATTCCGGGAGACAGCCACCCTTCATGAAGCAGGTACTCAGCAGGTGACAGACACCTTCAAGCAAGACATGACACTCCAAAGAGTAGCACGCGCCCAGCTACTGCCACCCTCAGCTCTGCAATAACACTAGTTCACGTTAACGGGGTTCAACAACACCCGTGGTTGTTAGTCATTACCCTCTTGACACAAAAGGTTAAATTGGGAATAACTTCACTTAACTAGACGTCTTTTCCTCATCGACCAATAGGCGAAGACGTTGCAAATCGCTGAAACAGGATTCAGCCTCGAATGCCTATATGGCCAACTCCTTAAAGCTCTCATCCCAATACGAGAGAAAACGTTCAAAACCGATAAACGACCTTCACGTTTCTTTTTACTTATATTTGCCAAAGTTTTATCTCTCTCTCTCTCTCTCTCTCTCTCTCTCTCTCTCTCTCTCTCTCTCTCTCTCTCTCTCTCTGTAAAATGGGTTGCACTGCTTTTGATTGGAGGATGTTGTGATATTACATGTTATGACGCTAACGCACGTTCAAAAGAAATCTCTGGCCCGGGCTTAAATGTCATCGACAAAAGGTTATGAGTTGTTTGTTTGTCAAATTTTTATTTGTTCAACATTCGAAAAACACGTTCTGGGTAATTTATTGGCTGTATATCTAAAATCCGTCTCTATTTCCGATTCCGCAACGAATTTGCTTTCCACCAGGATAAATGACGTAATCGATGATCACCAAATAAGAACGTTGCCTTCGCTTGACATGTAAATATTTGACGGAAGTCTGACAAATGAGTTCTGGGTATTTTTGTCATTCTTAAGTTGTCGCCTTTGTAAATAATGCACCAACACTGAAATTTATCAAATAAAACTTCCACACCAAGCCATATAAACCCCCTACTCTAAATATACATGGCGATTGTCTTTTTGTTATAATGTATTTATATACCTGCACCTATTAAATGCAAATTAACTTTCCAAACTATTTCCAGCAAGTGTCGCCAGTTACATCACACGGCGTAGTTGAAAAAATAGTGAAATTCCCGAGCGACACAA
The DNA here is from genome assembly GCF_015104395.2 of Macrobrachium nipponense. Lineage (NCBI taxonomy): Eukaryota > Metazoa > Arthropoda > Malacostraca > Decapoda > Palaemonidae > Macrobrachium > Macrobrachium nipponense. The sequence continues at coordinate 42,666,309 of NC_087206.1, read as the reverse complement.
TACTTATTTTCCCATTTTTTATATATTTTTTTTCAACAGAACAACAGGAAACCTAACAATACTGGGCCTTTTGTTTGCCAACAAAGTTCTCCGTTATCGACCTCTACTTACACTCTTTCAGAGAATAACTTCTTACATGATACACACATCTAGTATATACGGAGTAGCTGCATTATTTTTGTTCCTTATGAGTGGTCGTCCAAAACTCTTTCGTCATATACCGAAGCTGGATCTTGACGAAGTTACTGATGTGAAACTGAATGCGGCCTCTGAAAGCAGATACCTGATCTCCTTCAACAGCATTATGACGCATTCTACTACTACTATTACTACTTGTGTCAAGTAATATTGAAAAACCTTCAGCACATTTAAAAATATCACCCAAGATCTTATATCTTAAAATTTGGCAAAACAGTCTGATAGAGCTACCTAGAACATTCATTTTGAACACTGGGTTTTGTCTGCTCCAAGACTGGAAATGCAGCCGAGAAAACCAAAAATCTACTAGACACTAGATCTTGGATACATCGATAGCCATTCCAAACTGCCTTATCAAAATGTGAAGTCTGAATATCCCTGTTTACGTAGGCAAGCCGAAACACGATGAACACTCAACTGATATTATAACTTTTCCTTTTTATCTACTACCACTCATCCTTTAAAACAAAATAATAATAATAACAATAACAACAACAACACTCGGATGCATACATACGCAGAGTAAAGAAAAAAAGCTCAATATCCAAAACTGATGAAAACAGAACAAACAGCTGAAAGTCTTACAGCCCCAAATAAGGCAAATTAAATTCTTGCGTATATTTTCGCTCCCATTTTACGTAAGCGGTTAAATTGCATAACCAGAATTACCCGTCAATCAAACCAATGTGGCAAGTTTTACCAAGCAACCAAGCTCCACCGCTTCGCCAGTGCACTTCCAACAAAACCAACGTCGAGTCAACCAAGGTGGAAGCTTGGGCCTGCTAGGGACAGGGAGGGTCAAGTCCACCTACAGCAAATAAGCCAGGCCTGAAACCTCTCGTAAAAAACAATGGAGTCATAACTTTGAAACCACTGTCCTGCCGTAATTTATATCGGGCGAACAGAAAGAGAGTAGTAGTGGCTCTAAAGCCGAGGGCGAAACAGAACAAAATATATATAGCTTATGGGTAAAATAAAAACGGAGACAAAATCCTACCACGGTTAATAAACACGATTTTATTTGACTGTATAACGGAAATAAAGAACTATCTAAAAACGGTAAGAATAATGCTGGTTCTAAAGACGTGTAACTTAACCATATCTTTTATTAGTACCTGAATATATGTATGTATGTTTGTATACATATTCATTATACATGGAGCTGGCTAGCGCCTGGCGGCGGGCAACAGTAAGCCGGCACTGCCTGAACCGTAATATCATTATTTTTCATCGTAGAAGAAAAGTAAGAGCATATATGGAATCCTCGTAAAATTTTCTATCAGAATAATTTCTCTCTCTCTCTCTCTCTCTCTCTCTCTCTCTCTCTCTCTCTCTCTCTCTCTACAACTAATATCAAAGAAGTTAGCATGGCCGGATATCCGGTCGGACATTCGCATCAAAATGGTATTCAGTTAAAAACCATCCCCTCATATCATCATTATTTTTCATCACAGACGAAAAGTAAGAGGAGACGAAAAGTAAGAGGAGATATGGAATACTCGTGAAAAGTTCTGTCAGAAAATTTTTTTCCTTTTTTCTCTACGAATAACAATAAAGAAGTTAGCATGGTTATACCACAGGAGTCCAGTACTGAAAACCATCAAGAAATCTACGAAAAGTTAAGGTAGGAGCATTTCCACTATTCCTCAACTGGCAGGGAAATAGAAAAAAAAAACCATAATTATGGAGGACCAGAATGCTAGGAAAGGAAGCAATACTGATTCTTAATATCGCTTCGTTACCAAAATCGGCCGTATTAAAACACAAGGTAACAACAAAAGCAAAGTGTTCGAGGGTTCAAACTGAAAATGTCCCCATTAGTTTATGGATGCAAAATCTCAATCTCTTCTTCAACGAGCTTAACAATAAAATCGTTGCGACAAACTTCTCAAATGTCACATCTAAATTTCAAAATCATTGTTCTAATCTCTGTCAGTCTGAAACTACATCTGTCGCCTTATGTTCTTCCCTTGCAACACCCAAGGTCCATTCGTATCGAATAATCTATCCATGACAGACCAAATTCTCGAGAGAAATGCATCCAACCTAAACTCTTTCGACTGCTACCCAACAAACCTGTTGGCAAGAGGGATCCAACGTTTGGCCAACTCAACAATGGGAATTACCCTCCGGACACGGTGAACCAAAGGCTCCTCCAAACTATTTCTCAAAATCTATTACTATTGTAACACTTAACTGTCAAGGAGAAAGGACACATACAGATCAAACTGAATCATACACAATCAGCACCCATCCACAACAACATCGTTATCGCCTCTAAATTTACAGCAATAAAGGTTCATAACTTTCAATTGCCAGCACCAAACACGGTTCGTCGCTCCCTCCAACAATATGGAGAAAGACGTCTGAAAGCTCGAGGAGGCAAGTTTTCAACAAATAAAAATAACTTCTCCCTTTCGCGACCGATGTTTACCCTACAACCCCCCCTCCCCCCCCGCCCCCCCGGCCACCAACCGTTATCAGTAGTATCATCAGAGGCATGCTACGGGCCTCTCACCAAGGACGTTATTTGAACTTTAAAGTGCAAACTCTCGCGACCTTACGGCCTCATTATCACATCCATTATGCTTGCAGGGCTCGGCGTCAACAGTATCAAGCACACTCAGTCCATAAAGCAATAATGGGTTTCGAGTCAACACACTATTCAAATCTCTCTCGACAGCAGAGCCCTTCCTTCAGTTCGGTTTCTTCCCGGGTCGAAGCCATTCCTCGCCCACCTTCCTTCTCTTGTTTTTCTCTCTCTCTTTTTCCATAGCAACTGCATAAGAGAGAGAGAGAGAGAGAGAGAGAGAGAGAGAGAGAGAGAGAGAGAGAGAGAGAGAGTAGTGTGCTTTTTTTATCGAAAAAGAAAAATACATATCAGGATAGACGCACGCATGCATCTTGAATGTACTGCACATGATCATCACCATCTTGATACCATGGGGTACCAAATTTAACAAGACTGACTAGTACTGGGGTCTCAAATTATGTCATAGAAAGTCTCTCTCCAAAATAAAATGGATGAATAGAAGAGAACATAATACAGGATTTAGGCCAAGGGCCAAGAGTTATGACTTATCAGGACATTCAGCACTGAACCGGAAATCGGTTGTGTAAAAAAAAAAAAAAAAAAAAAAAAAAAAAAAAAAAAAAAAAAAAAACTCACAGTTGCACAATGAATTAACTGTTAGGAGAGGGTGGAGAGTAAAATGTAAGAAAGAATATGAACGGAGGTACAGTGAAGGAATGAAAGGGGTTGCAGCTACGATAAAAGGGATGATATCTCCCTATCAAATGTTATTCTGGAATATTTACCGACAAAGCTATAACATTAACTCCGTCATTCTTTGATAGTTCACTCTTTGCAAGAATAATATATAAATTAAATTCAACTGAAATCCTGAGGTCATGGGCATATATATACGCGTTTCACACAGTGATTGTCCCGAAACGGTAACATGAAGACTCTTCTTGAACAATGGGTAGGTGGGGTTATGGCCAAAAGCAATAGATATCATGACCTGCCCAAGCAAGCAGATTTCCAAAATTTTAAGTTCCTATGTGTTTCTGGAAAGACACTGGGAAGAACAGTTTTTGAACATGATGACGCAGCTCAAAGAAATCTAAAAAAAAAAGAATAAATAACTTCAGTACCAGACTCATACTGGTCTGATTTTGGTCTGTTCCATTCAAATGTAAACTTTCAAAAGAGCCAATAACGACCAACCATGGTTTGGTGGTTCACGTGGCGATACAGCATAAACGGATATGTACGACTTTGTCGACAAAACCGTACTTGGCTGAAGTAAAAGAACGTTACTGAATGTTTTTAAAAGGAAAAATTTCATATTTTGCCTTAGTCATAAAAGTCTGAAAAGACTGAAGAGAGTCACTCTATCCCATCTTTGGGGGTTCACTCCCTCTCCCTTCCCTTGTCCCAAGTAATCATTATTATTTCTTTACTAGCTATAATGCGAAACACGAAACAGTTACCCAACCAAATATACAGGTAAAGCTAATTCACCGCACCTTTGAAAATAATACAAGGCTTTAGTCGAGATTAGCTTTCCTGGTACATATCAACACGAGTAATTTTACTAAGTTTCCTGTACGGTCAAGGGCCAATAAAAGACCTAGAAAATGTAGACAATAATAAGTTAAAAAAAGATCACTTCCTTCACAAAAATATGTTTGACGCACCTCTTTAAATTAACACACGCGTCACTTTTCGTTTCCAGGTAAAGTGCCATTTCCGATAAACACGTTAAATCACAAGGTAACATTCCAGAGTTGAGTAAGGGCTGAATGAAACCTCATCTCAGATAGCCCGTATGCCTACAGGAAACATTACGTTGACTTTTAGATCTGTCTAATATATGCATGCCAACCTGGACGACAAATGCATGTCACGACTTATTCAGTGATTTCACTGCTACCGTTAACTTTGTTAATCATGCTCTCTCTCTCTCTCTCTCAGAAAGAAACTTTGTTAATCCTGCACTCTATCTCTTCGTGTGAGAGAGAGAGAGAGAGAGAGAAGAGAGAGAGAGAGAGAGAGAGAGAACATCTGTAGATGGTGATCATAGTGAAGACTGACGTACAGTATCTTGCCTAGTTCCAAAGTGACTTCCTTGTTTTTCGTCTTTACTAGTGGCATTACGCTAGTCCTGGCTTGTATGGTGTTTTTACGTTGCATGGAACCAGTGGTTATTCAGCAACGGGACCAACGGCTTTACGTGACTTCCGAACCACGTCGAGTGTGAACTTCTATCACCAGAAATACACATCTCTCACTCCTCAATGGAATGGCCAAGAATCGAACTCGCGACCACCGAGGTGGGACGCCAACACCATACCAACCACGCCACTGAGGCGCTACCATTACGCTAGGGGTCGTAACTAACATATACGATATTACAGGGACAAAGTCCACTCTTGTTGGAGTTATTCACTTCTCGAGGTACAGTATGATGATGTTGCCTGAATTAACAAGAAATAGAGATCAGTTCGTAAGAAGGGCATTCACTTGCAGATAATTGCAAGACTGAGCCATAGCAAAACTAAAGCTTTGTAGTTTGACCAACCTAGCACTATCCTCCCACTTACGCGAAGATGGATGGAGAGATAGGAGGTTTTTAATTGTAAAGGTCCGGGCACCGGGGCTACAAGATGTCTCAATGCCAATGTGTATTTTGCCATACTTGGTGTTATCGTCAAATCCAAGCTTTTATTTCAACTAGTACAAAACGCATCCTCTAATACATTTGCAAAATAACTGGGTGTACCTTGCATGGGTACATTGAGGGCAAACAAAATGCCAAATATTTAAAATATGGATCACATTAACGCGCCCACAAGTTTCATAAAACCCAACTTCACGTCTTCTAATGTGTGTGCAACATGGTACAGTTCGAAAACTTGAGAGGTTTTCCCCAGTTGAACAGGAAATCGAAGTAAGGTTATCAACAGCCTCCAGCACTTTCAGCTCACATATTAATTATTAATCTTACCAGTGTTGAAAGGCATGACAAATCATGTCGAAACTACCATAAATATGAAAAAGATAAGAAAAAGAAATTTTTACCGAACTAAGTCTTTTCGTAAATACATATAGTATATAGAAGTTCCCAAGAGTAAATATGAAAAAGATAAGAAAAAGAAATTTTTACCGAACTAAGTCTTTTCGTAAATACATATAGTATATAGAAGTTCCCAAGAGTACTATGGCGGAAGTATTTTAGCAAATCCTATTCCAACTAGACTCTGATGAGATATTGATAAAATTACAGGATAAGAACATTCATTTTATTACATAAAACATCTATACACACTCATAAAAACATGAGGCTGAACCTCACTCAACGGCAATTGCTGATAACAAAAGTACTAAAACCATGTGTCGATAAAATAAAATTGACTAGATTTCTCCCCTACTAATCCGTACAGTAAAAATAAATAAAGTCTCTAGAGCAATTCTAAAAGAGACTTGATCGCTCGTGGCATACCCAAATAGAAATACGAGCACGAAAATAAGCAACAGGAAATAATCCAAAAGATGAATCCCCACCGTCATTCAACCAGCAAAACTGGCCTCCGACATTCAGTTGTACTCAGAAGAGTCCGCAGTTCACGTATTCTAGGATTCTTAGAACACCGCATCTACAATTGTTTTCAACAGTAACAAAATCTTATATAAGCGCTGATAAAACGTTCGCAGAAAAAGACTGCATAATAAAAACGTATTCTTACAAAATCGTCATAAACCTAAGTAAGTTACTTTACCAAATAATCATGTAATCCTACATCAATCAATATTTCTAGGCAACACAATCACTTCCGTTTGGTTGCAAAAGGTCTTTAATGAGTGGACGGTGCATGGAAAGATCACAGAGGGGGCGTGGCAAAAAGAGAATGGAAAAGAATGAATGGGTGCACATGCCGAAAGTAGAAAACTGAATGGAATGGGGAGAAGTTTTATGTAAACAGGGATCAGGGACCAAGTGGCAATGATATGCTAGTGAGTAAAGGTGGGGAAGGAGGCGTGCGCGCGCTCACATACTGGGTGGGATAGTGATGAAAGAGAGATGCATTGTATGAATGCTAAAACAACTCCACTGAGAAAACTGGAAAAATTTCAATCACCTAAAGTTAACAATATCCTGTGTATTTAATGTTGTATTGTGTTACATTAATTGTTCACGCGCGTACAAAAAATATAGCAGTGTGATCTTTAAGTGAAAACTGTAAACAAGCAGTGAATGTCATAGAAATGATTTATTATGAAACCTCTTTTAAAGAGTGAGGACAAGGGATAACAAAAAAGCTATTATATATATATACATATACATTTATATATATATATATATATAGAGAATAAGATATAATATATATATAATATATATATATATTATATAAAGCTGTTTTGCTATCCCTTGTCCTCACTCTCTCACTCTCTCTCTCTCTCTCTCTCTCTCCTCTCATCTCTCTCTCTCTCTCTCTCGTCTCTCTCTCTCTCTCTCTCTCATATCGAGTTTACCTTGGCCACAAAATCCACCAACTCCAATTTATGAGACGATCTTATTACGCTCCAATTTCCTTCCTCACGGAATATTTCCTTCATCATTTTTCCTTCCGCATGGAAAATAAAGGATACAATGAGTGTACTGAAAGCGACCAGACTGCGACATGAGAAATTTACTCCCATTCATTTTTGTGAAAAATTTATATCTCATTCAAAACTACCCATTCCAATTTACAAGACAATAAAGGCAACACAGAAAGCTGTATGCTATTAAATGCACGAGAAAGCAAAAGAAAAATAGGCAAATCAGTTAGCAAATAAATACAAGCATAATCGTCTTAAGCATTGGTGTAGAAAAGGAGGAAATGTTGCATCAGATCTCACTTGGCACCTACCGCCGAGTACACTTCTTACGTGGGACTAGTACACTTCATCACTGTTGCAAAGGCTTTCTTTGACCTTGTCCCAGAAAATCTCTCTCTTCTCTTTCGCTTCCTCTAGAATTAACCGCCAGATTTAGTAAACCTCCAGACGACTGACCCATATTGTAAACCCAAATGCAAACATTCTCTCGGATCATATGGTTCCACGTCATCTTTTCACCAAACAAAGATCCCCTTCTGATCTGATCTGATTTTGGCATCCGCGGTGGCTCGGCCAACTAAGAAGCTTCTCTCTTAACCCCAGTTCATTAGGTCCATGTAATACCAAACAACTGACACCCCGACCCACTCCTTCAAGCCAGGGCCCATAACAGCAGACAATATCTCTGAGGTTAAGGCTCGGATGAAAATAACCAGTAACAAACTTGGGCACTCAATACCCACAGGATCAATAGTTGCACACCCCCCCCCCCCCCCCCCACGACAGATGACACAATTAATAACCCGATGGCCTAGGAACTTAAAAAAAAAAAAAAAAAAAAAAAAAAACTTCCTTTAGCACTGTAACGCTCACGATTTTCAGCAACATTTGCAAATTCTTATGAATTTATTTCATTAGAATAATAATACTAAAACTGACTCCGGTAACATGCAGGTATCGCATACTATCCGTTTTATTTCACAGAAAAACTTTCCGTTGTCTAAAAATGTTATAAGAAGGATATATGGTGGAAAATTGTATAAAATGGGCAGTATATCTGTACATACTGGAATATCATGAACATCAGCTCACCTGGTAACTTGGAATGAAACAGCTTTTATGCTACAAAAGAATAACAAATCTTTTAATATAAATTTCACTACGATTTCTTAATCGAACACCACCTTTAACCGGCGTATAAGATGCATACATAAGATACTACAAATTACAACCCGTTATGAAGAAAGGAGCCGCCTTTGTTAGAGAAAGAGCGCGGGTTAGGCTTAACGTTCTCTGGCCATCTTTTGTCAAGGCTTCGTGAACGCAATTCCACCGGAAAAGCCACAGAAGCCCGAAAGGATGCAATGAAAAACAAAAACTTTGGATTACGACAATGCATACCACCAACAGTAACGACCAATTCTACCAATAACAGCAATAATGAAGCAAGACTCAATCGAAAATGTTATACTGAGAGCTTCATTTTTCACTTTGCATGCCATGACATTTCAAGCACGTCTCATTCTGCGCTTGCAAAAGCCTACCCCACAATAAAGTCACCGCCCATGAAAATGAAGTGGCCAAAAATGTTTCTATAAAAAGAAAATAAAAACACGAACATTTACATAAATTAAAGGTGCTCTCAGAAGGCAGGTACGTGCAGTGCCACAGTCACTACTTTAATTAGAAGGGCGCGCGCGCGTCGAAATGGAGCTACAGTTTTAGAAACTAGATGTGAGGAGGAGAAGACAATCGATGAGGAAGTATATCAATCTGCTGGATAAGAAATACAAGAATATGGGAATAACGACAGAAACCTTGAATATCCGATTACACCAAAAACATAATAACAAATATACAAAAGCATAATGTATGTACATAGAGGCAAATTTTCAGAAACTTGATGAGGAACTCGCAGTATAGAACGGACTGCGTACTTGAGTTTAGATATAAAATTTCAACGAAGTTCAAAAACAAAACAGAGAGAAAATATTCAGACAAACAGACTGATGATGATGGAATGGAATATGCGATTTGGGCATCAAGCCAAGCACTGGCACCCATAGGGTCAACCAGCGATATGATTAGAATGAATGAAAATGGAAATTATATAAATGACGAGTACATAATAGACATTCTAGAAGTCAATGTTAAAAAAGGTAAAATCAAAGAGATTTAATTTCTAACAATGCCACGCGCTATTCAGGGAGTGGTACTGGCGTTGAGGTAGCCAACGGAACTTGAAATATCTATGGGAGGAGAGAAAAGGAGTATATATACTTATCCAAAGGAGGAATGGGCCACTAACAACAGAGGAAGAAAGGTTTTTCTGGGCAGAACACTTCTGAGGTCATCAGTAAGAGATGCGAGGAGGAGAATCTGATGAAGACCCGAATCAGCTTATGAATGAATTCACAAGTTTTGGAGTTCAATGAATAACAAAAACTCAGAAGATGGAAATCAGGTTACGATGAAATCACTGTAGAGATTATTTTAGCCGAAACTGAATGGCACCGTGAAAGGTTACCTGACTGAATATGTGATCACTGTAGATGCATTACACTTAAGTCCGTTTCATTGAAAATATTCAATTTTGCCGATTCTGAACTCGGCTAGGTTTTAGAAAAGGAAGAAATTGCATAGATCAAATGCTTGAATTATGACTTACCCTACAGCAGTGCAAGGAACTTCAAGTCCCTTTACGTTTTTTTTTTTTTTTTTTTTTTTGCTGAATATAAGAAGGAATCTAACAGCAACCACCAATTAGTATTATGGAAGGTCTAGCGTCACTATGGTATTCCCATGAAATATGTAAAGCTTATTGAATTATCAATAGAAGTAGATACAAAAATGATTGCTGATGAAGTCTCGTAGATTGCCATCGCAGTAAACATTGGGGCGCTACAAGGTAATATTATTCACCTTTGCCTCTTGCCCTTCTCATGGTATTTTTAACGAAAAAATGATCGAAGATGGAAGAGAGAGTTACAGCAAAGTAATGACAGAAATTCAACACTCGAAATATGTTGCGGTTTATTCAGCAAAACACCACAAGACTGGCAAAACTTACTTAACAGATTGCACCATATATCTTTTTGAGATGGGACTCAAAATCAATCAAGAAAAATGAATTAACGAGGGCAAAGCATGCACAAGGGAATGAAATAACATTAAATAGAAGAGAAAGGATTAATGGTACTGAATCCTTCAAAATGAAACGTGTTGTTTATCAGTCTTCTGACTCAGTCACAGCCTTTAGATACAGAGAACCTTAATCCCCGCTTTACCCAGCAAACACTGATACCAAGATTTTTTGGAGTTGGAATTCATTGAAATACTAAGAGAGCAAATCAAACAAAGGACAAGTTGAATACGATTCGGAGATAACCTAAATTGAAACTGCATAGGTAAGATAACACGTCCTTCGCATAACCCAAGAGCAGTGCGTGATAATGTCAGCTGGAGAGAGAGAGAGGAGGAGAGAGAGAGAGAGAGAGAGAGAGAGAGAGAGAGAGAGAGAGAGGACCGAACCCCTCTCATTTGAAGACCAAGGTTAAGTCCCGATGTAAGTCGAATTTATTTCTGGCAACATACTCTCATGTGTTCAATAGTTACACACACACACAAACACACACACACACATATATATAGTGTATATATATATATATATATATATATATATATATATATATATATATATATATAACTGATAAGCGGTACGGCACCTGGGAGATTCGAATGCCCGACAATGCGGATCAACGACTTTTAGGGATGGATACCATTCGGATGTCAAGAGGCATAAGTTGAAACTCACTCAGCCTTGAAAAAGTCCGTCAAAATACTAGTTTTTGTACTTAGAATCGATATCAACCCACCTCCATCCAGATACCAGTTAGTACGTTTAAAACATGTAGCTATTTCTGAATTTTTATAACATACACCACGACATTTTTGTATATTCACAAACATTAAGCTACAAGTGTCGTTTAATATCCAATTAGCTCTACCTTGGAAATATCCTTAAAGGGGAATTATGATTGATATATGCTTTTGCACTAGGGAGATTCGAATGCTTACAGTACAAATCGATGACTTTCGGGGACAGTAAACATTCAGTATATACACTGATACAGATTCTGCCTTATATATGGCTGTTGAATACAGGTTTTCGTCCTTACAATTAATATCAACCAACCTCCATCAATATACCCGATTGGTATGTTTGAAACACATTGCTACTTACAAATTTTTACGCCTTATACCGTGAATTATGTCTATATTCACAAACATAGAGCTTCAAATGTCACTTAATATCCCGTCAACTCAAGAGAAACCATAACTAATAAAAGACTCGGCAACTGGGAGATTCGAACGCCCCACAGAGCAGATCGAAGACTTTCGGAGACGTTACCCGTTCGGCTGTCAAGATAAGTGCATGTTGATACTGACTCAGATGTACATATGCTGTTGAATGCGTGGATTTTGTACTTAATATCAACCCTGCTCCACCATGATAGCTAACTGATACGTTTGAAACACATAGCTATTTATGAACTTTTACCGCACTGCTTATCCTATATCCTATATATGTATGTATGTATGTATGTATACATACATACATACACATACATATATATATATATATATATATATATATATATATATATATATATATATTATTAATTAAAAGATTAGTTCAACATCAAAGGTCTACCTACGATTCTGAAATACTAAAGACAAGTATCTGCTTCATCCAACAAAGTAGACAACTATACGATCCTACTGAGCCGACCAGCACTTTTAACAAGTAAACGAGGTATAAGCCTCATAACCACCTCACTAATCAATAATTTCCTGGTATAAAATCATGAGTAATACAATATAGTAGAAATAGTAGTATATAACACGAACGCTACATCCATTAAAACATCGAGTAACAACTTCAAAACTTGAGGAAAACCTTGGAAAATCCTCCGACAACCTCATCCCTGCTATTGCTTACAGTTGAGATCGGTAAATCATATTTCAAAGTTCAAAACTTTATTAACTTCAGGCATTCTTCCAAACCCACGGAGCTCAACGTTCGCAAACATCCTTTGGCCAGTAAAAATGCTTCGTTAAATAAAGTCATGTGATTTTATCCTCAGCAAAACTACATACCTCTAACCCACTAAAAATAGAATTTTTTTTTAAAACCTAAACTGCTAACCAACGCCTTCAGGAGCTAAGATGGAGAAATAGAAGCAGCTCTGGTCATAGTTTATTTTTCTTCAACACTGCTGACAAAACAACTGAAAGTTGACTATCTGCAAAGTCGTCACTTACTCCTCCAAAAACACCATCATTAAATACGATGCAACAGAACACACACACACAGAGAGAGAGAGAGAGAGAGAGAGAGAGAGAGAGAGAGAGAGAGAGAGAGAGAGCTTTCAGGTCACCTGACGGAAAACCAAAAAATCCAGAGGCAAGAGTTGATGGCACAGAGCCAAGAGAAGTGATCACCTCGCAACATAACCGGCAACAACCCCCACCACCTCCCCTCTTCCTGTCAGATGATATCGAATTTCTTCTTACAAAGTCAGTCTGAAAGGTTCATACTATTACTTTAAAAAAATTCCACATCAAAACCGGAAACAACACATACCATAATTTCATTTTAAGAACCAGAGAGAGAGAGAGAGAGAGAGAGAGAGAGAGAGAGAGAGAGGAAATTCCAAGTATGAAATTCACTTTTATCATCAAACGATATTCCATGACATCAGAAAAAGAAGCAATAAATAAAACTTCCTGTAGATATGGCCGAAAAACCAATTCCAGCAACTTCTTATAACAAGTGAACAAAATGCCGCAATATACATTCTTCTTAAGCTAAAACTTGTAGATATTTTCCCGAAAGTAACACAAATACCTCTTCCAAGACCTTGTTATCTATCCTCTGCACTCTTTCACATTCTTCACTTCCGGTCTCTTCTTAGTTCAATATGCTACACTCAAATTTTTATGTTTCATCATAAGGATGATTTATGAGTTGATCAATAGGGTACCTATGCACAAGAGCACTCAAATGACTAAATACGGAGCAACAAAATCGCCTGACAAATAGTAAACCTGAAAAAATAAAAAATAAACGTATTTTCGTACCTGTACAGCAATTAATTTGAAAAGCAAGTTTCTACAGAACAGAAGCTTCATGTCCTTCGAGTCTCAGCAAGTAAAGGGGTGCGAGATGGGCTATAACCTTGGTTTTGCCACAATTCAGTCCTATACTCGACTAATACATTGCCTACTGATCTCCTATAGCATATATTCAGGTTGGCCGCCGCTACAGTACTGTATTTTATTCAAAGGGAATTAGCAAATAAAGTGACTATAATTAAGTGGTGTATTACCCTTGACTATAATTAAGTGGTGTATTATCCTAAACTGAGGAACAGAAAAAGTTACAATTAAAAGATTAAAGATGTAGTATTGCATACCACCAAATGAAAAACATACTTCTTGTAGTTTGCAAATTGATACACCTTTTATTATAGCTATTTCCTATCTCCCTTATGTGAATACATTACTGCAGCGACAAACCTTAAGAGAGGGTATAGGAAACCAGCAGGTAGTGAATTCTAACAAAACAAGCCTTTACTTTTTAGCTCATTTCACTGCCAACCCCTTCCCCACAAGCCATGATTCACTTATTACTGCTTCTTTTAGTAATTAAAATAATAAACCGCACGTCTAACATTGTCAAAAAGCTATGAAATGTTAGTAGGTTGTTTTAAATCTAGAGACAACAAATATAAATCAATAAAATCGCATGCCTCAGATTTTTTTCACTAACATAGGATATCTTCTATCTAAAATATCAAACTACATTATAGCACCTTAACCTCAGAGTCAAAATTCCCCCTTCTGAGCCTTTTGATCCCAAACATTATTTAGAGGATTTCTTCGTTATGAACCTGAACTACTGACTTTAGTGCCAGCACCTCACTTACTGCATACTTCTTGTTCCAATTTGTCTTGGACTCCTCAATTTTCTCAAAGTGTTTCATTGTCACCATGCCAGGTATCAGAGGTTTCATTCCTTTACTGTACAGTATATAACAATCTCTTGAGCAATTTTAGAACAGAAAAGCTGCTAAGCTTAAAAAGAAATGCAGTATACCAATTTTTGTCTTGCAAATTTCTAGACCTTGGGAACCCATATGTTCTGGTTCACTTACACAGCAGCCTCCATACTGATACTGGCTAACAACTCAAAACCTAATTAGACTACCAATAATATGAGCAGGCCAGCTAGACTGCAACTATAAATACAATATACATGAGGGAAGGAATGTACAATGAAGTGATTGAATCATACAGAGTAGAAGGTTTTGCCAATTTTGCAGATTCTCTTTTCTCAAAACCTCGTCTACTATCAGCCACCGTTGTTTTTCTACAATCCAAACATCTATTACTATTGCCTATCTGCAATACAAACTTGTGTAAATATCTAATGTGAGATGGAGTGATTGGGCAGGTACAAAATCAACTTCACTTACAATTGTAATTAACAGTTGTTTTTCTAGCAATTAACTATGCTGCATTCACTGCTTCCAATAATTTATTTACTGTGAAGTAATCAATGCCCTATAAGAAGTCTGACAATACTGCAGCTTCTGTCAAAAAAATCAATGCTTTCTTTATGAAGCAAATTGCATTTAAACAAACTGAAGACACTGGAAATTATAAGGAAAGTAAGTTGTTCAGTCAGAAGGGATACACTACGATCATAGAGACAATCAGGTTAGGTGACACGTAAGGTGCAAACATTAGGTTTGAGATAGTAGGCTATACTAACTTCTTGCCACGACAAGAAATTTGAATGAAATTCATTGCACCTGAAGTGTACCTGGAATTCAATTAAACATGGCAGCAGTAAAGCTACAACAAACCAAGTATAGTACATCAAAATATCTTAATACTCTCTTTGGGGGAACTGAGTTGTCTAATATTTACAAATGCCTGTCATTAGTCTATAATATTATATGTTTTTGCCTGCATCTAACTCTACCTATAAACTTTTAATGAATTAAGTAAACAGTTACATATGACATTTAGGGGACAATTTAAGTCACAACAAAGTATCCACAAGATGAAAATATACTTCTGCACACAGCAACCTCAAGTGATAAAAAGTATGAGGCAATCCAGCGCCATACCGTGAAATGAGTTTAGAGGTAACAGTATGACTGTATACAAAACAATCATGCAATACCACCTGAAAATGGATACAGTACAGCCAATAGCTTCTTCCTCAGCATCTATTTTCTAGCAACACTGATTATTGCTTATATTGTGAACATCAACTCAGGCCCTCTGGGAATGAGGATTAAATGCATACAATCACTGTTGGTGAGGCAAGGAGGGAGAAATACCACAGTAGTCAAGTTCCTTTAAGAATGATGATGATCTTGCACAAAGCTGAAACAAAGCTATTGCAATACAAGAGAAAAAAGAAATACGGAGAAGTAAGTAGACAGTACTACCACCCAATGCCATACTCATTAATAAATAGCGCCACTTCGAAGCTTGCTTCAGTCAAGCACTACTGAACAAGCGTTCCAAGAGTAACTAAGAGTAAAGCCGTCTCCCATACCATCAACCAACACACTTCTCTCTCAAAACACTCCAAGTGATGAAATGTTGAAGATACAATCATGGTTCTAGTAACTTTCTACCAACAAGGTGTTTTTGATTTAAAGTCTGCAGTACAATATTTCTTTCCACCATTTCATCTAGTTCCAAGTCTAATATGACTAAAATTTCATCTAGTTCCAAGTCTAATAAGTCAAAGTCTAATATGACTAAAATTTCATCTAGTTCCAAGTCTAATAAGACTAAAAATAAAATATAAATACATAAGTACACACAGGTGTATATATATAGAAAATTGCAATCCTTATTCATGCACATCTATTTTGTAGTTTGACCTTTATACAAATCTCACTAAAATCCCTTTGCCTGTGCAGTGAAATTGCCTTGGTAAGGTAAGCATAAAGAAGAATGGAATGTAAAAATTTAGGCCAAAGGCCAAGTTCTGGGACCTATGAGGTAATTCAGTATTGTGAGGGGAAACAGTGTAACAAGGTTTTAAAGATACATGCAGTCCCCAATTTATGATAGGGGTTCTGTTCTTGAAACACATCGTAAAGCAGAACGTCATCAAAATTCCTAAGAAAACCTTACTTTTAAAGCTTAGGTGTATTGAAAACTATGTAAGCTCCATTTTTAATTAGTTTTTCATAAAAAAAAAAAAATCTTCAAATATTAATTATTTTTCCTGTTTTAGTCATATTTCTTCTGCCGGATTGGCGGCATAAGTGCCGTAACCCTAGAACATGCGTCGTAAACCAGCAAATAATTTCTGATGAATATAATTGAAAAACATCATAACCTGGGAACACTGTAAGCCGCAACAGTCGTAAACCAGGAACTGCCTGTACATATAATAAGAGGAAAACCTCATAGTTGCACTAAGAAATAGGGTATATGTAACAGGAGGAAAACCTCTTATCTGCAAAGAGAATATGAATGGAGGGATGGTGAAAGGAATGAAAGGGGTTGCAGCCAGGGGCTGAGGGGATGCTGCAAAGAACCTAAGTACGTAATGCCTACAGTGCACTGACAGCACTACCACCACCCTATGGGGGCAAAGCAAGCATGACACACAACTAAAAGCAAAATAGGTCTCCTAGTTAACTCACGGATACCAATTTACCTCAATATAATACATCAACTTTACCTGATGGAAGACACAATACGATCTAGAGAAATCAGCTGACAGATGGTTGTAGTGCGATGTTAATGCAAGTCTGACTGATATCCCTTCAACCTCTAGCTACCATGATAAGGTAAGCATGGCACACCTAACTGAAAATAAGAACTCACATTATGCATGATGGTCTACCTATGTACCAAGTGCTTGAAATCCTTCAACTGTGCAGGTACTGCAGTGCCAAGGTAAGAGTTAACTGACACCCTACAAGAAATATGGAGGGAAAACTAGTCTCCCTTCTAACAGACTTTGTTAGCAGGCAGTCATAACAACTACTCTTGAGTATCTCCCCAAGATCAATTTACTTAAATATCATATTCATATCAACTTAGCTGGATGCTGTGTGTTATCTAATGAAATGCAACAAGTAGTAGGCTAAGTGTTGCAAAATGCTTTTACAGCATGGGTCATAAAAGTTATAAAATAAAAGACAGCCAATAAACTGTTCAATAGTTTTTATGACAACAGCAGCATATTATCAGTGCAAGTTTTGCCATGAATCTTTGGTCTTTCGTCTCGGTTTTAGGATTTTTTTTTTAAAGAATCAGTTTTTCACTATGTGAATACTTTATTAGCTAGCTCCATAAATTAATTGCCATTAAAAAAAATTCAGTTAAGTAAAATCCAAACACCTATCATTTGTTTCCTGCCAGATGGTGTTGGAATGTTCCCATTCTTCATGACCACTTACATGTGGGAAGACTGGGTGGGTTTTCACTTTAACAGGAAGTATATCCAAATAAATGATTTTGTCATAAAAATGTTCACTATTTAGGATGAATCTTCCCTACTGTTAAACTGGCCGACTACCACATTGAACGTGGAAGGTGGGTTAGTGCACCCAGAAAAATATCTGCTCAGCCAAGTGAATTATACACTTTTTTAAAAGGGAAAAAGCTTCTAAACATTCTTACCTGTGCAATCCTTCTTAGTAAATACTGTTGCAAGACAGTGGATCCACAGCAAGATGTAAGGTCCTCATGACAAGACTTGTCATAGGATCCTTACAAAGTGAAAGGACTATCTCATACAGTACTAGTGACCCCAGTACCAGTCGAAAGCCCATAACTAACAGTCCAAAACTAAAGGCAAAGCCTACCTTCCTACCTCAGATACACCAACACTGGGATTTCCTAGCAATGTAAAGACTTAAAAGATTTTCTCAAATTTGGTTCAGGAGAAAATAATCCTTGCCATGGCAAAAGGACTAGGGGCTTTACAATTTTTATATACTTTTATGTCTTGTATACGAACTAAGGAAAAACTAGGTTCCACATCCTCTGATCTACACTGACAACTTTCTTTAGCAAAAAGTTTTCAAGCAAATTGAAAGATATGCTCACAGCATGAACACAGTGAGGTTTTACTTTCAAACAATAGCAAATGATTAGGATTCAACTCTACAAGCACTAACTTGATTAAGCAACATAGAAAACACCATTCTTGAACATAAAAGAGCTTGGCCTCCTAACAACACAAATTAAGTCTTTCAAGATAAATCCATGGAACTACAACTAGACATAGTAGAGCTTACTCTGTATTGCCTACTAAAGCAGTTCAACTTGGCACTGTCAAAAATCTGGGAAGGGCTTTACTTTTGAGACTGTTTTTAGCCACAAAAAAGGGGAGAAAAAAGACATGAACCCCCTGAACAAGGCCAACATACAAGAAAGGGCTTGAAGGTCACTAATATAACAAGAGCTCAAGGAAAGTGTGCTTTGAAAGTTAAGTGCTTAAGGGAAGTTTTATTCACTGCCCCAAAATGTGGTACTGTCAAATTTAAGGGGTAAGATGTCCAAACTATATCCTAAACAACCATAGGAAGACTTGCAGCTTCCAGATCCAAAAATCAGAACACCTCATACAAAGGAAATATTCAAGTTAGCATGTTCCAGAACTGAGGATAACATAAAGCAATATACTTAAAGCCTTGGAACAGAAGTGTCTTTGCATACTTGAGATACTGGAAGAACTTATAATGGTTTGCTATTAAGATACAGGCCATTGGAAATCCTTCATGACAAGCACCAAGATCAATAATCTGAACACTGTTGTTGATAAGGCCACAATGGAGACCCTTCCAGACTTAGGACTGATTCCCTAGCCGCTCCCAAAAAAGCCTCTAGCTCAAAAGAGACAGATGACAGTTTCTAGTCAAAAGAAGCATGTGAAGGTTTTGATGGAATCATCTCAAATTTGACTGTTTAGGATCTTTCATGGCTGGCATAAAGTGAGGAACTTCTACTGACAGGAGGTAATTAGGAAAACCATTTCTTGTGGCCATCAAGAGCCAGCAACAGCTTGAGTTCTCAGATAAACACAATTTGTTGAAAACTTTCTTCAAGAATGCAAATGGAGGAGAAGCATAAGGGCATAGATTCAACCACTCTAATTGCCCTTTCCTGATGAGTTGGTCAGCAATGTTTCGTGTTTTTTACCTGGGACAAACTGTGGTAGAAAAATAATGTTCATGGACTCTGTTCAAATTTTCTCTGCTAGCCTACTAAATACAGTGGACCCCCCGTATTCGAGGACTCACACATTCGCGGATTTCTCTCGGGAACGTTTCCCTACATTATTCGCGGAAAATTCGCGCATTCGCGGTATTTTTCTATGAGAAATATCCACAAATTCCTGGTTTTTGTTATCAATTTCATCATAAAATGCACTTTTTGTGATAAAACTATTAAAAAAACCAAGTATGAAAATTTTTAGTGGTTTTTCTTAAGTTTTAACTAACAAAATAGGCTGTTTTTAGCCTTTTTATAGGGGTTCCAAACATTCGTGGATTCTAACTATTCACGGGGGGGGTCTGGTACGCATCCCCCGCGAATACGGGGGAACCACTGTACAGTACCTTGATAAAAACTCCCCCCCCCCCCCAAAAAAAAAAAAAAAAAAAAAAGGAGGCTGAATTATTGAAGTAGAATGCAATCGCCTCACTCAAGCTCCATAAAACCTTCCAAAAGCTCTAGGTTGTTTGTATGCATTTCTCCTTTACATACCAACTCCCTAACATTTCAATGTTCTCCAGGGTGGCTGCCAAGCCTGACCCAAAAGCAACTGAGAACAATGTGAGGTCTGGGCTCTAGAGGCTTAAGGTGCGTCCACACAGCCGAACAATGTCTGACGGACAAACATTGTTACCAATTAACAATTGTCTGCCGGTCTTTGCCTTGTGAGCAGAGTAAAAAACACTGGTATACAACTTCATCTGGTACCACTGTTTGTTGCCAGATCTACTTCCATCGTTTCCCCGCTTATGACGTCATCCTGCTTCGCCTATGATATGGTAACAATGTGTGTCTGTCGGACATTGTTTGACCGTGTGGACGCACCTTTAGAGACAGACCCATTAACAGTCTTAAACAATCTCCCCACCAATGAAGAGAATGTAAAAGATCTGAACTAGATGAGGCCTGACCCCAAGAGTTCTTGAAGTAAAACTGAAATGGTCATGCTTAGTTGGACCATGTTAACAAAAACGAGACCAAGAAACTCAAAAGAGGTAGCTACTTTTTAGCTCAAGATTTGTAAGGGGAGAGATTCTTTCAAAAGTGATAAAAAATGTCTACCTGTCTGTTTGAAAGTCAAAAAGAGAGAGCACTGATCTTGATTCCCAGATAAACAACTGACTGGGTCAGAAGCAGCAGACTTGTTGACATTGATCATAATGCCTAGTACCAAGGATAGCCATAGGAGGTAATCCTTTACCCTCAAAATTGCCTGAAATTAGTTCATAAAAACTAACCAGTTGTCCAAGTTTAGAACTCCTTCAAAATTGCCTGAAATGAGCTCATAAGAACTAACCAGTTGTCCAAGTTTAGAACTCCAATTCTTACAGATGACTCCCTCCCTACCAGACATTCCAAAAATCCTGTAGACAGCCTCCAACCTGACTTTGGGAGTTCAAAACATGTTGCTGTCCTTTGTAATTCTTTCACTTATAAAGTCATCCTTGAACACCCAACAAGAGCTTACTGAACCAGAACTCAAGGGTAGTTTAAGTTGACATTCTGCACAGAACTTTCACATGGAAAAGGCTCCAGCCACCACAGGATGCCAGAGGGAAGACTTCGAAGATTGTGTTAAGACTTCTTCATTCTCCAGATTAGAGACATCCTTGCCAATGACCTAAAACATTTTTGGGTTATGGAGAGAATGATGAGACATGCCATAAACAGCTACTGACTCAAGTTATTACAAAAACATAGCATTCCTTCTCAAGTTTTGGAAATAAGTCTACCAATGTAAGATTAATATGTACAGTACTCCAACCTCATCAAGAAACAATGCCCCTTCAGGTCTAACATTTTACTTTACATAATTTTTATTATTAATTTTTTCTTTACCTAGCTCAGTAAATGAGCATTTATTCTAAGAACAATATGCTGACTTGATGAGTGCCCTCACTATTAGGCCAAAGTACCTCACCAATTTGAGAGCTCTTTGCTTCTGTGGGTTAATTACTTGGAAAAACCTTGCATCATAATCCACAGCATCTTAAAATTGGAAACCACCAAAGCAGAGATATTCTGAAAATCAACTTTATGGGATATGTACACTGAGATTGCCTTAAAACAAACCCCAACATAATCAGATAGCTTTAGCAACAGGTATTTTCTCATTTTAACAGGAATTGAGGTGAAAGCTAACAAAAGACACTGATCACGGGAGTCATCTTCAGCAAAAACCAGAAGGTGAAGTACTACATAAATGCAACTACAAAATTTTTAAACAACCAAAGGAGAATCGTCCATATCAGGGCTGAAATCCTTCAAATTCAAAGGAATAACTTTGATGGCTGAAAAATGTAACCCTGCCAACTGAGAAGGTAAAGTGATGGATGCCTGAAACAAGCATTATAGCTGCTAAGGCTAGCAGCAATAATGCCGCAGGATGTAAAAGGAAAGTGACACAGCCAGATGGGAGAAGGCAGAGGGTTCTTGCACAACATCACAGCAGTAGACAAATCCTTTGCCTCACACTTCCACAACAAATCCATAAGAGACATAAGCTTTGACTCAAAAGAAGACCCTACTAAGACAGCAGCCAGATCTGTCTGCACAACACTAAAAACGGTGGATGAGGTAAAGTTCCTATTGCAGATACAGTGGTCAAGGATGAAGAAAATAAGGTGATAAGAATAAGAGAGGGAGGGTTAATGTCAGAAATGGATGGAATAAATGATGACACAGCGCGAGTAAAAGCTGACTAACTGAAGTACGGAAGCGCAATTCAGAAACTATCTAGGTAATTGGAATACTATGTCTACAATCCATAGGTAACTCAACCAGGTCACAAACACACTACCACTTTCACCAGAAGGGCTAACGCAAGCCAGTTGACATAAGCATATACCTCTACTGAATAGATATTTCAGAAAATGCTTCGAATTTGAGATGGTAGACAGTTTACAGCAAGGTGGTGACAGGCACAGACCTTTGCCCTGAGACATGCCTTGGTTCCCTTGCAGAGGAGAAGACTTACTGATAAAGGGCAGGTCAAAGGCTGGGCTACATACAGCTATCCACTCCTCTTGAACCACATTGGAAGAATTAGGAGACAAGAGTGGAGGGAATAAGAAAGGAATTATACTGGAAGAATAGAGCAGACTTATGGCCAGACATAACTGGTTTTCTATGTAAACTTGAATCTTCCAATACCTCACTAAATTACTCATTCTCATTACACCACCCCTTACATTCCAACACAGAGGAAGAAAATAAAATTAAAGAAACTGGTAACACCCGTGCGACCATCATTTCCAACTGAATACATCTGGTTTACACAAAACTTATTCTTATAGAACCTAACAACTTTATTGTAGAAGACAAATGCAAAACAGAAAACAAGAACAATACTGTACAGGACCAAAGCAGCAAGATATAGTCACAATTATTACAGCCAATTCACAACATATCCACAGGGCAGTACTGTATGAAGGATTCTGACAAGAATGTCACATTCCAATGCCACAAGGTGAGAAATATGTACATGATTACCGACAGTCCATCTGTGTCAGTCAAGCATTATTCTTTCAATCTGAAAGCTGATCACACCTAACAGTGCAAAGATGTACTACCCTAATTTTAATAACAAATAACATGTCTCCCATACCATTGTTTTTACTAAACTAAAACCCAAGTTTTCTCATTGGGATCCCCCAAACTTGTCTGATCTGCGGATGGGGTTATATAAATTAAGTGCCATCTATAAAAATTAAATTATTGTTCTGACACAAAAAACCTAAAGATGCTACCACACAGCTCTACAGAAAATTAATGTGTCACATTTAAGAACATCAACAAACAGCAATTAGTAACAGCAG
>NC_087206.1:42527432-42642355 GCF_015104395.2 Macrobrachium nipponense | reverse complement strand
TAAGTGGCATACGTTCTGCATGGTCAGACTTGTGGTACACAAGTCTGACCATTCTTTGGAAAGGCACTAAATCCATGCTAGAAAACCAAAGGTATGTGGGTAGATACCTCCTGTTATTAAGTCTCAAAAGGATCACGAATATCTCCAATTGCTTATGGAGCTCATCCCAGAGAATTATCACCTGGACAATCATTCCCTCTATACTAAAAAAAAAACTTATGAGAGATTTCTGTTGAAGACGACAAAGGAAACTATAAGAGGGAGATTAAACTAGTAGATGACAACCAAAAAAGAATCACAACTCCCCTTCACCGTAAGGTACTGGTCCCAAGTCCCTCCATGCATGTCAGAATGTTGCAACTGTCCATATCCCAGAATCTGAGGTCTGCTCTTGTCCCTAAAAGCTATAAAACAAGGCTACCAATAGATACTCCCTTATCGTCTTAACCTGCGCTGCATATCCAGATAGGAAGCGAAAGTGTTCTCACTTCTTCCAAACCTAGTGAGTATAAGCATGAGGACATTAGCCTGCAGCACTAGAAATGAGTTAACTCTCTTCCTTGCTAAACTCCTGCTGGCACCAAACCCTTAAAGCTAGCTTCACAAGCTCACTGGTTTAGCGCCTCCAACTCTCTTAGCTGACGCAGAAACGAGACAACATAGCTAATGAGTAATAGGTAACAACTCAACAAGCTAGACTGAAACTCCATCTGCATGTCTGTCAGTCTCGAGTTCATTTCCCACATGAAAGAAAAATAAAGCGAACCTCCTACTAAAGACAGTTTAAGGGCCAATAAGTGTTTGTACCGCAAGAGGAGGTCTACGGTTCTCCGCGACTTTATAAGACACAAGACGACAAGCCAAGGCAGACCTAAAGGGAGATTTGTGCATCCGAGTATGAGAAAAGTTACGAAATGCTTTCTAAAAGGAGAAAGCGTTGGTTCTCTTCTCCAGTATTTAAAGGGTGCCGAAATACACGAAGACAAGCAAAACATATTCTCTATGTGGCCTCTTTCCTCAACCAAATGAGGATACAGCAAAGCGTAATGTTGCAACAAACTCCGACCACCCTGAACGAGTTCCTCCAACTCCATTTCAAACTCTTCTTCCCCCAATGGGCGACAGGAGGAGACAGCTGCAGACAGGAGGTAAACAAAAGAGCTTAAAGGATTGCTCTTTCTTCGCAACCCTTGGTGACAGAAAGCGACACTTGTCAACAGGAGATGACAGCAGCTGAATGCTGTATTGCATCCACCATGACTCAATGAAAGGAAGACAGTTTTAAGCGACTCAGGACTCGGCCAAGTCTGCACAAGTCAACTATGTCCACAAGAGTCAAACAAAACATGCACGAGTCAACAAGAAAGAAAATGAGGTGCAAAAACATGGAAGAGATTGGGAGGCGGTGGTAGAGGTTACAAGACTATTCCACCTCGTCCAGCGAAGTACATACTTGAAAAGCATCCATATATGTCGTTAGAAAGCTCTGAAGCTAGAATAAACATCCAACATGAAGAGAACCTCAGCTACTACAGACAGTGAGACTGAAAGAGAAATATTAATCGAGGCAGTAATAAGAGATCCGAATGTGAAGAGAAATCAGGCAAAGAATGAACACAAGCATTACGAAGAGAGATAGCTAGCCAGCGAGAATTTAGAATAACCAAAACATGAGAGACTGATCAAACATAAAAAAAATATCTAAATGTAAACTCGCTACAGATATCATCTCAATAAAATTGTCTATCATATGTTTATCTTATTATCCTATGAAGCTAACACCTCAAAACTAGGTGTCATGATGGCAGAATGACCCAGGAGTAGGATTAACGCTTCTGAAATGATCCTCTCAATCCTTAAACAGTCCTTAAGCGAACGCTTTAAATGAGATTCAGACCATGAAAAGGGCGAAGTAGGTATTGGAGGACACAGAACCCCATCATCCCGAGAGCCGACCCGGTTCCCTGGAAGTAGACATTACCAACTGTCGCAGGGCAGTCTTAGCTCGGGTTATGTACAGAAAAGGGCACCAACACCTTACTTCTAACAGGGAACACGAAAAAGAGCACACACTATTGAGGGATTCGGAATGTTCCAATCACGAATTCAGTTCAACTTGTATTAGAACTAAAAAAAGGTTTAAGAACTAAATATATGTATAATGTTATGTTCTAACTTCTCATTACGCTTTTCCTGAACTGAATGGAGAACAGAAGGTGGAGCTAGAACAGAAGGCGGAGCTACAAAGGAAGTCAATACTAGCACTACCAAAATGCCTAGTCTGAGTAAGGAAAACTGCAGATGAATGGATACTAAGGAGCATAGAACTGACAGGTTTAAGTCCTGGCCTAACTAATTGCTTTCCCAATCTATTAGTTTTCCATCTTTCCTATGTCTGACATATTCAGGCATAAATTTCTCGGAACAATTCCCTACATTCTTCACATCTAGTAGTTCCAAGATCACACTCTGTACCCTTGCAAGTTCCAAGATCACACACTGTACCCTTGCAAGCACAAACTGAAGGTTGATTACCCTTCCAAGTACAAACCAAATGTTTGAGTTAACTTCAAATTTTTCAACTCCTGGTTTTACCCCAAAATCATTCTTACATAGCCTGATGTTATTGGTTTTGCTTCCGGTGGAAGATATCCTTGGAAAATGGAATTACAATACCGTAAACAGTTGTAAAACAGACAAACTTCATAGAATACCAACAATCGCCTAACCGCAATGACAGCAAGGAGAATTCTTACGAGCTAAAACATTCGAAACACACCTGGTGGAGAACAGGAAAACTAGACAGTCATCCGGGCAGCCATTCAATTTTTTGTTTGAATGCCGACTCACCTAATTGGTGTGGAGATATAGCTAACTTAACAGTAGGTGAGATTCATCGCAAATAATACAAATTTTTATGCATCTACGTTGGTGGTTGATGCTCCCCGACAGTGGCAGCCACTTCAAAAGGACACACTTTGTGTCACTCCATAACATGTCAATATGGCTAAATATCGTAATGAAACTCAACTCAAAACAATCATGCCTTATTCACCGAAGTGAGACACTATATGAGAAGCATGAAAAATTACAAGAGACATCCGAAAAATCAATTTTCTTACCTGATAAACACAGATGATGTGATGGCGGAAACTTGTTGTTTACTATAATGGATGGTGTATTAGTGGTGAGTTTCATCGCAAAATTTGATATAGTTTTCGTACCACAGCATTAAGTCAGGAGCTTTTTATTCTTTTATTAATTATAATTAATGGATAATATTTGAAATGAATACATACTGATTATTTATACATTTTATAGGCATATTCTAAGCTTTTAGCTTCTTAGTTTTAGCTTCTTAGTTTTAGAAGTAAGAATCTTAGACTGGGCTACAGTAGCACCTACAACCAGAGCCTAGGCTTATTGCCAGAATCAAAACTCAACATTATAAGGGATGTATGCTAAAATCATAATATATGCAGTAAAAATGGGGTTGAACATTACATGCAGTCAAATATTACTCAAGTATATACATATCTTGCCGTTTTAGAGTCATATTTCTTCTGTCTGAACGGTGTTATAACCCCAGAACATGCATCATAAACCTGGAGATAATTTCTGATGAATATAACTGAAATGCATCGCAATCTCAGAATGTCATAAGCCAGGTAATGCCTGTAAATAGGTTACTCTAAGGGTGAGTATACAACAGGCTTCACAGCACCCTACATATGTCACCTCTGCCAGTATATGCCCACCCACCTGGGTGACGTAATGTGCTGCACAGCACGTATTGCCTCTACACTGCGCGAGTGCTGAGACCGGTAGCATCATTTTCCTGAAAGCCACTTACTATCGACAAGGAAGGTGAAAATACCATTTTCATTAGCTTTCTTTCATCGAATTACCCCATTTGTTTTTACTGAAAAGACAATCTCACTAAACTTACTCTGGAATATGGAAATGCATTGCAAATTTTATCATATAAGATAAAACAGCAAAAGAAAATCGTTCAGATACTTTAAAACAAGATACATGTCCAAAGTAATTGGAATTTCTCATATGGATTCATTCAGAGATCTGGTAGTTAGAATGTGAATTTCTGACTGTAGTAATATGTATCACGCCGACAATATTTACTCGTTTTCCTTCACGAACGGGAATATTATTGCATCACCGTAAGTGGTGAATGTAATTACTTTAGTTTCTACAAATTTATGTATATATTCCAAAGCGTTTAAAGTTAGTCGATGTCAATGGTAGTCACTGTTGCGACGGCTAAGGTAGGTTGTGCGAATCGAGTTGCATCCGCAAGATCGTTTTCTATAATGTGAGGAGGAGCTAGGCCTAGAACTTTGAGTAGTTAAGTGCAAGTCACTGGATACTGGCTTTACGAAACGGATTTCCCACTTAGATTACTTTAACGTTGACATGGATCGAATGCTAGTTGCTGTTTACAAATCTACTGTCTTTAAAAATAAATTTTTATCAAGGCTAAAGTAGCATGTCAGCTCAAAGATCTTCTGGCTATGCTCCCATTACAAAGCAGTTTGTAGTTAGCCTACACGACTGCATTAATTTGCCACAAGGCTCGAAGATCTCCCAACACATCAGTATTTTTTGCACGATATAAAATTTTGTCTGTGCAATACATGTTGAGTTATTTGTGGTAATAAGTATTTTAACTTACAGCTTTTTTCATGAATGATTTGTGGATGAAACCCGATTTTCAAAAGTACAGACTATATCGAGAGAGCAAGCATGACCGCAGCCTGTGTTTGAAATTTTCCCCGTCTTTTTACAATATTTGAATGTTACGGCAATTGCTGAATGAATGAAATCAAGATAGTGTATGAATTTCTTAGAGAATTAACTTGAATACTATGATCCTTCAAATTTTATCTAACATAGTGCAGCACGATCTTGGCAGCCATATCACCCTGTTTCCCAGGTATCTGTGCACCGACTCACTTCGCTCCGAAAATCGCCGAAAAAAATCTCCGAAAAAAGTCACCGTTCTTTCTTCTGCCTAGCCCTATCACAAGTCTGTCACCAATGCTATACTCTCTCTCTCTCTCTCTCTCTCTCTCTCTCTCTCTCTCTCTCTCTCTCTCTCTCTCTCTCTCTTCAGCTTTAAAACACACTTGAAAAAATATTATCACTCAATCTCTCAAAATAAATATAATGAATTAAGTAGGTATCTCTACAGATAGGCCTCTCTCTCTCTCTCTCTCTCTCTCTCTCTCTCTCTTCTCTCTCTCTCTCTCTCTCATCTCTCTCTCTCTCTCTCTCTCTCTCTCCACTTTTGAAACATTTATTCCTCAATCTCTCAAAGTAAATATAATGAATTAAGTATCTCTATTGATAGGCCTATGCTTGCGCGCGCGCGCTCTCTCTCGTCAAAATATTTCTTTATTGTATTGTTCCTCACGATTTCCACAAGTACGGCCCAAATTTTAACAAATTTTCTCTAATTTTTTAAGATCCGTCTTCAATTACGCATAAATTTTACGCCAGTGTAGTGTCAAACATTACTTATAAGTATGGTTTCACAGTAGGGTTTAATAAAGGATGATCGATATTCTACCCTGAACTGACTTTACCAAACCAACATTAAACAAATAATATAAAGACTGTTTCTACATTCAAGGATAAATGATTATAGGACTTCCACAGAATTTTTATGGTGTAAAGTTAATGGAAATCTAAAAAGCAACAAACGCTATGATTTTGAAGCTCTGTCCCCTTTCTAAAGTTTCCAGGTGTCATTACTGAGCAATATATGTCCGAAGATTTAAACAATTGTATACTGATTTTCCATGGCGAGTATACATCTCTGTTTTTGTATGATGTTAGTTTTAAATTCCGTAAGCATGGGAAATGCTGATAATACTCAATCAAACAAAGGATCTCTCCTTGGTTCCTTCCATGGTGTTACAGTATAATAGAGAACTGGATGACAGCTGAAAGGTTACTAGTGATTCGTTGTCGGTGGATTATCTGGGACAGGTTTCAGCCATTAAGCTTGCCTTGATGAGTTAGTGGTGCTATGTTTGAGTTCTAATGAGCAGTCCATTAAGTGGAGCTAACAAGAATTTGGGAGGAGTTGGTGATGAGTCTTAGGTATGCAGCATGCGGTGAAGCCTAGTGTAAAACAGCCCTAAGGAGTCTTACCTGCATCAACCATGCGGTCTGGCATGTAAGGGTCTGTGTACTCTCTGCCAGGAGGGAAAGAGTAAGATGAAAGAGATGAAAGAGAGCCAAGCACTCCACAGCTATACTCATTCATTCCAAAACGACGCGAAATGCAACTTTGTCCAGTTAGAGGAGTTGGGTAAGCAACACAATTTGTTGAATAGCCACCACCGGTCCCGATGAAAATGTCTCCAAGAACCTGTGGGCAATATCCCGAGGGTAATGAGAGGTGAAAGTGGTCTGGCGTGACCAGACCCCCGCCTTCAAAACCTGATGAACTGACAAGTTCTTATGGAATGTGAGGGACAGGCAGTGCCCCTGACCTTGTGAGCTCTCGGATGAAGTGTACCTACCAGTGTTGTCGACGCCAGCAGCAGAGTACACCTGGATTGTCTCACAAAGCAAGAAAGAGACAGTGTTCTTGGACACTTATTTCTTGGAACCTATGGTACTAACAAAGCGTCGTCAACACTTAGGCCAGAGATGTCGAGTCCTCTTCAGATAACACCTTGGTGCTCTTAACAGGTAAAAGCAGAATCTCATCTGGATCATCACAACAAAGTCACTCTGGGAGGGAATGTGAAAGACTTGAACCTAGTGTCGAGGACCAATGGATTCCGAGTCTTCACTACGAAATCCAGGACGAAATCGAGCATAACCATCCCCCTGAGTGTTTTACATCAAAGGAAAGACCATGAAGTTCGCCAACTCTCTTCACCAATGCCAGGGCTAGCAGGAAAACAGTCTTGAGGGTCAGATCCCTGTCTGTGGACTCTTAAAGTTGCTCGTACAGTGCACGAGTTAGGCTCTGTAACACAAGAGTCACATCCCACACAGGAGGCCTGAGATCCCTGGGTGGGCAAGATCTTTCAAAGCTCCTCATGAGTAACGATATCTCGAAGGAGGAAGAGATATTGATACCCTTCAGCTTCAAGACTAGGCCTAGCACGGCCCTATAACCTTTCACAGCTGCAACAGAGAGGGAGGAGCTTCTCTGGGCGAAGGAAGACAAGGAAGTCCACAACCTGCTGAAGAGTGACTCCAATCAGAGAGATACCGTCAATGACACCAAACACAGAAGACAGCCCACTTTCCCTGGTATACTGCTGCAGAGGACTGTCTAAGGCAGGGGTTCCCAATTGGCGGGTCGTGACCCCCTGGAGAGTCGCAAAGCCTTGGCAGGGTGGGTCGTGTAACATTGCTAGAAGTGGCTTAGGATAATATTAATTTCAAATCATGAATTAAATTTTTTATGCTCACATATTTTTATGTTTTTGTTTCACTGCAAAAAAACGAGTGTTACAGCAGTTCAATGTCAGTGTATGTATGTGTCTGTACTAATGAGTATGTGAGTGTATGCACATGTATATATGCTTTAGTGTTTGTTTAGCTGTGCTTAAGCATGTATGTTCAGTTACTTGTAGTGCTATACCGCGTGCTCTGTGTGTGTGTGTGTGTATGTGTGTGTAAAACACGACAATGATTTATCCTAAGATTTATCCGACGTAGGTACTTTTGGATCTCAACTATCAGTAGGCTAAAGGAAAATTATAATCTCCTCATAGTTTTAATACCATTTAAGTAATGCAAAATAAAGGTAAATGATTGAATATTACTAGAATATAAGAGTTTTAGCTTACTGCCTGTATATTGAATAATTAGATATTTGGGATTATATTGCTTAATGGCCATGAGTGCACTATAAGAATCATAGTATATGGTGAAATTATTACTCTATAGAGCAGAAACCATCTCAAGAGATTTGGCTAATGCAGTTAATTCAGCTGTCAAAAATGTATCTGGTCATTGTCAAGAAAACGAGTCTTCACTTCTTGGACACTAAGCGATTTTTTAACTACAACTTTTTGACAGACTGATGGTTCTGGGGTCAACCAAGGAGGCAACTTAGAGCAACGTATTCCCATAATTTTTTGGTCTTAATACACACACTGTTAACTGCAGCATTAATTCTTACATTTGCAAACTGATGTGGATTCTTGGTTATGAATAGATGCTTCAGGGTTTTCTGGGCAACCTCTTTATTTGAACATATACTGCAGTCCCAGTTCCTCTCGACATAAGTCAAAGGAGCTCTTCAGTGTCAGTATATAAACTTTCAACTGGAGATGCCTTAAATGCACCAGAGCATATTCTTAGACCAGCATGATGAAATACATCCAAAACCTTACGTTTGCTTCCATTTGGGGAAGAGTAGACTTGGCAACCATAATCAAGCTTTGATTTACATAACAAGTCATATAACTGTAAAAGTGACCTATCAGCACCCTAGTTAAAACCTGAGACTACTACTTTTAAAATGTTAAGGGACTTCTTTAGCTCAATTTTCAAGGAGTCAATATGACTAACCCATGTTAGCTTCTTAGCTAAGATCATCCATAAAAACTTCACCACCTCCTCATATGGTATTAGTGTGTCTTTCAGCTTAATATTTGGGATGGTCTTCCTTTTCGAGGACTTCTGGTAAAATGTACTGCCACAGTTTTGGAAGGGGAGAATCGATAAATATTGTCATCTGCCCAACTGCTGATTCCATTAACTGACTTTTGCAAGGAATTACAAGCTGCAACAGCATACTAACTAGTGACAAATAGAAAGATCATCCACAAACAAAGATGCCCTAACTGGTGGCGGGACACATTCAACAATGCTGTTTATAGCCACAGCAAATAAGGTGACACTCAATACACTGCCTTGAGGGATGCCTTCCTCCAGTTCAAAAGCATTAGGAAAGGTATTTCCAATTCTACCTTTAATATATCTACCACTTAACCCTTAAACACCGATTGGACATATTAAACGTCAACGAATCTGTCGGGTGCCGAACCGACATATGGTACGTCGACGCAAAAATGGAATTTTATTGCATACTTACCGAACAATTATACAGCTGTAGGTTCCCTACGAATGGCAGACAATAGATTCAAAACTTCCGCAGTGGCGCCGCCATCGCAGAGGGAGCTACAGGTACAACTGCCCGGGTAACATCAATTCGTTCTGCCCAGCCATCTACCTGTGGGGAGGAGGGAGGGCTTTGATTAACCCTTAAACGCCAAAGCGGCATTTTAAAAATCGTCTCCCGTATGCCGGCGGCGTTCGGGAGTGAGCGCCGAAGCGGAAAATTTTTTTTTTCCAAAAGTCACAGCACGCTTAGTTTTCAAGATTAAGAGTTCATTTTTGGCTCCTTTTTTTGTCATTGCCTGAAGTTTAGTATGCAACCATCAGAAATGAAAAAAAATATCATTATCAAATATAAATAAATATTGGGATATATGACAGCGCAAAATCTTTTTTTATATATAATTGTATACAAATCGCGCTGTGAGCAAAACGGTTAAAGATAACGAGTTGATTTTTATTTCGTTGTATTGTACAATAAATTGCGATCATTTTGGTATATACACATTGTAAAACGATCAAGGCAACAAGAGAAAATATTATCACAAAATAATGCATGAATTCGTAACGCACAGACATAAAAAAAA
Source organism: Macrobrachium nipponense (assembly GCF_015104395.2). Lineage (NCBI taxonomy): Eukaryota > Metazoa > Arthropoda > Malacostraca > Decapoda > Palaemonidae > Macrobrachium > Macrobrachium nipponense. Next base: position 42,632,657 of record NC_087206.1, on the reverse strand, counting down.
AGATGTTTTAAAAAAATTCCCCATAAATCGAAATATTGTGCTAGAGACTTCCCGTTTGTTGCATAATTAAGGTAATTGATTGAATATTACTAGACTGTAAGTGTTGTAGCTTACAATTGCAGTTTTCGACCATTTCGGTCGAGTTAGAGTTCACCAAAGGACGAATTTTTCTTATCTATTGTTATTTATATGTTAATATTTCAAAACTGATAAAAGCTACCACCATGGGTTATTTTTGATTGTATTCTACATGAAATTGCACACATTTTCATATATAAAACTTTATGTAACGGGTAATTTAAAATGGTGCAAACATTACGACAATCGGACGAAAATTTTATGATGTTTTCAGAAGAGTTACCGCGTAGAAATAAGGAAAAAGCTTATTTCATAAATTCACCACAAATCGAAATATTGTGTTAGAGACTTCCAATTTGTTGCAAAATAAAGGTAAATGATTGAATATTGCTAGAATGTAATAGTTTTAGCTTACAATTGCGTTTTTTGACCATTTCGGTCGAGTCAAAGTTGACCAAATGTTAAAATTTTGCCACATCGTTATTTATATGAAAATATTTCAAAACTGATAAAAGCTACAACCATGGGTTGTTTATTGTTGTATTCTTCATGAAATTGCGCACATTTCCATATATAAAACTTTATGTAACGGCTAATTTAAAATGGTGCAAACATTACGACAATCGGACGAAAAAATTTGATTTTTTTCGGAGAGTTACCGGGCGGACGTAAGGAAAATATTTTTTTTTTTCATAAATTCACCATAAATCGAAATATTGTGCTAGAGACTTCCAATTGGTTGCAAAATAAAGGTAAATGATTGAATATTGCTAGAATGTAATAGTTTTAGCTTACAATTGCGTTTTTTTTACCATTTCAGTCGAGTCAAAGTTGACCGAAGGTTGAAATTTTGGCACATCATTATTTATATGAAAATATTTCAAAACTGATAAAAGTTACTACCATGGGTTGTTTTTATTGTATTCTACATGAAATTGCGCACATTTCCATATATAAAACTTTATGTAACGGCTAATTTAAAATGGTGCTATCATTACGACAATCGGAGGAAAAAATTTATGATTTTTTCGGAAGTTACCACGCGGACGTAAAGAAATTTTTTTTTTTTCATAAATTCTCCATAAATCGAAATGTTGTGCTAGAGACTTCCAATTTGTTGCAAAATGAAGGTAAATGATTGAATATTACTAGAATATAAGATTAGATTAGATTATAAAATTTTTGGCTCATAGCCAAGCGCCGGAGCCGGGGGGCCATTCAGCGCATATATATCTTAAGAATAAAAAAGTCAATGTCGCACAAACATACACAGAACCGATCAAACATACAAATCATTCATTCATAAAAACCAAACAAGAAACCTAAAACAATTAAAAGAAAATTACAATTCATAAAAAGACCAATATTTTTTTTAAATGTCATAATTTGCTCTGCCTGAGCACATTCACACTAAAATAATCGGCAAGAGTCTTATTTGCCAGCAAACAAGCTCTACGTTTGTTTTCAAAATGTGGGCACTCCACCAAAATATGCACCACAGTCAAATCCACATGACAGGTGGAACAGCGAGGAACCTGCCTATCCGCTCCACTCGTCATTAGTACCGTGAGTATATTTAGTGTGCCAAATACGTAACCTAGCTAAAACTATCTCAGACCTTCTATCCATCCGGCTATGAGGCCAAGGATGAACAGAAGGCCTAATCGACTTTAATTTAAGATTATTATCTAAAGTAGACAGTGGGCCTGCCACTGGTCTCTACAATAAAATCGAATGGTACTTTTAAAATCGGAAACAGGGACGCCCATGTTGGAAATGTGCTAAGCCTAGTTGCAGCCTTAGCAGCAGCGTCGGCTCGCTCATTCCCAACAATTCCAACATGGGACGGAGCCCAACAAAACCTAACAGAAAATCCTCTTCTATTAATTAAAAGATAAAACCAATCTTGTACTTCTTGCACTAAAGGGTTTGCAAAGAGACCTAGGCTTTTAAGAGAAGATGAAACAACTCAAAGAGTCGGTAAAAATGGTAAAAACCTTGTTATTACAAGAACTATAAAAAATATATTTAAGAGCAGTCAAAACTGCCAGCAGTTCAGCTGTAAAAACAGAGGAATTAGATGGAAGCTTCTTTTTAATAATAAATATCACTAGATCACTACAGAGCAACCAACACCATCAGAACCCTTCGAACCATCAGTATATATGATGAGAATCACCATGTTCAAAAGCATGGTCCAAAAAAACTTGCCCTCAAACTGATCACCAGAACTGATGCTCCCTGCTCTCCCTAATTGGGCAGATTTCTAAGTGTGGCCTATTCCAAGGGAAGAAATTTTGGAGGGCGAAATTTCAGCTACTGCAGGGGTAGTAATCCCACCTCCCCTGGCAGAGCTGGCTAGTCGAACTTCAAGCGGCTTTGGCAGTCTAGGGTCTATTTGGGGCTCTATCAGTTGGTTCTCTAACATACTTATAATTAGGGTTTAGCTTTGATGTAAGTACTCTTGATATGACTCTCAAGCCTAATTCCTCCCTACGGATAAATAGTGGGGGAAAACCTGACTCAACATATAGGCTTTCTACTGGAGAAGTTCTATAGGCTCCCGTACAAATACGTAAAGCCATATTATGGACAACATCTAATTTCTGCAGTGTTGTCTTGCATGCACAACCATAAACTTGACACCTAATCGATTTTGCTTAGGCATAAAACCTGGTACATCCTCAAAAGGGTGATTCGATCTGCCCCCAATTAAAATTAGACACGACTTTAAGAATATTAAGACGAAGCTTCACGTTACATACAACTTCATTAACATGTTGAGTAAAAGTTAATTTTTTATCAAATGTAACACCTAGATACTTAATGCTATCTTCATAAGGTAAAAATTGAATCATTTAAAAACAGTGTAGGGATCTCTTCCACTCTTCTTAATCGACAAAAAATTCTTATAGCTTTGGTTTTTTCTGCTGAAAATTTGAAACCCTTTAGCACTGGCCCATGATGTTGAAGCATTAATAGCAGTCTGAATCATTGAAAAGCTTCGACAGCTGTAGACTTACTACAGATTATTGCATAATCATCAGCAAAGGCCAGACCATGCACCCCGACAGGAAACTTGTTCTAGTAGGCCGTTGACAGCTACATTAAAGAGTGTTGGACTAAGGACGCTTCCCTGAGGTAACCCTTCTTCTTGAGGGTAGGCAGAAGAAATGTAAAGAGCCACTCTTACTTTCAGGTAACGTTCTGTCAAAAATCTTTAATTTGACAATAGAATAAATTACCCACAACACCACTCAACAAGTTGCTTAAGGATACCCCCTCGCCAGGTAGTATCGTAGGCTTTTCTAGGTCAAAGAACACTGCAACAGTCTGGGTTTGGCACAGCAAAAGCATTCTGTATCTCCCGAGTAAGGAACATCAAAGGGTCAGAAGTACTTCTATTTTTCCTAAAGCCAACTGCCGATTAGATAAAAGATTCTTGAATCCAAATACCACACAAGTCGAGCATTGACCATCCTCTCATAAATCTTGCTAACACAACTGTTTAGAGCAATTGGCCTATAATTCTTAGGAAGGAAGGAATCTTTAAAAGGTTTTAAAACCGGTACAATAATCGATATCTTCCATGACTCTGGTGAAGTTCCTGAAAGCCAAAAACTGTTTAAAATGTCTAAAAGAAATTGTTTTTGTACTTCTAGGCAAATTAAAAATCATTGAGTAGAGTATATCATCTTCACCAGGAGATGTTGGGGAAGATAAACGAGATTGCATGATCTAATTCTTTCATGGTGAAAGGAAGAATTATACGACTCTGAATTTAAACTAACAGCAGCAGGAACAACCGTGGTACCGTCCCTAATATTCCTGAATGCAGGAGAGTAATGTAGGGCACTAGATATACTGGAGAAATGCTTACCAAAGGTTTCTGCAACTTCTCGAGAATCAGATATGAGGAAGCCATCAATTTTCAATATAGGCAAGGTGGAGGTGAAAATTTCCCTTGCAGCTTTCGGATTCTGTTCCAGACTAATGACATCGGTGGAAATCATAATTTTAATTCACTTATATATCTGATAAAAAACGATTCCCTCTTTACTTGCTAAATTTTTGCTTTTGCTTAGCAAGAGCTTTTATAGATAATTTTATTTACCAAGCAAGGGTATCTACGATATCTCTTGTAGCAAAGTTCTTATTATCTTTCGGCTCAATGCGCATGCATCACTCCACCAAGGTACTAGAGGACGCCGAGGTTTACCAGAAGTTCGAGGAATAGACAGCATGGCACCACACAACAATATACTGATTAAATACTCATAAGCAGATGTTGGGCTCTGAAAATCATTTATCTCTTTATCAATTTCAGTAGATTTTTTGAATAATCCCCAGTCAGCCTCCCCTACCTTCCATTTTGGTAAACATGGAGATGGAATATTTTTCATAATACTTTAAGTGAATGGGCCAATGATCACTGCCATGATCATTCTGGTCTACTACCCACTGGTAATCTAACCTCAAAGACGAAGAGCAGATAGTGAGGTCAATGGCTGAATCAGTATTATGAAAAACATCATGTCTTGTAGGGGAACCATCATTCATTAAAGTGATGTCATTCAAGTCAAGCAGCTGTTCTATTATTAAACCCCAGCGGGGTCGCAGTTTGGCTCTCCCCAGAGGGTGTGCTTGGCATTAAAATCCCCCATCAGAATGAAGGGTTTAGGAAGCTGGTCTATCAGTGTCTGTAGGTCGTTTAATTCTAGCTGGCGGGATTACCCTGAGCATCCTGTAATCTACTTTCTAATGATGGATCAAGGTAGAGAGAGCAATTGTGATCCATTTATAATTAAAAATTTGGGGACTGCACAAGCCTGCAACACAGTGTTCAATTGAACAACCCTGTGATTAACAGACTTGCGGACTATGATGCCTGTGCCTCCCTGAGCAGTACACCTATCAGGGGTGTGAAGACTGTGAAATGAATAATTAAAACCCACATTGGGTGTGTTCTCTCCAACTTTGTCTCTTGAGACACATCGCAGATAAATCATTTTCCCTAAACAGAACCCGAACTTGCTCTCTATTTGATATAAAGCCACGGATGTTCCACTGCATGAGAGCCATTATTTAGAGGAAGGGATCTTAAAATTCTCTACTAATTTATGGAATCAGTGTCCTGGTGAGAGATATCTTTATCAGCTTTACCAGTACTACTAGATCTAGATCTAGGTGTTACAGATCTTTTTGATAAAGGGCCTTCACTTGCCCTTTCAGTTTTGCTTTTGTTTTCCTTTGATATCTGTAGGACCGTGAATGAGGCAAAGAGGGAGACCTCTCTGACGAACAAGGAGGGCCTCGATCTCCTCACCGTCATCTCCACGTGCACTGTAACGTCAGGATCAGGTGAGGGCTCAATGTCAGGCAATGTCCCTGACACGAGAAGTCGTCATCATACTGAGATCTGGTTTGAACCCTAGAATCAACAGGGTCCCCTGGCTTAACCAGAGTCTCTGCAACATGGGAAACCCCACCAGGAGGGGCACGGGAAGCCCCACCAGGGGGGCCACCGCGACAGGCCCCACCAGGGGGGCATGGGAGGTCCCACCAGGTGGGGCACGGGAAGCCCCAACAGGGGGGCACGGGGTGACCCACTAGAGGGGGTGTGGAAAACCCCACCAGCGGGGCACCGGGAGCCCCACCAGAAGGGCACTAGAAGAAGCAGTACTCAATTGTTGTGCCTTCAAGGCATCCGAATAGGATTTCCTGCCCAACAGCTTTTTGGCCTGTCCCACACTGATATGTTCAGCAATAGATTTTAGTAATGCTCTTGTTCTTTTTTAATTCACTACATTTCTTATCACGGGCTCGATGTTCACCCTTACAGTTTATGCACATTACCGGTCCAGAACATTCCTCGTGCTCAGGCTGGCCACACGATTCACAGAGTTTATTTTCTGGTACAAACATTAGAGGAGTGTCCAAAACCAAAACATTTAAAGCACTGGAGCACTCTCGGTCTATAAGGACGAACTTTCAAGATTTCACTGTCAAGAATAATTTCAGATGGCAGGAAAAGAATTTATAAATGTTAAAATAAGCATCGATGAGTGGGGCACTTTAAAAACCTTCCAAACCAACGTCTGGACACTATCCAAAATTTCCTCCTCATCCATTTCATGTAAATCTTCATGAAGATAACACCCTTCGCGTAACTAAAATTATAGTGAGGTTTTTACCTCTTTTACCATACCCTCAGGATCAAGCTTTCAAATTTAGGAGCATTACCGACTGAACATTGGTCTTGGTATGAACTAAAAAACTATTACGGGCCCAAGCGAGTTTACTTCTGGGCTCCCAACATTGCCGATCTTCTGGCTTACCAACCTTTTCACCTTGAAGAGGTTCCCTCTCTCACCATGCGTTGAGATAATTAACCACTTAGCTGGGTCTGGAGATCTGGAGATTTTACTTATTCTATTAGGATCTTTTATTTCATTTGGTGGTTTTATAAATGTCAAGATATCTAGGGGACCTCTTCTGCCTCTACAAGTCCAACACTCATTGAATCTGACCTAAATTCTCTAAAGGCTCTGTGAGCTTCCAATTCAGTGTTGAAAATTATCCAGAATTTTTCAACGTCTGGACACATATCCAAAATTTCCTCCTCATCCATTTCATGTAAATCTTCATTGAAGATAACACCCTTCGCGTAACTAAAATTATAGTGAGGTTTAACCTCTTTTACCATACCCTCAGGATCAAGCTTCAAATTTAGGAGCATTACCGACTGAACATTGGTCTTGGTATGAACTATAAAAAACTATTACGCCCAAGCGAGTTACTTCTGGGCTCCCAACATTGCCGATCTTCTGGCTTACCAAACCTTTTCACCTTGAAGAGGTTGCCTCTCTCACCATGCGTTGAGATAATTAACCACTTAGCTGGGTCTGGAGATCTGGAGATTTTACTTATTCTATTAGGATCTTTTATTTCATTTGGTGGTTTATAAATGTCAAGATATCTAGGGACCTCTTCTGCCTCTACAAGTCCAACACTCATTGATCTGACCTAAATTCTCTAAAGGCTCTGTGAGCTTCCATTCAGTGTTGAAAAATTATCCAGAATTCAAAAAAACCATAATTATTGCCAAGTTTATTTCTTAATTCTTTGATGTTCCCAAATTTACAAAATTCATTATATATCGTGTCATAATTCCAGTCTAAAGGGACTGGTTTCACATGCAGAATATTTGTAACAAGGAGCTCATTTGAAAAAAGGCTCCAAAGTTACAATGGAGGAATTACCAGGTTTTTCCTTGTCCTTATCCTTGCCTAAGTCGTCAACCGAAGATCTAATTAATGTCGCCATAAGACGAAGGATTTATGATTCGTCCAGGTAGCCCCCACCCACCACCCATGGAGCCACATTTAGAGACAGTGTTATCCATGCAGGGCTGCCCTAGGGGTACCACCCAGATATACACCCCACCCTCAGTGCTTAAGCCGTCATGATGTCCGTCGAGATCAGACCCAGCACTAAGAGCAGGGTTTGACATATAAACTTTCCCCTCGCTCGACCACGTTAGGTACTCGAGTTCTACGGGTGAGGTGCATGCCAACCATCCTCACCCTCCACCAAATCCAAGAGTAGTCCAAATCATGTCCAAAACCAATCCAAAGTCATCAACATTAAATCTGTATCTTATAGGGGGAGAAAGCAGAAGGATGAAAAGTTTTAGTAAAAGGAAAAGAGCTGACTTATTTAGTTGGATCAACAGCTGGGCACCAAGGTCCAGTGAGAAACCAGTTCCCACCAGGCATCAGGGCCCAGCTGCTGAACCCTAAGCCCCCCATCCTCGGCAAGGCTTCAGCATCTGGGGGGACTAGAATATAAGAGTTTTAGCTTACAATTGCGTTTTTCGACCATTTTGGTAGAGTCAAAGTTGACCGAAGGTTGAAATTTTGGCACTTATCTTTATTTATATGAAAATATTTCAAAACTGACAAAAGCTACAACCATGAGTTGTTTTTGGTTGTATTTTACATGAAATTGCGCGCATTTTCATATATAAATTACTCCATGTAACGGCTAATTTTAAAATGGTGCAAAAATTATGTCAAAGTGACGAAATAAACTGAGAATGTGTCGCTGATGCTTTTGGTGGTACAAGTAAGAAAGAAATTCGCGCTTGCGCGCCCCACGGGGAAACGATTATAAAACAAAACAACGCCTTGATCCGTGAGCTCCCAGCATCCCCCAAGGCGCGTGATTCAAAAGTTTTCGCCTAGTAGGCCTATAACTATTTTTCTGCGAATTTTTAAAAACTTTTTTTATATTGACTTATATACGTCCAATCAGCACCCAACAGACAATTTATATCGACGTTTAATACGTCCAATCGGCGTTAAAGGGTTAATAATTATTTGGTAAGTATGCAATAAAATTTCATTTTATAATGAAAATTCCATTTTTATTGCAGTGTCTTACCGAACAATTATACAGCTGATTACCCATTGCAAGGATGGGGGGCTGTGGATGTAAGTTTTAATTCAAAATAACATATTATTCTTGAAAATAAAGTATACCCAAAAGCACTGTTAGTGCCTGTTGTACCTTACCTTGTAAGAGTGCTACTGCAGGAGAATACTGCCTCTGGTCGGTGCTCATCTTACGTAGTAGAAGGCTTGGAGTATGACCAATGGTGCTCTCCTCTACATGGAGCTCGAATGAAGTAGAAGAATGTCCTCGTAGTCGTGGTGCTCACCGCTGACTCAACGAAGAGGCAACAAAATATTGCCCTTGCCCTGGGCTCAGACCAGAAATAACCAACATGAAAAAACTGTCACCTACACCGAAATAAAAACCGTTTAAACAAAACCACCCACCAAAACTAACACTAAATGACTGGCGAGCACTCAGGTACATTGTACCCCCATAGAGCTTCCCTTTTAACTCGTCAACCTTGATCAAGGGCGAAACATTAAAAGGCTAACAGAGGGAGCAACCCCCTATGTCGTTTCTCCCAACACCATGCCAGCTACCGAAAGTGGACCGAGAGACTTAAAATCTTCGAACACTGTCTCGATTTATTTCAAATAATGCGTAGCAAACACAGATTTAGACCTCCAAAAGGTACTTTGGAGGATAGCAGATAGCGACAAATTGTGTTGAAAAGCGAGGGAAGTCGCTACCGCTCAAACTTCGTGCGCTTTCACTCTCAGTAAAGGAAACACTGCGTCGTTAGCTTGAGAATGTGCTTCGACAATTAATTCTCTCAGAAAAAGGGAAATGGCATTTTTTGAAAGAGGGCAAGAGGGATTTGTAACAGAGCACCACAAACGATTCGATTGACCTCTAATCTTCTCCGTTCTGCGGAGGTAATATCTTGATGCCCCGCACGGGGCATAAGAGCCATTCTTCTTCTTCCTGGCCTATCAAGTCTGTCAGGTTCTTATGAACGAAGTTACGTGGCCAAGGATTAGAAGGGTTTTCGTTTTTCGCGAGAAAATTGAGCTCCACGGAGCAAACTGCGTCGCCTTGAGAAAAACCCACCTTTTTGTCCATCGCGTGTAGCTCGCTAACTCGTCTAGCTGATGCCAATGCAACTAAAAATAACGTCTTCTTGGTGAGATTCCTCATAGACGAAGAAAGTAACGGTTCAAAGGGAGGACCCGAAAGCCGTTTAAGAACTATATCGAGATTCCATGCTATCGAACCCTTTGGCAATTTGGAAGTCTCGAACGATTTAATTAGATCGAAAGATCACTATTCGAATGGAATAGGTCTAGTAACCTTTTCGTGTTTACTGAATTCCAGATCGGCTCTTTGTAAAAATAACTCTCTGCTATCCCATAATAGTCGAAGGCGCTAAAAGCTTAACGTCCCTTAAGAAAAGAAGGAAATCAGCTATTTCGTTCACAGATGTTTCAGAAGAATTGACTTTAGTCTCTCTGCACCATTTTCTAAACACTCCCCATTTAGACTGGTATAGTCTGTTAGAAGAATCTCTTCTGCAGTTCGCAATAGCTTCTGCAGTTCGTCTCGAAAGACCTTTCGCTCTGACGAAACTCCTGACAGTCTGAATCCTGTCAGTGCCAGAGCAGATAATCCTTGGTGGAATCTTTCGAAGTGCGGTTGTCTGAGTAGACATCTCTTTAACGGAAGAAGTCTGGGGAAGTCTACGAGCAAGTCAAGGAGATCTGGGAGCCATTCTTTCCTTGGCCAGAATGGAGCGACTAGTGTCAGAGAAACATTTTTGTGGAATGACACTTTGTTCAGCACCTGTCTTATTAGGCCAAACGGGGGGGAAAGCGTACACTTCCATTCCCGACCAGTCTAGTAACATTGCGTCGACTGACCATGCGAAGAGTCCGGGACTGGAGAGCAAAAAACAAAAAAAAAAAAAAAAAAAAAAAAATAGAGGAAAGGCGGTTGTTCCTCGAAGTTGCAAAGAGGTCCATCATTCGCTTTCCCCAAAGTTTCCATAGGTCTAGGCAGACCTCCGCATCGAGAGTCCATTCCAGCGGCAGTACTTGATGATGGCGACTTAGTTCGTCTGCCAACACGTTCATTTTCCCTTGAACAAATCGAGGGATCAGAGTAACTTGAAATTTTTCTGCCCACAGAAGCTGATCTTTTACAAGGTTGTGGAGGGTGAAGAAGCGCGTTCCCCCTTGTTTCCTGATGTAGGAAAGTGCTGTGGAGTTGTCTCCATGAACTGCTACCACCTGTCCCGTCATGAGATGAGAGAACGCCTGAAGTCCCAGGAACAATGCTAATAGCTCCCTCATGTTGATATGAAGAGAGCGCTGCGTTTCCGACCATTACCCTGACATTTTGTTCTTCGCCAACAGGACTCCCCAACCTGCGTCGGAGGCGTCTGAAAAGAACTGAATGGTTGGGTGGAGCGGACGAAGTGAAAGACCCTTTACCAGTCTTGGTTTTGAAAGCCACCACGCTAAGTCCTCCTTGATTTCGTCCGAAATCGAGAATACTGTCGAGTCCGGTTGAGTCTTTCTGCACCATGATGCCTTCAGGAAGAATTGTAGGGGCCTCATGTGCAGTCTTCCGAGTTTGACAAACTGTTCCGCCGAAGCTAGTGTTCCTAAGAGACTGGTCCAATGGTTGGCAGAACAGGACTTGCGATCCAGGAAGTCCTGTACTACTTCCAGACAGGACTGGACTCTCTTTGGTGAAAGAAAAGCCTGAAAAACTCGAGAGTTCAGAGTCATCCCCAAATAGAGAATGCTCTGAGTCGGAATTAGCTGAGATTTCTCCTCATTTACAAGAAGACCTAACGAGTGAGTTAATGAAAGAGTCCTCTTGAGATCCTTCATGCACTGACTTTCCGAAGAGGAGCGGAGAAGCCAGTCGTCTAGGTAGAGTGACATTGATGCCCAGGAGGTGGTGTAACCACTTTCCCAGCGGAGTCAGCACTCGCGTAAATACTTGCAGTGCTGTCGAGAGGCCAAAGCAAAGAGCTCGAAACTGGTAGGTCTTGCCCATGAACACAAACCAAAGGTATTTCCTGGAGTCTTGGTGAATTAGGATGTGGAAGTATGCGTCCTGCATATCCAGGGATACCATCCAGTCCCCTTGGCGAAGGGATTCCAACACCGAACGAGTCTTTTCCATATTGAATTTGGTCTTTTGAATGAACAGATTCAGTGCGCTTACATCCAGTACGGGCATCCAGCCCCCTGATGACTTGGGGACTATGAAAAGAGGGTTGTAAAACCCCGGGGATGGTCTGTCGCTTATCTCCTCTATGACAGCCTTCTGCACGAGTCTCTATTTCTTGGGTTAAGGCTACAAACTTCTCCGAGCCTGGAGAGTAGGCGGGTAATGTGATGGGAACACTGGATAGAGGCGGGGTGTCTTTGAAAGGAATGGAGTAACCGAACTGGAGGACTTGGGTCACCCATGCCTCTGCCCCTCTGCGACTCCATTCCTCCAAAAGAGGTTCAGTCTGCCCCCTACCGGAGCATGAAGGATTGAAGGATCACTTGGACGATTTCGTGTCGGGTTTGGTCGAGGACTTGGTCGGGTGTCGTAAATTCGATTGAGGCCTGACGAACAGTCTAGACCTACCCCCTCGAAAGGGTTTCTTCTGCAAGGGCAATTCCGAGGTAGTAGGCATCACAGTTTAGGGTTTAACTCGCTTAAAAGACTGAGCAAGTAAGTCATTAGTAGACTACTTTTCCGGTGTGGAAAGTGTCTTGGCCACTGTTTCTTCGGGGAACAGATGATTCTTGTCGAGAGGAGAAACGAAAAGGGCGGGCTTCTGAGGAGAAGCGACTCCTCTCGAAACAAAAGAACACCAGAGCTGTCTTTTCTTGAGAGTCCCGAATGCAAAGAGAGAGGCCAGCTCATCGCAACCATCCTGAACTGATTTGTCGGCACATGACAAAACCCCAAACCAGTCCGATGCCAGGTCCTCCTCGAGAGTTGGGCAGTCCTCTATTTTTGTAGCGAGGGCTCTGATCATCCAGTCCAAAAAGCTTATAATCTCTATAATCTTGAAAATATTCTTTACTAAATGGTCCAACTCGGGCGATGTAAAGAATATTTTAGCTGCTCCTATTTGCATCTACCAGGCCAGAGAAGTCCCCCTGGGAGGAGGCAGACACTCCCATGGAGGGGGCTTCTCTGGTTACGTAGAACCTATACCTCTTCTTAAAGAGTTTCGACGGAGGATAGGCGAAAGTTGCTTTCCCGAGCTCTCTTTTGAACTTCAACCAGTCTTCTATATCACGAAGCGAACGTTTAACAGCCTTGGAAAGTACAAGCTTCGGGAGAAGAGGATTGAAATTCTTCCTTCTCATCAGGAAGATGGAAGCAGGTGACCTGGGAGCGGCTGCTACGAAGTAATCCGGGTACATGTCCAGAAGATAGCATAAAAGCTTCGAATAGCACGAGAGAGGGATATATTCTGCTTCTAAGTCCTCCTCATCATCCGAAGAGATAGGCGACAGAGAGGGTTCTTGATTCCACTCATTGTTCTTCGTACATTGTTTGCTTTCTTTCATCCAGTTCATCAGCTCTTGCAATTGCCGATGTAAAGGAACTAGATTCTCGTCTTCTTGAGTTGAAGTCGTAGCAACTGGGGTTATGGACTTCGACATGATCGACACCGGAGGTCTTGCACCAGTCGAATTATCTGTCGCGTGCAAAGTCGATGGTAAACTTTCAACAGCTTGACGAGTCGAAGATCTCAACGAACTCAGAATCGGGCGTTCCACAATCAAGTCAAAAGGCGGCTGTCGCTATCGTAAGAATCCAAGGCGAAGTCCATGAAGCTACGCTACACGACGGGCGAGGGTTATCTACTTCTCTGTTCCTCTTCACAAGAGGCGGAGAGAACACCTCTCCAGTCGAACATCTCTTCAACGGACATGAGACTGAAGAATCACGCCACTTACGATGTCTAATCGACAACGAATCACTTGACTCTGTCGATAGCTGATTACAGAACGACACACCTTTCCAATGGTGTTTAGTCGAATCCTGCTATCGCACCACAGGATCGACGGAGGAAGCGACTGTCTGTGGGCAAACCCCTTGGACCTCTGGTATGTCTTCTCCCCGAGGCGGGGGAGCGGGACAGGGACCTTCGTCTAGGAGAACTATCAGGACAAACAGCCACCCCCTCAGATTGCACTGCACTGACACTTTTCACTTCACTAGAAGTCTTTTCTATGAAAGACTTTACCGATAAACCTACTACATAATCGTGTTAGCTAATACATCAAATTTCTTTTCAAATTTAGACTCGAGGCTGGCAATGGTGTCAAGAGAAACTCCACGGGAAGTTGGCAAGGGAGTTACAGGAGCAGGAGTAGGAGGACTCAAGATCGGAGACATAATAAGAGGAGAAGGAGAAGGAATAGGAGCAGGTGCTTTGATAGAAGAAGCAGAAGAAGCTAAACTAGTCTTACTTTCAGCTCTGAGAGCTACCTTCCTCTTCCTATCCTTAATTACCTTCCCCAAGTGAGAAACAAAAACTTTCCACTATTGTTCACTCCAAACCTGGCACTCATCACAAGTAGACTCTCTAGAGCACTCACAACCCCTACACTTAATGCACTTAAGTGTGCGAATCATAAATTAACTTAACTAACCTAGTTTTGCACCCTCTGGCGCAAAACCTAACTACTGAAGGACTAGAGCCCGACATGATGGTAAAACCACAAAATTGCAGAAAAGAAATTCAGCTTCAATCCTACAAACACGGAGTTGAATACTTCACCAATATTGGAGAGATATACTTCCCAACAAATGAACAAAAAGTCTCCACCGACCACCGATGTTCACCAGAAGCCGGCAGAGAACGAATTGATGTTACCTGGCCAGTTGTACCTGTAGCTACCTTGAGTGGATGGAGATGATGTCACCTACATCAGCAATGGCGATACCACCGCGGAAGTTTTGAATCTATTGTCTGCCATTCGTAGGGAACCTACAGCTGTATAATTGTTCGGTAAGACACTGCAATAAAATATTTTTTTTTTTTAATTCGTGGAAAAATAGTTATAGGCCTACTAGGCGAAAACTTTTGAATCACGCGCCTTTAGATGCTGGGAGCTCACGGATCAAGCTGTTGTTTTGTTTACAGGCGTTACTCAGGTGTGCATGTGTGAAATGCCTTCTTCTCGCACCAGCAAGCATCAGCGACGCGTCATCCGAGAGCGATCTTTTGCCGCAATCGTGTTTTCCCGAACTTTTGCGAGAGTTTGAGTATTTGTGGTGGTACAAGACGTACGTAGAGATGTCTGAACGTCGAATGGAGCGTGAAAGGTGCATTTTACCTCTCAGGAGGGATCGTGTGAAATGTATTTTGGACTTGGATGCTGGCGAGGGACCAAGCACCCAAGATGACCTAGCTCCTCAACGCCATTCCATACAGCCTCGTGTGGCCAAAAGTGTTCAAGCACCACATCATGTGTCTCGTGTGCCTTTTATAACCCCTAGGAAGCATCAGGGTGTCCTGAGGGGCATTCATAGGCATTTGGGAGGCCTCGAACCAAAGGACATTGACAATTACTTGTTAGAGCTTGATTGGGAGCATGTCGCAAGTCCTCATTTTGATGGCGGTTGGTCATCTAGTGACGAGGAAATCACTCCCGATGTTAGTGATGATGAGTATTTGCCCCCAATGTCCGTACGAGGGTCACAGGCTGAAAGTGAGTTGGAGTTCAATGGTTTTAGTGCTTATAAGAGGGAATCTGAGGAGGAGGAGGAGGAGGAGGAGGAGGAGGAGGAGGAGGAGGAGGAGGAGGAGGAGGAGGAGGAGGAGGAGGCGGAGGAGGAGTAGTTGTCGTCATCTAGTTTTGTGTCGATGATGAACACAGAAAAGAGAGGGCCTAAGCGAGGGAGATGGGCCACGGGGGGGTGTGTGTGTGTGTGTGTGTGTGTGTGTGTGTGTGTGTGTGTGTGTGTGTGTTTCGAGTGCGAAACCGTGCCAAATCACATGCACGCGCGCACGGGCACTTAGAAGGTCGGAGCGTCGCGCCAGCCAAGGTGAAGGCCAGTCGTCCGAGAGTGACGAGGGGTGGTCGGAGGACCCCCCCCCCCACCTAACATGCACCCATTCACGGCAGCAGATGAGCTCACTCTACCTGTTCCTCTCACTGCTCTGGGGTTCATTCAGCTGTTTCTTATGCGGGAATTGCTGGGATACCTGGTAGCAGAGACGGCGGACTACGCTTGGTACTGCCGTGACGAACTACGGACAACATTATCATATCGCTGGTGGGGCTGCAACCTCACCGACATGGTGCATTTTTTGGGGCTCCACATTTTTCTTGGAATGGTGCCTACTGCCAACGTCAGGCAATATTGGAGGCGGAATTTTTTTTTAAGTATGCCCAATGTGCCTGGCATTATGTCCCGTGATAGTTTCCTGGCATTGGACAGGTATTTCAAAGCCTTCAATCGAAGGGCCATACCCCGGAATAACCCCAATCTTCTCATCTTAGTCCGCCCAGTGTTGGAGTACATTCGTGAATGGTACCAGTTTCTCGTGGTTCCTAGCAAGAACCTTTCTTTGGATGAGGGGATGATGCCTTACAAAGGACATCTGAGCATAAAAGTGTACAACCCCAAGAAGCCAAAGAAATATGGTGTGAATTGATCTTTATTACGGAGTTCAACACTGGATACGTCGTGGACTTCTCGGTGTATTCCGGGGTCTTCTCCACGCTGTGACACTGTGTTTAGTCTTGTGGATCATTTCCGTAACCAGGGATACCACGTGTTTATGGATAATTATTATAACTCGGTATCCCTGGTACAGGAACTGTATGAAGCAGGTGTGCACGTCAGTGGTACCCTTCGGTTGGTGTGTGGGGCCCCAAATGTCCTCTAGAGGTTTGCTAGCCAGCCGCAACATCTGGCAAGAGGAGAGACAGAGTGGCGGCGGAAGGGAGCTGTCTTCGTCATCTGTTGGAAGGGGCTCAGACTCGTCCCCATGATTACGAGGAGTCATGAACCCATCCAAGAAGAGGTCGTCCAGCGGAAGAAGACACATGGGCAGGGCTGAGTTATGTATGAAGAGTTTTGTGTCGAGCGGCCTACCGTCATTGGGCACTACAATAGGCACATGGGAGGAGTTGATCTCTTTGATCAACTCATCCAGTATTATCCCTTTGTCAGGAGAACCAGGAGGTGGGCACAGAAGCTCCTCAAATACATTCTTCAGTTGGCCCTCCAGAATGACTACATCCTCTACTGTGGGTACTATAATTCAGACCTCCGGAGATTGTCCCACATCCAGTTTCTCGAGGTAACCGGGAATGCCCTCATCAACTTTAATCCCGATGAGTGGTCTTCCATCACCGCCCCCTGCCCCAAGCTCCAGATCTGCCCCTAGAGGAAAGGGTAGATGTTAGGAGGGCCAACTTCAGTCGTCCTGCTCCTGCCACTGCTGCCGCCGCCCCTGCCACTGCTGCCCTTGATGATCCCGCCCCCGCTCAGATTCCGACTTCTCGTCGGATAGAGGACCCTGTGTGTCGGCTGCAGCCAGGGGATCACACACTGGAGCTCCTAGAAGGGTGCAGGCAGAAATGGTGCCGGGTGTGCCATATGAATGGCAGAAGGAGACACACCAGGTTCTTCTGTTGCACCTGCAATATAGCTCTTTGCAGGTTCGGGGAGTGTGACCTCAAGTATCACACTGCGGTCATATATTGGAGTGCGCCAACCTAGGGACAACGGAGGGCGCAGAAGGCCGCCACATCAGCAGCAAGGGCGCGCATCTCCCTCCTCCACCTGTAACTCGTCATATCGAGAGGTAAAAAATGCAAGACTTCAATGGAGGAGGGAGACAACAAAAATAGAACGAAGAGTCAGGATTACGAGTGAGTATTCTGCATTGATTTTATATTTAGTTTTATATTTATTACAAGTTTTTATGTCTGTATTTATTGATGCATTGTATGTTATTTCATTTCATGCAAAAAGAAAAGTTTTTTTACCGGCATTCCTTTCAGTTATGTATTCGTACCAGAATAAAAAAATGTAATATATATATATATAATATATATATATATATATATATATATATATATATATATATATATATGTATATGTATGTATGTATGTATGTATGTGTATATATATATATATATATATATATATATATATATATATATATATATATATATATATATATATATATATATATATATATATATATATTTGTATTTTGGGTAAGCATAAAATCTAACAATCTAGTAATGTTCAATCTTTTACCTTCATTTTGAAACAAATTGGAAGTCTCTAGCACAGTATTTCGATTTATGGTGAATTTTTGAAAAAAAAAAAACTTTTTCCTTCCCTCCGTGAGCGGAATTTCCGCCGCAAATCTCTGAAATGCTTACGTCACATTGTCGTAATATTTGCTCCATTTCATATTAGCCGTTACAGTTCTATATATAAAAATGTGCGCAATTTCATGTAGAATACAACAAAAAATAACTCATGATCGTAGCTTTTATCAGTTTTGAAATATTTGCGTATAAATCACGATATAGAAAAAAATCGATGTTCGGTCAACTTTGACTCGACCGAAAAGGTCGAAAACGCAATTGTAAGCTAAAACTCTTACAGTCTAGTAATATTCAATCATTTATCTCCATTTTGAAATACATTGGAAGTCTCTAGCACAGTAATCCGATTTAGGGTGAATTTTTGAAAAAACCTTTTCCTTCCCTCCCCGCGCGGTATCTCCGCCGCAAATCTCTGAAATGCTTACGTCACATTGTCGTAATATTTGCACCGTTTCATATTAGCCGTTATATAGAGTTTTATATATGAAAATGTGTGCAATTTTATGTATAATACAAAAAAAATAATTCATGATCGTAGCTTTTATCATTATTGAAATATTTGCATATAAATCACGATAAATAGAAAATAATCGACGTTTGGTCAACTTGGACTCGACCGAAATGGTCGAAAAACGCAATTGTAAGCTAAAACTCTTACAGTCTAGTAATATTTAATCATTTATCTCTATTTTGAAACAAATTGGAAGTCTCTAGCACAGTATTTCAATTTATGGTGAATTAAAAAAAAAAAAAAAAAAATCCTTCCCTAAAAAACCCCTGCGCGCAGTATCTCCACCAGCAAATAAAAAAAAAAATCTCCGAAATGCATACACCACATTGTTGTAATATTTGCAGTTTCATATTAGCCGTTATATAGAGTTTTATATATGAAAATGTGTGCTATTTTACGTAGAATACAACAAAAAATAACTCAAGAACGTAGCTTTTATAATTTTCGAAATATTTGCATATAAATCACGATAAATAGAAAAAATCGACGTTTGGTCAACTTTGACTCGCCTGAATTGGTTGAAAAACGGAATTGTAAGCTAAAACTCTTACAGTCTAGTAATATTCAATCATTTATCTCCATTTTGAAACAAATTGGAAGTCTCTAGCACAATATTCCGATTTATGGTGAATTTTGAAGAACAAAAATTTTTCCTTCCCTCCGCGCGCGGTATCTCCGCCACAAATCTCCGAAATGCTTACGTCACATTGTCGTAATATTTGCAGTTTCATATTAGCCGTTATATAGAGTTTTATATATGAAAATGTGCGCAATTTCATGTAGACTACATCAAAAAATAACTCATGATCGTAGCTTTCAAAATTTTTGAAATATTTGCATATAAATCACGATAAATAGAAAAAAAGTAGACGTTCATTCAACTTTGCCGCGCCTGAATTGGTTGAAAAACGCAATTGTAAGCTAAAACTCTTACAGTCTAGTAATATTCAATCATTTATATCATTTTTGAAAGAAATTGGAAGTCACTAGCACAATATTCCGATTTATGGTGAATTTTTGAAAACAAAAAAAAAAAAAAAACTTTTTCCTTCCCTCCGCGCTCGGTATCTCAGCCACAAATCTCCGAAATGCTTACGTCACATTGTCGTAATATTTGCACAGTTTCATATTAGCCGTTATATAGAGTTTTATATATGAACATGTGCACAATTTTATGTAGAATACAACAATAAATAATTTATGGTCGTATCTTTTTATCATTTTTGAAATATTTGCATATAAATCACGATAAATAGAAAAAATCGACGTTCTGTCAACTTTGACTCGACCGAAATGGTCAAAAAACGCAATTGTAAACTAAAACTCTTATTACAGTCTAGTAATATTCAATCATTTATCTTCATTTTGAAACAAATTGGAAGTCTCTAGCACAGTATTTCGATTTATGGTGAATTTTGAAAAAAAAAATTTCCTTCCCTCCGCGCACAGAATCTCCGCAGCAAATCTCCGAAATGCTTACGTCACATTGTCGTAATATTTGCTGTGTTTCATATTAGCCGTTTGTACGATATGTTCTTCGGCCATGCGCTGCCGAGCATGCATCCGTTATTGGCAATTCTGTATACGCTGTTGCGAGTCAGTTGGCTCCCGAGTATCCTGTAATAAAGTCCAGTCTCCAGGACGTTGTGTCATTGCAAACCCAACATGGCGCAGTGAGTAGGATAAGGACCAACCATGCCCCAGATAGTCACCACCCACCAGGGCCCCGCCGGAGGGTGTCCTCACTGCCAATGCCAACCGGGGCCTTGTCACAGGCCGGCATGCAAGCACAGACGTTATTTGCAGACCAGCAGCGTGCCATCCGTTCCCTTCAGGATGCCCTTCCCGGTTCAGGAGCACGTGCCGGTAAAGTTCCTGTCTCTGCTGCCCCTGAGAAGTGTGACGCGGTAATGTCTTCGGCAGCGTTCAGATCCTGGAGACGTTCGATGACGTATTGGATTCACCTTAACAAGGTTCCCGCCGCAGGATGTTGTCCTGCACATTAGGCTCAACTGTGTACCGGCGTTGCAACGTGCACTGGACGCTCGGTATTCAGATGCCAAATGGAATGCCCTCGCCCCAGACGCGGCTCTGGGACGCCATCGGGAATATTGTGTTGCGGTCGTCGAATCAGGCAGTTCAGTGGTCGTGAATTCTTTGCCCTCGCACAAGGGCGCGAGGAATTAGTGGAGCGACTATTTTCGAGTGTGCTTCAGCAAAGGCCACCGACTGTGATTTTGAGTGTCCCAAATGCGGGGAGTGTTTAATAGAGTACATGCTGTTGCGGAAAAATAATGGTAGGCCTCAGTGACCCTGTATTAAAGAGGCATGTTTTCAGGACATGTGAGACATTTAGAGTGTAGATGCCCTTCAGGCACTGTGCTGCACTTTCGAAGCTGCACGCCAAGATGTCGAAAGTATCCCACGCGTCGCTATCAGTGAGAGGGGGTCTGCTGGCGCCTCGAGTGATGACGTCACAGGCATTGATGACGTAGAGCCAGACGTCGGGGTGTTGCGCGGCAATTCCAATGTGAAGCGTTGCGGAAATTGGTGGGGGGCGCCATCCCTTTGGTCGAGCGTCGTGCCCAGCAAGAGGTATAACGTGCCACGGGTGCCAAAAGGTAGGGCACTTTCAGAAATGCTGCAGGAATACGAAGAAAGCGCTGCTTGCCTCGAGTTTAGCGATTGTTGCAGACACGATTGTTGCAGACACGCACCTCTCCCCCCACCCCACGATCAAGGCTTGTGTTTCCCATAGAAACGGGAATTCAGTATCCACACTCGTCGTAGCAGACACAGGAGCACAGATCTGCGCTTTGCGGACCCATGATTCTCTCAAGACTGCAAATAAATTCACTGGAGTTGCAGCCGCGAGCAGGTCTGAGGGACGTAGCTAATCTCCGAGTGAGATGTCTTGGATCAACGACATGCTTCATTGATATAGGTGGGCGACGCACGAAGCAGGAGGTTTACTTTGTGCCGACGGCCAAGAACGTCTATATATCGCTGAATGCTTGTAAGGAGCTGGGAATAGTACCGGGGGCCCCTGACTTCCCTCACCTACCATCTCGTTTGCATCAGCTGATGTGCTTAATGAAGACGTCGCAACGGCCTAACTCCCCTAAGACAATGAAGCCAGCCACCTTACCCATCCCGCCTGTGGAGGAGAATATACCGAGACTTGAGGAGTGGTTATTACGGCATTTCTCTTCAACAACCTTTAATACAACCAGGGAACCGTTACCTGTCATGACGGGCAAGCAGCACCACATCCATTTGTTGCCTGATGCCGTGCCTTATGCCTGTCACACGCCCGCGACAATCCCTAAGCATTGGGAAGAGGAGGTCAAGGCTCAACTTGACGAGGACGTTCGGAAGGGCGTGATAGAACCAGTCCCAGTGGGGGATGCAACGGAATGGTGTGCAAGGATGGTCGTTGTCGCCAAAGAAGACGGGTCAACCTCGCCGCACAGTAGACTTCCACGCCTCAACGCCCACTGTCTTCGGGAAACTCATCATACACCGGCACCCTCTCGACATGATTTCAGCATCCCCATTCATACGTACAAGACTACGGCGGACGCCCACTGGGGTTTCCATCAAGTGGAATTGGACGAAGACAGCCGCCCGCTTACGACCTTTATCACTCCATGGGGACGATACCTGTTATCGTAGAACACCCATGGGCCACTGTTCGGCGTCGGACGCCTACACAAAAAGGTTTGATGATGCCCTGCAAGACATCACCAGAAAGCATAAATGCGTTGACGACACTTTGCTATACGATCACAGCATTGAAGAGGCGTTCTGGCATGTATATGAATTCCTGTCAACGTGTGCCTCTGCAGGTATCACACTCAAGCCCGAGAATTTAAATTCTGCAAGAGAGAGGTCACTCGTCGGTTATTACCTGGGATGGGAGTCATACAAACCCGCAGACGAACGACTAGACACCATTCGTAACTTCCATATGCCAGAGAAGCCTCCATCACGGATATTAGGTCGTGGTCGGGTTCGTGAATCAGTTTAGCGCCCTTCCTTGCAACGGCGCCCATCATGGAGCCCTTTAGGGACCTCCTCAGAAAGCCCACTGGAAAAAAACGTTTACTGGATAGTCAGCTACGTGACAAACTCCGGCAGGCACAGACGTCATCTGTCAATTAGCCAAGGACGGCTTGGCATATTACGACAAAACACGCCCTACGACGATAATGACGGATTGGAGTAAAGAAGGTATCGGGTTCGTAGTCCTTCAGCAGTATTGTATTTGTCAGTCAGCTGACAGCCCCTTTTGTTGAAGGGCGGCTGGCGCCTTGCCCTGTGTGGTAGTCGACACCACCTCACCTCCTCTGAAGCTGGGTATGCCCCCGTAGAAGGAGAAAGCCCTGGCAGTTTACCTGGTGCTTGCGGAAGGCCAGGCTGTTCCTACTTGGGTGTCCTAATCTCACCATCATCACGGACCACCGTCTCTCGTCAAGCTGCTGGGTGACAGAGCCCTTAAGGACATCATCAACCCGAGATTATTCAACCTGAAAGAGAAGACACTCCAGTTCAAGTTTCCACATGAAATACCTGCCCGGAAAAAGGAACACTGCCGCGGATTTTCTTTCAAGGTACCCGACCAGCGAGCACCCCGCGAAGCTTCCGACGTGGATTTGGAGGACGACATTCAAGTGCAGTGGCATGTGCAACCGTGGCCGCCTTGGAACCGGATATCATCGTGTTGGATGAAGACTGCGTAAGGAGCGCCGCATCTAACGACCCTGTATATCAGCTCTTGCTTGCAAGGGTTGCAGCGGGCGACTGGCCCCAACAGAAGTCGCAAGAACTCGCCTGCCTTCGCCCCTTCTTCAGCGTTCGGACCGGCTAGCCATCAACCAGGATCTGGTGACATACTCAGTGGACCAAGGATGTGTTCGCTTGGTTATACCCGAGGATTTACGCCGCCAGGTAGCCACTAACCTACATGCAGGACACCAAGGCCTCAACTCGATGCTTAGAAGGGCCAGGCAGTCGGTCTATTGGCCGGGAATAGAAGGGGACCTTCAGCATTGCCGCGCCCGATGTACTTCATGCGATGAACATGCCCCCTCACTGCCTCCTGAAGAAATGATACACACGCCGCCTGCGGAATATCCCTTCCAGCAAGTCGTAGCAGATATGTTCCAGATAGAAGGCAGTGTATACATGGTGTATGCCGATAGACTAACAGGTTGGTTAGAAGTGGCTCATTTCCCCAATGGTGCCACGTCTAACAAAATCAGTAATCACCTTCGATCATATTTCTCGCGTTGGGGAGGGGAGCCCCAGAACAAATATCAACTGACGGAGGCACGAACTTGCCAGCGAGGAGATGGAGGCCTTCTTCAAGAGATGGGGGGTCAAGGTCCGGCTGTCGTCGGCCCAGTATCCCCAGTCTAATGGCAGGGCAGAAGCAGCTGTCAAATCGGCGAAGAGGCTACTCCGGGAAAAATACATTAAAGGGTGGAGCCCTTGAGTCGGAACAAAACGGCCCTGGCGATACTTCAGTATCTCAACATCCTCTCAGGGAAATTAACAAGTCGCCGTCTCAGCTTGCAACGGGTCGCCAGCTGCGCGATGGGGTACCGACGGCCAGGAGACACCTGTAGTAGACAGATATTGGAGGCAGACGATACGTCGAAGGGAGTTACAAGTGGCAAGGTCGCAGGAGGCGATGCGCATCCCTGGCACTACCAGAAGACTGCCGCCCATCGAACTAGGTACCCATGTACGCATACAAAACCAAGCTACCGAGCAATGGGTGATTCGAAACGGGCATAGTAACAGAAACAAAGCCCCATCGTCAGTTACACCGTCAAGCTTAACGGGAGCAGCAGGCTGTCAAAAAGAAACAGACGACACCTGAGAGTCATCGCTCCGCCCTCTGGCACGCCCATGTCCCAGCACGAGTCCTCCGCAAACCATACCCCGACAGAACAGGGGACACGCACCACACA
Organism: Macrobrachium nipponense; assembly: GCF_015104395.2. Lineage (NCBI taxonomy): Eukaryota > Metazoa > Arthropoda > Malacostraca > Decapoda > Palaemonidae > Macrobrachium > Macrobrachium nipponense. The sequence continues at coordinate 42,608,304 of NC_087206.1, read as the reverse complement.
GGAGCCCAACGTCGTTGATAGGGCCCAGAAGAGCCGCTGGTAAACCCAAGTGGCTCAAAGACTTTGTAGAGTGATGTTATTACCTTTTGTATGCAATTGCATCAGGAATTGATATTTCTTTTCAGAGAATTTATGTATTTTATTTCGTTTTTGTGTATGCATCGAGAAGTTAGCTTTAATTTTTTGTTTCTTCTCTTGTCTCATTGATCTAAGGGCATTTTTCCCTTTTATTTTTTTGTCATGTATAAGAATGTTCTTGGGGGGGGGATGTACGATATGTTTTGTATTTTTCCCCTTTTTATTTTTGCCATGTATAAGTATATTCTTGAGGGGGGGATGTACGATATGTTCTTCGGCCATGCGCTGCCGAGCATGCATCCGTTATTGGCAATTCTGTATACGCTGTTGCGAGTCAGTTGGCTCCCGAGTATCCTGTAATAAAGTCCAGTCTCCAGGACGTTGTGTCATTGCAAATCCAACACCGTTACATAGACTTTTATATACGAAAATGTGCTCAATTTCATGTAGAATACAAAAAATAATAATTCATGGTCGCAGCTTTCATCATTTTTGAAACATTTGCATATAAATCATGATAAATAGAAAAAATTCGACATTCGGTCAACTTTAACTCGACCGAAATGGTCGAAAAATGGAATTGTAAGCTAAAACTCTTAGTCTAGTAATATTCAATCATTTATCTTAATTTTGAAACAAATTGGAAGTCTCTAGCACAATATTTCGATTTATGGTGAATTTTCGAAAAAAAAAATTATTTTTTACGTCCGAGCACTACGAATTCATGCATCATTTTGTGATAATATTTTCTCTGTGTTGTTTTGATCGTTTTACAATGTTATATACCAAAATGGTCGCAATTTAGTGTACAATACAACGAAAAGAATTAACTCTTTAGTTTTAACCGTTTGTATACAATTATATATGAAATTTTTTTTCACGCTGTCAAATATTCCAATATTTATGTATGATAATGATTTTTTTTCATTTCTGATGGTTGCATACTAAACTTCAGGCAATTACTAAAAAAGGAGCAAATAATGAACTCTTAATCTTGAAAACTAAGTGTGCTGTGATTTTTTGAAAAAAAAACTTTTTTCCGCTTTGGCGCTCACTCCCGAACCCCGCCGGCATACAGGAGACTATTTCTGAAATACTGCTTAGGCGTTTAAGGGTTAAGGTGAGTTTACACTAGTCTTCACCACACGCTGCATATTTAAGACTCATCACCAACTCCTCCCAAATTCTTATTAGCCCCACCTACTGGACTGCTCATTAACTCATGCCACACCACTACCTCACCCTAATGAGCAGTCCAGTAGGTGGGGCTGACAAGAATTTTGAATTGGTGATGAGTCAGTCTTACACATGCAGTGTGAGGCAAAGCCTAGTATAAACTTACCTTTCGAAATGACCTGACGAAATTTAACAAACTACCTCATATTACCATGTTATGAAGGCGCTTAACAATACCAAAACACCATGTAATATCATAGGCTTTTTAGAGATCGAAGAATACTCCAATATAATCTGTCTGGGTATTGAGAAACCTTGCTGAATTTGGGTTGATAATCTTAGTAGTGGGTCCAGAGTGGAACAATTCCTCATAATTCCAAATTGGACAGATGATAAACCTTTTTTCTCTAGATGTCACATTAGTCTAGAATTCACCATTTTCTCGAACAATTTGCACACACAACTTGTAAGAGATATTGGCCGATAGCTTGTAGGAAGATGTGGATCTTTCAATGGTTTCTAAATGGAAACAATTGCGATCTTCCAAGAAGGGGGGAGAATACCAGTTTCCCATATTTTGTTAAAGACTTTAAAGAGATGTGATTTAGCCAAATCTGGAAAATTTTCCAGCATGCTATAAAAAATATTATCATTCCCAGGGGGTGCTGATTCAGATGATGATAGAGCATCCCATAATGCCCGCAAAGTTAACTTGGAATTATAAGATTCACCATTTACAAAATTTAAATTAAGGGAAATGGTTGATATCCTAATATTCTGGAACATAGTCGAATAGTTCCTAGAACATGATATTTTGGAGAAATGCTCACCCAGTTTTTCCTCAACTTCATTAGGCTTGGTGACAAGGTCTCTATTGATTTTCAGACAAGGTGTTGGTATTGGAATATATTAGGCTTGGTGACAAGGTCTCCATTGATTTTCAGACAAGGTGTTGGTATTGGAACATATTTGCAACTACGTTTTCTAATCCTTTTCCACATCAACCTGGTTGGGGTCTTAGAATTTATGCCATTTATATATATATAAAAAAAAAAAAAGTCAGGATTCTCTTTTTACTTTTTTAGAATATCTCCTGTGTTTTCCAATTGCTCGTTGGTAAATAGATTCTGCTGTTGCAGGCTGACTGGATTTATAATGCCTACAACATTCTTGGTAATTTTCCTCAAATTATCACAGGTTTTATCCCACCATGGAACAGCAGGTCTGCATGGTTTCCCTTTGGTCTTTGGTAGAGCTTTCAGCACTTTTCAGAGGCAAAGTAGTACTCATAAGCCTTTAAATGGGACTCAAAGGACTCAAATTTCTGGGATGGGTTAATACCTTCTTGAAATTTGAGACAATCTGCTTCCTTTTCCTTCCATTTAAAATGATATTGTTAGAATACAATAAAGTTTTGTACATACTTACCCGGCAGATATATACTTAGCTTATGTCTCTGATGTCCGACAGAAATTCGAATTTCGCGGCACACGCTGCAGGTGAGGTCAGGTGATCTACCCCCCTGCCGCTGGGTGGCAGGAATAGGAACCGTTCCCGTTCTAGAACCAGATTTTCTCTTCCACCTGTCTCCTGAGGGGAGGCTGGGTGGGCCATTCATCGTATATATCTGCGGGTAAGTATGTACAAAACTTTATTGTATTCTAACAATATCATTTTTGTACATGCAACTTCCCCGGCAGATATATACTTAGCTGATTGACACCCTTGGTGGTGGGTAAGAGACAACTATTTACTGAATAGACAGGTAAACAACATACGTTGTAGGTAATAAATAAATAAAACCTTGGTTCCTACTTGTTCAGGCGGAAGATTCCATGGCTAATGCCTAGGAATCTGCTTCGCCTCAAGAGCCTCAGCGAGGATGTGACCTATGGCTAAGAGTTCTTGTGGGTCTGTCGATGGGGTCTTATCCATTTACTCGACAGAGCCTCCTTACATGACAATATTCCCTATGCCTAGTGGCATAATTAAGGAGCACACAACACCGATCCCGATCACCTGATCCTAACACGAGGGTTAGTGCTTAAGTTGAAAAGAGTTATCCCCAAACTCCTTTCAAACAACCCAAAGAAAAAACACGACGTTAACTAAAAATTTAACTCACTAGTTAAGGATCAGTATCGGCTCCCTATCCCAGCAATGTATCCGCAGACACGTATCAACCAAGAGAGAAGGATCTCTCGTAGGTTATCTTGACATCCTTCGGATATGGGAAGTCAACACAGTTGCATCTCCCTTATGTGACAGCTAATATGTCCTTATGACATATTGTTAAGGAAAGAACAAGAATACAGAAAAGCTCGCACTTCATGCGCTTTTAATTCTCAGCTGTTTGAAGGAATCATCAATGCACTTGTCAAGTGCTTAGGAGATCACATTGTCTCAAAGAAGGCCAGGGCATTCTTTGATATAGATCTCTTCTGGGTGAAGCCTGGAGCTGGCTAGCGCCTCGCGCCTGGCTGGAGCCTTGCGCCTGAATGGCGCCTAGAGCCTGGCTGGAGCCTTGCGCCTGGCTGGCGCCTCGCGCCTGGCTGGCGCCTGATTGGCTCCTCCCTCCTGGCTATAGCGCCTCGCGCCTGGCTGGAGCCTTGCGTCTGGCTGGCGCCTTGCGCCTGAAGCTTGGCAGAAGACTTCATGATTACTGTCTAGAGTCTGCATGCCTCAAGAGTTTCAGCGAGGTAGGGACCTATGACTGACAAACCCTTCTGGATCATGTCAATGGGGGCTAGCCCGCTTACACGACAGAGCCTTCTCGGATCGTGCCAATGGGGGCTGACCCACTTACATGGCAGAGCCTTACCTGTATCTATCAATGGGGACTAGCCCTCTTACATGACAGAGCTTTAGGTTTCTCTTTACTGGAAGGAGCCTGGCACCTGGAGGCCCCTGGCTGCTTCAGGAGCTGGCTTGGCTTCTAGAGCCTGGCTGGCTTCTAGAGCCTGGCTGGCTCCTAGAGCCTGGCTGGCTCCTAGAGCCTGCTGGCTCCTAGAGCCTGTGGCGCCTCGCGCCTGGCTTGGCTCCTCCACACTTGCTGGAGCTTCGAGCTTGGAAGAGTCTCTAGGCTGTCTGGCGATGTCCACATCGGACACTCTTATATCTGTCCGATTTGTTCGCCTCTGGCGCATTTGCGCCAGGTTGGAGGCCCGCTCCTTCTCAGTATCCGGCCATGACAGAGTTCCTTGGAACTGTCCGCCTCTGGCGTTTTTCGCCTGTATTGGCATTTGGCGCTTGGCTGGCGCTACATTGTCCGAGAGTCCTGAACAACCACATAGTTTTATCAGGAGACTGGAGAAGGGTGGAAGAAATTCTTCCCCTTTGAGCTTTTGGCCCCTGGCAAGGGGAGGTGATTTTAGTCAGCTACACCAGTAGACGACAGGATATCTAACATACGAGAGAGAAGAGTCTTCCTCCGAGGAGGATCCTTCGTGAACACTTCTTTTGCTAACGAGATCTCTTCTTACATGTTGATGAGGTTCCTCGTTGCAGAATCTTCCCTATCCTTGCCCGAAGGAAGGGAAGGAGTCTGGAAGTCGAAAGGAGAGACTGAGCTGAAATTGGGCGGAACCCTGATTTCTAGCTCTTATTGTATTCTTCTGAATACCTTCTGGGAAGCATTTTGAGCCCTCATCGCACCCCGAAGACTCTGTAGGCAAACGTTTAAAACCATCTCTTCTTCTGTAGATGAAAATGTAAGTACCCTGCCTGGGCAACTAAACTTCTATCTGAAAGCGTTGCGTCAGGAATAGAGGGATTTAGTTCTTTTGCCAGACATACTATGCTGGCAGAACCCATTGCCGAGTCTCCATTGAATCTGATGCGAGATTCCAATGCACAAAAAATTCACATGTCTTCTTGGTCGTTTAGGGCTAAGAGAAACAAAGAATTCCTTCATAAACTTCCTCAAAGAAGTTTGATGAGGAGCAGTTCCATTTTGTCGGAACACGGAATCTGTGGCCACAAAAAAAAAAAAAAATTCCATTCGAAGTACATGATATCCTACTCTTGTCGTATTGCGGTATCGTATAGCTCCCGAAGATCTTAATCCTCTGTTATCTCTAACTCCCTTGTAGAGACAGAGTATAGCCTTTTACTGCGTTCTTTGATAGCAGATATATACATAGGTGATTCTTCCCTCTGAAAGTGAAGAAAAACCTCGCTATGTGGTTCACAGAGGTATCGGAAGAGGACAGTTTCCTCATTCCATCTAGCACGATCTGCAGCAATTCTATGTCTTAGCCATGACTATTGTCATTTACCTTGAAAAATCATCTCATTCATGTCCACTTCTGGTCAGTCTGCACGTGGAAAGACTCAGAGTGGAGAGGTTTTTCAGGTCTATTTATAATAGATTCTGATAGAATATCCAGATACTCTTGGAAAAGCCTTACGAAACATGCTGTGAGAAGAACGTGACTTCTGTGAATCCAACCTCTAAGGCCAAAATGAGGCATTCATCCTCTCTTCCCTTGACGCCCATTTATCTTAATATCTGTTAAGAATTTATAACTAGGGGAAAAAGACTAAAGTTTATTCCCCTTCTTTAAATTAAAGATGTCATATATTGCTACCTCTCTTGTTCGAGGAAAGGAAGCAGTCTATAGGAAGCCTGTTCGTCTTCTACCTTGCGAAGAGATCTATGAAGACTTTCCGCAGGTTCTCAAAACTCTTTTCAATAAATGTTAGACATACGTTAACAGTTATTATCTTCGATCGAGAAGGTTCTCACGGACATGCAAAATCTTGCATCGAACCTTTAAGGATCGTTACGTTCCGTGTCTGTTCCCAAATAGGTTCTCTTTTGTTAACGCGAACAGGGGCGAAAAAAGAGATTCTCGATGCTCTTTGCGATATGAGAGAGTCGTGGAATTGGCCTAAGTGATTAAAAAAAAAATCATTTCATCATTCCTTGTAAGCGACCCTTTTCCGATTAAATGGGTAACGAAATCAGGAACGAATCTTGCCGTTACCGAGCCTCCGAGAGGCTACTGGTTTGTTTGTTTGTTTGTATGGTGTTTTTACGTGACTTCCGAACCACGTCGAGAGTGAACTTCTATCACCAGAAATCCACATCTCTCACTCCTCAATGGAATGGCCGAGAATCGAACCCGCGACCACCGAGGTGAGAAGCAAACACCAAACCAACCACTACTGGACTCTTAGGTTAATAACTCGCTAAAACGAGAAAATATCTTGGATGGTACTTCTGGCGCATTGCGCCAGGCTGGCGCTTCTGGCGCAATTTGCGCCAGGCTGGCGCTTCTGACGCTTTGCGCAAGGCTGGCGCTTCCTTCTAGTTCTTTTAAGGTTATGTGCCAGAACATCTGTGCCCTATGGTACCCGACATCCTTCACGTGTTAATTCCGTTCTTAGTAGGAAAAAACTTTTATATACGTAGTATAGTCCATTCAGGGAAACAACTTCTGCCACTAGAGAATGTTTCCCATCCGACTCACCCATCTTCTCTTGAGCAATATCCGATTCTAAAAAGGTTGTGTGCGTTTCTCGAAAGGATGAGAGAATTATATTATTTCGTGCTCTGCCGTATTAGACTCCTTTATAATACTGTCACATTGTGGTAAACAGCATTAATCTAGGAAACCTTTGTAAGGATACTAGGAATTCTGTAGTTAACCTCGGTATGCGCATAAGACTTGACCATACCGTAGTCTTAAGTGAATTCTCTTCTACTACATTCATCTTCTCACTAAGCATGTACTCTAATAAGCCATGCTTTCGTAAGCATGAGAGCATCATATAATATAGAGTTCCGCTGCGTTAGAATCCTTTAATAATGTTACCTACGGTAAACAGCATTGAAAGGTTGTAATATCTTTCTTATTGAAAGCTTCTTAGCAAAAGGCAGACAATATTTTATTTATGTTTGCTTAACTATCCCTCAATCCGAGGCTAAAACCGCGATTGTAGGGGAGAGACACGGTTAGTTATTCCATCCCGCAGGAGAGAGACATGTAACCAAACACTCATGACCGACACCTACATGTTACTGCGTTGGTCTCTAACTCTAAGGCGCAATAGCAGTCTCCGTAAGCCGTCTGGCCTTACTCTTCCAGAGTTGCCAGCTACTCCATTAAATAAAGGAATCTTACAAAATTATCGAACTTCAGGAAGTTCTTATTAATGCATATTTAAGCGAACAAGACTTCGATAAATCTAGAAGCTAAGTAGGTGTTGTCTTAACAATCCCTTTAAGCGTAGTCCTTCCTAGGAAATTCCTGGAAGGATACTGATAATTGAGTTGCTCTACAAAGAAGTAACTACGGTATGTGTGATTTGCGTATCGTATTCTCATACAGCAGATACTCAACTACCTTCTTTCCCTGCCGAGGCAGATAAAGGAAAAATTTTTACTGTCTTCGTTCTTTTCGTTAATAGAATGATAGAAAGAGTATATATATCTCCTTAAGGAAGGAAGTTAATCCAGGAACTCTTTAAATCTTCGTGATTTCCTCATAAATCGCGGAAGAGACAGAATTCCTGTTCGTCTGTAGGGTTTACGGAAGGAAGTAGATATTTCCTATCCGCCATCATACGCAAACGTCGATGAGATTCTTATAAGAAAACTCCCAAAGCGCTTGCCTCTTCATAACGAGGGAAGAGCATGAATGAAGGAGTGTGTCCGCATTACTCAAAGAGGAGCCTCGCGACTGACCTCTCTCTCTTAAGAAGATTTGGAATATTCTGGCGCCTGGCTCCTTGCGCCTAGCGCCTGGATAGTTTTCCCGCGCGCCTGGAATGTTCCGCACGCAAGAAAGGAGACTCGCTCCTGGAACGTTTCGCTTGTGTGGAAGGTCCCGTGCGCCCTGATAGTTCCGAGCGCCTACTAGACCCCTTTTAGAAAGAGCCTCTTGCCCGGAAACGTTCAATGGAAGGATCGTTCTGATTGCCACTGTACTATAAGGCTCCTTGCTCTAGCCGTCTGTTTTTCTGTTGCAATTTGCGCCAGGCTGGCGCTTCGTCTCTTTGAAGGCGCCTTGCGCCAAGAAAAAATTTTCTAGAACGCGGCTCGCGCTCAGTGCTAGAACGCAGCTCGCGTCTTAGATCATCAAAACATATACATTCTTCGTCTTTTCGGATGTAAGATGAAGAGACGCACTTTTTTTAAGGATGCCTTTTCAATGGCTATCCTTGGCAGTCTGGGACGCTCTACAGAACCTGCCGAGGGGACGCCTGACCGGTGGGGAATTCTCTGAAACCCCCTTACGGCTTTCGACATTCCTTCTCCCTGGGCTTGGGAGCTTGAAAGAGGTCTAGGCCTGGGAGCGAGACAGAGCCGATCAGACGCACCCTCCACTGCAATGGGGAACACTAGTAATCACTTCTTACCTTTCAATAGCTCGCATTTTGAGCCACAATCCTTGTCTTCAAATTGCAATTATGAATTTGAAGTTTCTGCGAAGTAAAAAGGTGATGAGGATGCAAAACTACTAGTACTGTTAATACTCTAATTGCTCGTTAGTACGAGTTTCTAAAAAACTTTTAAAAGAAAACGTATCTAGTTACATGCTTTACTGACTCCCTAAAGTAGGAAGTCAGTATATTTCCTCAATCAATTCTAACACTTATACACATATTAATGAATAAATATTAATATTTCCCTTTCTTGCAAACTATGTGAGTGTCTACCCGAAAATTCAGGTAGTTGTACACGTCATATATTCTTCGAAATTTTCGAAGCCAAATTCATTAAAAAGTTAATAAAAGCGTATGCCGAACCAAAGACCCAGTACTTCCCTGCAAAAGAAGATCGATGGCGATGAAAAACGAAAATCAAGTCAGGAGGTAGCAACAACATATGTTGACACTACCGCGACAGAGAAAATCTGGTTCTAGAACGGGAACGGTTCCTATTCCTGCCACCCAGCGGCAGGGGGGTAGATCACCTGACCTACCTGCAGCGTGTGCCGCGAAATTCGAATTTCTGTCGGACGTCAGAGACATAAGCTAAGTATATATCTGCCGGGGAAGTTGCATGTACAAAAATGAAAATTTGAGGGAACAATTCTCACAAACTTCAGATGAATGGGAAAGTGGTCACTATTATGTAGAAATTCATCTACAGGCCAGTTAAAATCCAAGCCTATAGCAGATGAATCACCTGTGTGGACATTATGACATGTCATAATATCATCATTAAAAAGTGTAAAGTCATTATTATTAACAATGTCATCAATGATCCCACCCAGTGTCTAAAAAATTACCACCCGCCCAAAGTGGATTGTAAGAATTAAAATCAAGTAGTAAAAAAGGAGGAGGAAGTTGATCAATTAAACACTGAATGTCCCCATAAGTGAACCTACATCTCAGGGGAAGGTGAAGGCAGCAGATTGTGATTTCACAGAAAAAAAAAAAAGCCCGGATAGCAATTGCTTGAATCTGCATGTTAAGGGGAACAATACAATGTTGCAATGTTTTAGCAGTAACTATTGCAACATCTCCATGGGCCCAGTTCCCATCTGTGGGGCTCATCTTATATATCTCATAGTTTTAGACCCGGACTGTAAACTGCATCTCCTAACTTAGTTTCTTGGAGACATAAACCCCTGGACTACGCTCATGCAGTAATACTTTTAGAATTTCTAAAAGTCTTTAGTCCCTTACAATTCCATTGTATAATGTCCAGATTGAACTTTTATTGCTAGGATCTCCCAAGGGCAATTCAACTGTAATCTATACTATTTCTTCTATTTATTTTCCGTATGGGACTCTATACATAAAGTTTCTCCAGATTGTCTAGATGTGAGGCTTATGATTAGATCTGTTGTGTTTTTATTAGCTTTCTGATACAGTGCAGAGTGGACCTTTACTACAATATTCTTAGTATCCAAGGAATTTGATTCCTTGGCTGTTTCTGAGGCGGACATACCCTCATTGCTGGCCTCGCTTTTGTTACACTTTTTATGGTGTTTTGATATGTCCATACTTTGAGCAGGTGGAGAAGAGAATGAATGAGTTCCTACTCTCTTTGGACCATTGGTTTGTTCTTGTTCCATTTCTTTGTTGCAGGTTTCTTGTTGCAGAGATGGAAGAGACAAAGAGAAGGTCTCATCAATTGGACATTATTCTACTGTATAAGTAGGCACACCTTCCTTAAAGAGGGGTGCTTCAACCCTAGCAGGCTGAGCACCTAGACTAGATGACTGGGTCTTAGTCTTAGGAGTTCTTACTTTTAAACCAGGTACAGGTGCTACATTGTTACCTTGAAGTTTTATAAGGGGATAGAGAATTCAAAGCCATAGCATATGACTTTGTTTGACCAATTAGTTTTTTTAGCATAACTAATGCTTATATGTTCAGCATTAGCTTTGAATACAGCTGCCTCTTCATGTTTATATTGGCTGCAACTTTTATTGGATGGGGTATGATCCAGTTTGCAATTTATGCATTTTGGATGTCTCAAACAAGGACCATGTTCAGGGACTGAGCAATTACTACAAATTTTGTTTTTGCAGAATTTGGATGGATGGCCATACTGAAAACAGTTATAGCACTGCTGAGGTTTTGATAAAAATGGTTTAATTTGTAATAATTGTAATTTTCCTCCCTAGCAGATACTACCAACCACATTGGAGGTTTGGGAGTTCTCTCAAAGGTGGTACTATTATCCTCCAAATTTGGCCAAGTTATTTATATCCATTGAGATGGTCTATAAACATCCATGTTTTCAGGGGGTTTGTCAGACAGCGCTCCTTTGATAGTTGATTTACAAATTTTGATATCAATATTACTGCTGGTTTTGAGTGCAGCTTCATGTTTTTCATAAGTTACCCATGCTTCCCATTTTCCTTCATTTTCAGCAAAGTTCATTCTCAACTCAATAATTTTACAATACACAGCAAATGAAAGAGAGAGTGTTTCATAGTCACATTCCAAGGGAATGTGCTTTATATGCAATATTTTCAAATTATGCACTGTTCCCACACTGGCGAATTTTCAATTTGTGATGACTACCCTGAGAGGTAGTAACACCACTTCCATAGTAAAGTCCATGACAAGGTTTGTCATTCATGTCAAGGCCTTTTCATTGGTCATCATCTGTGCCAAATCATCAGCAAAGGGCCCAGGGGCACTTGAACCTTTAAAACTACTAGACAAAGATTGAGGTATAGTATATATAAAAAATAAGTAAATAAACCTGAAAACCTTATAAAGACATCATAAGCCTTAGAAAAGATTATTCCTCCACCAATGGCACAAGTGAGAACCAAATCCCAAATGTCCGACCCCTACCCTACCCCACAGGGATGGCAACATGATTAGAGTGGCCCAAGTATAAGCCAAACCCACCTGCTAGGAATGAGAGTATTACTACAATACAACCATCTTAATCCTAATCATGTTATGGGCAAACCAGATAGAATGCCAAGAGTCCTATGCCCAGATCCAGATCCCCCTGGAATCTGTGCTCCTGCCCTGAAGAATAGTTCCACCCTTGAACTATCAATCTGATACCTCTCAGGTCTGAACACTATCAAGTAGTTGATGACCCTACCACTGTTCCCACTATTTAGCTTCAGATATAAACCCAATCCCAATTATGATATCTTTTCCTATCTGTCAGGTCCCACAAATTTTACAAAAAGTGGAAAATTCCAAAAAATTAGTCCAAAACAGATATAGCATAATATATGAGACTCTTGGACTCAAACCTGGGAACAAATTCCAGGGGTTCAAGAGCCCCCTCATCACATCAAGGTGGTCTCATTTCGAGGAGGAGAAAGATAAGACGAAGGGTTAGCTACCACTGGGGTGGCAGGGGGAGTGTTACCCCTGAACCATAGGCAAGGGCATCTTCCTATGATAGCACTCTCTCCCAGCAAACCTCCCCAACTGCGCCACAGGTCAATCGCAACACTTGGCACAACGATTATTTGTGTCACACTCACGTCCTCGGCAGGATGAACACAGGCGTGAGGATCTACCTCTATAGAAGAGCAAAAACTTAAGCTACTGCACTTCCTACCCTGCACCCTGGAGCACTGCCGACCTGGGGCAGGCTACAGCAATTGCGATTCTTGGGTTTGCATACTTATTAGTATCTAACACACAAAGAACACAACAAATTTCATTTGCACAAAAGAACAAACAAGAAAAAATACCACTGGGATAGAAAAGAAATCAACTTTGATGACGGCTGAAAGCAATTTGGAATGATTGTGTCCTTTCGGGAGGGACTTCCAACTACCAGACCCGTAGTTAACTACTGAACTGCTTTGTATAAAGATTTCAGCAGCCTTGTCCAGGTTTCACATTGAGTAATTCCTATAGTAAAGGACCAAGGGTGTGTATATCGTGTAGGAACAACTTTGCATTTACTTAGATATATGTGACCTTAACAAAGCACTAAAAAGACACCACTATCCACTACTATAGAGGAAGTATCCACGGGTTCTAATGTACAATCATTGGAATGCCCTTGTTGGAGGATAACAATAAACATAGGCAAACTTGAACCATGTTTACCTAAACGTCCATATATTACACAGGGTGCCACATCCTCACCTAGCCAGAGACAGCAAATACACCCAAACCCAAAGTAGTTTGCCTAATTGGGTTGCAACCTAACCCACCCTTATCTACACTGACAGGTCTTAACCATGCCAACCACTATCCAAACCTTGATTACAAAGTACATACAGTGGAACCTCGACATACGAAAGTCCCTGCTTACGAAAAATCCAAAGGGCTTACACAGGTCATATGCTTGCCCAGTTCGATGACGTTTACCCGAGTTGTTTCAGGAACATTTTGAAAAGCAGGCAGAAGCAATCTTCCTTGGATAGTTATTTTTTATAGAGGCCTTTAGTAGTAAGCAAACAGGAAGATCCAAGTGATACAAAAAAACAGAAAGTTGAAAGTGGTTAAAAAATTGAAATTTTGTAAAAAACAAAATATAAAAAAAGTTTTTTTTTTAATTTAAAAATCAGAAAAAGGAAAAAAAAAGAAATTTAATTTTAAGTTTTTTGTAAAGTGGCAAAAAAAGAAATTTAATTTTAAGTTTTTTGTAAAGTTAAGTGTTAATGTTTTCTGCCATTTGTTAATGTGTTTCGTAAAGTCAAGTGTTCATGTTTTCTGCCATTTGTCCTCCTCCTCTGTCGCCACTTTCGGAGATCGCCTCACTCGAAAGGTAAGGTTCCACATTTTACTACATATGTACATACCTGTATGTACAGTATTTCTTGTACCCTGTACACTAATACACTTTATTTACAGGTAGTCACGGTTATGTTAGTTATTGAATGGTCCAAATTGTTGTATTTCATTGTTTATTGGTCAATTTAGCTTTATTATAAAATTTACTGTGGTGTTTTTGTAGGGCTTGGAACGAATTAGACAATTTACATGTAAAACTTAGTTCAAGATACGAAAAAATCAGGTTAAGAAGCTTCAGAACGGATTAATTTTGTATCCTGAGGCACTACTGTACTTACTATTGCATGACATCACTTTAAAAAAATTCAACAGACCTCACCTTAATAAGCATGACTTGCGTAAGTATCAAGGGTATCTTAAAAACAGGTAAAATTGAAGACTAAATGGGCATGGTGTTCACTACCTGCCCACAGGAGATAAACGTAAATACTGACAAAAAAACAGTATGTATCATAAACAAAAGACAGTCTAAACTGAAACAAAGATTAGGCGTAAATATCCCAGCTGGCAACTGATAGGAACCAGGCTGTGGTAGGTACCTAGTAGTAGTCTTCAATATTACCAAAGTAGTACATCCTTGTACAGTGGTACCTCGAGATACGAAATTAATCCGTTCTGAGGCACCCTTCGTATCATGAGTTTTTCTTATCTTGGACCCCATTTTACATGTAAAATGGCTAATCCGTTCCAAGCCCTCCAAAAACACCCCAGTAAATTTCATAATAAAGCTAAATTGACCTATAAACAATGAAATACTACAACAATTTGGACCATTCAATATCTAACTTAATACATACTGTTAATTACCTGTATATAAAGTGTATTAGTGTACATAGTATACAAGAAACACTGTACGTATGTAGTAAAATGTGAGGTTATCTCCGAAAGTGATGACAGAGGAGGAGGACAAACGGCAGATACGTACGTACGTACGTACACTTAACTTTACGAAACACATAAAAAAATGTAAGGAAAACATACATAAACTAAACTTTACGAAACACATAAACAAAACTGTAACACTTAACTTTACAAAAAATATATTGTTAAGATACAATAAAGTTTTGTACATACTTACCTGGCAGATATATACTTAGCTATAGACTCGGTCGTCCCGACCAGAATTTCAAAACTCGCGGCACACGCGACAGGTAGGTCAGGTGATCCACCATTCCCGCCGCTGGGTGGCAGGGTCTGGAACTATTCCCGTTTTCTAAGCCATAATTTCTCTTCCACCTGTCTCCTGAGGGGAGGCTGGGTGGGCCATTAATCGTATATATCTGCCAGGTAAGTATGTACAAACTTTATTGTATCTTAACAATATCATTTTTGTACAAGTAACTTACCCAGCAGATATATACTTAGCTGATTGGCACCCTTGGTGGCGGGCAAGAGACAGCTACAAACAAAATAATACTTAAACTAAATACATTAAAAAAACAGGGAAAAAACAACCTATGTTCTTGGATAACATAATCCATAGTTCCTACCTTATTGGGTGGCTGAAGACTTCATGACTACTGTCGATGAGTCTGCTTGCCTCAAGAGTTTCAACGAGGAATGAACCTATGGTTGAATAACTCTTTGGATCGTGTCCAATGCTAGCCCGCTTACGCGACAGAGCTATACTGGATCGTACCAATGGGGGGGCTGACCCACTTACATGGTAGAGCCTTGACCTTTTGTCATATCAATGGGGATTCGCCTCTTTACATGACAGAGTTAAGGTTATAAACAAATCACAAAAAGCACTGAAGCCAATCCCGATCACCTGACCATGTTAGTCTTGTTACACACTCTATGAATTGTAAGAGGGTCCCTATTCCCTCTGACAATTAACCAATAAAAACAACCACCAATAAACAGTAATTTAAGCCTTAAACTAAATAGGAAGGATTAGCCTCAGCCCCTTCTCCCAGCACTGAATTCGCCGAAACATACGCTCCCAGAGCAAAGCACTTTTCGTACGAAACTTTAACATCTCTTAGGTAATTCGAGGCGAACACCGAATTACATCTCCAAAATGTCGACTCTATAAGAGCCTGAAGCGACCATGTTTTGTGAAATGCCATAGACGTAGCTATGGCTCTCACTTCATGAGCTCTCACTCTGAGAACCTTGAAATGCTCTTCTTCGCATTTAAGGTGATCTTCCCTTATTACATCCTTTATGAAGAATGTAAGGGCGTTCTTAGAAATCGCTCTTTTCGGATCTCTTACAGAGCACCAAAGACTTTCCTCTGTACCTTTCAGCAACTTCTTCTTCTCAGGTAGAACTTGAGTGCCCTGACTGGACACAAAGTCCCTTTCTAGTTCTATCCCCGTTAATGAAGATATTCCTTTTATCTCAAAGCTTCTTGGCCAAGGCATTTGAGGGATTTTCATTTTTCGCTAGGAAAAAATGGTTTGAAAGGAGCAAATCGCTGAATCTTTCTTAAACCCCACTTTACCTTCCAAAGCTTGCAACTCGCTCACTCTGGCTGTTGCTAACGCAAAAAAGGAAAAAGACTTTCTTGTTTAAGTCCCTAAAAGAAGCTGCGTGAGACGGTACAAATTTTCCCGAAATTAGGAACTTGAGGACCACATCCAAGTTCCAGCTAGGCTTCTTGATGACATGTCCTTTCGTGGTCTCAAAAGACCTTATAAGGTCATGAAGATCTTTATTGTTTGTCAGATCTATTCCTCTATGTCGAAAAACTGAGGCCAGCATACTTCTGTAACCCTTCACTGTTGAAACTGCTAGGTTACAGTCTTTTCTCAAATATAGGAGAAAATCTGCGATTTCAGTTACAGAGGTACTGGAGGAGGATATTTTCTTTCCTTACACCATCTTCTAAACAACTCCCACTTCGACTGATATACTTTAGAAGTGGAGACTCTTCTGGCTCTTGCAATAGCCTTCGCCACTTCTCGTGAAAGCCCCTTGCTCTGACAAGTCCTTCGACAGTCTGAAGGCGGTCAGACTTAGAGCGGGGAGTTTTTGTGAAACCTGTCGAAGTGGGGTTGTTTGAGAAGATCGTTCCTTAGTGGAAGCGATCTTGGAAAATCCACTAACCACTCCAGCACCTCTGTGAACCAATCGAGAGCCGGCCAAAAGGGAGCGATGAGGGTCATTCTTGTTCCTTCCGAGCAAGCGAACTTCCTCAATACTTCTCCTACTATCTTGAAAGGAGGGAAGGCGTAAGCGTCCAAGCCCGTCCAATCTAGCAGAAAGCTGTCGTTACCTGCTACTTGCTTGAGGATGCCGATCGGGGGAGCAATAGGTTTTCTAATCTGTGATTCTTGTTGGTCGAACAGGTCTATATTGGGCCTTCCCCACGCTGCCAAAGTTGTTGGCAAATCTGAGGATTGAGAGTCCATTCCGTGGGTAGGACTTGTTCTTTTCTGCTTAACAGATCTGCCCGGACATTTTTCTTTCTCTCCCTGCACAAACCTTGTGAGGAGAGAGATCTTCCTTTCCTGTGCCCAAATCAGCAGATCCTTTGCTGACGTCGTAGGAAAAGGAATGCGTCCCCCCTTGCTTCTTTATATAAGCGAGGGCTGTTGTGTTGTCCGAGTGAATCTGAATCCCCAGACCTGAGACCTGTCCTCGTGAAATGAACCAAAGCTAGATGAATGGCCGTTAGCTCTTTCTTGTTTATGTGCCAGGACACTTGTTCTCCTTCCCAAATGCCTGACACCTCTTGCGAACCTAGGGTCGCTCCCCACCCTGAATCTGAGGCGTCTGCAAACAACGCTAGGCGAGGTTTCTGTAAGCGAAGGGAGATTCCTTTGCTTAGTTTCTGTGGATCTAACCACCAACGGATATTCTCCTTGATCCGTTTCGAGATTGGAAAATTCTCTCCAGATTGTTGGACTTCCAATCCCACTTCTCCTTCAAATAAAATTGAAGGGGTCTTAGGTGAAGTCTTCCTAAGGAAACGAACTGTTCCATCGAGGAGAGGTCCCCCCACCAGCAAGCTCATCCATTCCCTCGCGGAACAATGTTCTTTCCTTAAGAAGACTGACACCTTTTCTAGGCAGCGTTGTCTCCTTTCCTGCGAAGGATACGCTAGAAAATCCCGAGAATCCATCTGAATCCCCAGATAGACAATACTTTGCTGGGGAGTCAGCATGGATTTCTCGTGATTTACTAAAAGTCCTAAGGACTTTGTCAACTTCAGAGTAACTAAAAGGTCCTCCAGACATTTTTCCTCCGATTGGGCTCTTATTAGCCAATCGTCCAGATATAACGAGATCCTGATCCCTTCCAGATGTAGCCAATAAGCTACATTCTTCATGATGTCCGTAAAGACTTGAGGGGCAGTCGAAAGTCCGAAGCACATCGCTCGGAACTGGAACACTTCCCCTTGGAACATGAACCTCAGATACTTCCTTGCTGCCGGATGAATTGGCACATGGAAATACGCATCCTGAAGGTCCAGGGACACCATCCAGGTCCCTCCCCTGGAACGAAGAGCAGATAGAACAGAGGAAGACGTCTCCATCGAAAATTTCTTCTTCAAGACAAAGAAATTCAGGGCACTGACGTCTAGAACTGGTCTCCATCCCCCCGATGCTTTCGGTACAGGAATTAGCCGATTTGTAGAATCCTGGAGACTGGAGATCTTGAACCAGTTCTACCGCTTCCTTGGAAAATCATCTGTTCCACTGCTTGCAACATAGCAAGCTTTCGGACCGGATCCGAGTATCTTGCGGTCAACTCCCTTGGAGTTGTCGTCAAGGGAGGATTTTCCCTGAAGGGGATCAAGTATCCTTTTCTCAGGATAGAGAGTGACCAGGAGTCCGCTCCCTTCTGCGCCCAGACTTTGGCAAAGTGGAGTAGCCTGGCGCCTACTTTCGTCTGGAGGACTTGCTGTTCATCTAGACTTCCCGAAGGACCTTCTAGATGGTCTATTCTTCCTCTCTGGTCTTCTACCTCTAAGAGGGGCTCTAGAAGAGGAGGCCCCTCGAAAGGGCTGAACAAAAGAGGGTCTCTCTTTCTTCTCTATAGGCACTGCCGGCCTAAACTTCTTGGCTGAGTGCGTGAGGAGATCTTGAGTTGCCTTCTCAGTAAGAGATTTCGAAACCTCTCTAACCGTCTCTTGTGGAAAAAGGTGCGGGGATAAAGGAGCAAGAGATGTCCTTTGCAAGGGTGATACTGCTCTTGCTAAGAAAGAGCTAAAGACAGATCTCTTCTTCAATACTCCCGTACCAAAAAGAGAGGCAACTTCCACAGAACCATCCATGACCGCTCTGTCCCAGGCAAGCCAGGACGCTCGAAAATTCCTCCATGGAAACAAAGTCCGTGTCCTGAGATCTCTTTGCTAAAGCTCCTAATGCCCAGTCCATAAAGTTGAAGACTTCTAGGGTTTTAAAGAGGCCCTTTAGAAGGTGGTCCAGCTCACACATGCCCCAAGTCGCCTTAGCAGACAGCAACGACTTCCTCCTAGCAGAGTCCACTAAGGAAGCAAAATCCGCATCCGCGGAAGAAGGCAGACCTAACCCCATCGGCTCTTTGGTCTCGTACCACCTTCCTGGTTTGCCTGTTAATTTGGAAGGGGAGGGCAGGAAAAAACTGTCTTGCCCGTCTTCCCTTCTGGAAGTCAACACTCTGAAAAAAGTTTTAAAGCCTTTTTCATACAAAGAGTGGGGCGCCATCTTAACGAAGGAAGACGATTTGAGAGCTTTAGTGCTGGACATCAACGATCCTGGTGAAGGAGGGTCCGCAGGATGAAGGGAGTCTCCGAACTCCTTTAGCAGCAAAAGAGAAAGTCTCTTGTAGTCCGAAACTGCTACATCTACAGGCTCTTCGTCTTCCGATACCTGGTCCAACTGATCTACAGAAGGAGATCGTTTTGGAGTGATCTGGCTCTTCCCGGGAGAAGAACTCCTTCCCGAGAAGGCGGGAAGCGCGGAACATTGCACTCCTATACGAGGAGTGAGGCTCCTGTCTGTCGGCAACACTCTTGTGCCTACTAGACTCTTGTCTATGTTCGTCGGGTTCGTGGCGCTTGCTAGGCTCCTGGCGTCCTGATTCAGGGCGCTTGAAAAGATCCTCGTCCTGAATCCTGCTGCTTAACAGGCTCTTGGCGCCCTAACACTTGACGCCTAACGTATTCCTGGCGTCCTGTTTTCTGGCGTCCTAACTCCTGGCG
The DNA here is from genome assembly GCF_015104395.2 of Macrobrachium nipponense. Taxonomy (NCBI): domain Eukaryota; kingdom Metazoa; phylum Arthropoda; class Malacostraca; order Decapoda; family Palaemonidae; genus Macrobrachium; species Macrobrachium nipponense. The sequence goes on along the minus strand of NC_087206.1, from coordinate 42,588,722 downwards.
CCCTGACTCCTGACGTCCTGACTCCTGGCGCCCTGACTCCTGGCGCCCTGACTCCTGGCGCCCTGACTCATGGCGCCCTGACTCATGGCGTCCTGGCTCATAGCGTCCTGATTCCTGCCTTCTAGCCGAATCCTGACGTCCTGAATCCTGCGTTCTAAGAGGCTCTTGACGCCCTTTCTTGCGTCTTGCTGCCTCTTTGCGCCTGTCTGGTTCCTGGTCCTGAAGACCCAAGGGATCCTGATACCTAAATCGGTTTTCCGGTTCCTTGCACCTAAACCGATCGAGACTTCTGCTCGATTCTCTGCGATTAAAGAGGGCGCTTCGGGGAAGACAGCCTATAGGGCGAAAGGGGTCTTCTCTCAGGAGAACAACTCCTATCCGACGAGTCTCTCGACGAAGGCGATAAACGCCCTGGAGATCGTGAGAGTTCTCTCCTATACGAAGAAGGACGCTTAGCGTGGAACTCTTAAACCTGGAGCGAGACATCCTTCCTCCTTGTAGAGTCCTTCGCAAAAGAGCCTACGAGCGAAGCTAACTGCTCTTGCAGATTAACCAAAAACTTCTTGTCGGATCCTGAAGAGCAGGCTCCTCTAGTCCTAGTCTTCTTTGTTAGGTCCCGAGGCCAATCCTCGGAAAACGCTCTGGGCTGGAGTCCAGCCGCGTCTCCTTTAGGCGCCTTCCAGGCTCTCTTCAAAGGGCGCGAACGGGAGGCCGAACTCCATCCTCGTTTAGGAGAGGAAGAGTCTGAGGCCGAAAAACACTCCTTTAGGAAGCCTTTCTGCGGCAATCCGAGGCAGCCTGGGACTTAACAACAGGATCTGCCGAAGGGACGCCTGACCGTTGGGGATGTTCTGCATCCTCCCTGCGGCTTTCGACATTCCTGCCTCCCCTGGTCCTGGGAGTTTGGAAGAGTCTAGGCCTAGGAGCATGAGGAACCGGTCAGACGCCCCTCCACTGCACTGGGGACACTGCACAAGTCACTATCACCACTCTTACCTTGGTTTTAGAGCTCGTAGCTGAGCTTGAAGTTTCTTAATAGAAGCTTTTACATTTTCCCTCTCGACGAAGAATCTTTGGATCAGAACGGGAGAGAAGCAGCTGAGGCTAAAGGGAAAATTGTTAGATGGAGAGTTAATTTCTGTTCTAATGAGCAAGATCTACTAGATGACCTAGCTGAAGCCTTTCTCACTCTATCTCTCTCAAGCTTCCTAACATATGATGATAATTCCTTCCATTCAAGCTCCGTAAGGTTCTCGCATTCCACACAGGTGTTAATAAAAGAACATTCATTCTCCCTGCATTTAGCGCAAATACTATGCGGATCCAATGCCGATTTAGGCAGCCTAACCTTACATTCTTCCCTACTGCAAACTCTAAACATAGGTGAAGCCTTAGCGTCAGTCATCGTGAAAGAGTAGTCAAAACCAAAAGTCGAAAAAACAGTCCACAATAAGCGTGCCAAGCCAGAGAAAAAACAGAATACGTCACCAAAAAAAAAACCAATCCAAATTCTCGGCAAACGAGTTGAAATCCAAGATGGAGGAACGAACAATAGGTGTTGTCCGTTCAACCGACAAAGAAATTATGGCTTAGAAAACGGGAATAGTTCCAGACCCCCGCCACCCAGCGGCGGAATGGTGGATCACCTGACCTACCTGTCGCGTGTGCCGCGAGTTTTGAAATTCTGTCGGGACGAACCGAGTCTATAGCTAAGTATATATCTGCTGGGTAAGTTACTTGTACAAAAAGTAAAATTAAACATTTTTTGCCTTTTTTTGATTTTTACTTTTTTTTTATACTTTACATACTTACAAAATTTCAACTTCATCACCACTTTCAACTTTCTGTTTTTTTAGCATCACTTGGTTCTTTCTTTTTGCTTACTCCTGTTAATACTAAAGGCCTCTTTAAAAAATAACTATCCAAGGAAAATTGCTTCTGCCTACTTTTCACAATGTTCCTGAAACAACTCAGGCAAGCCTCATCAAACTGCGCAAGCACACAACCTGTGTAACCCTTTTCGGGGAGTCTTTTTTCAACAAACGATTGCACTTTATGAAAAGCAGCTAGAACATCCTTAATTTCTGCCGCTGTCTTAGGGTCGTCCTCCTCCTCCTTGCCGCTGCTAGAGAACTCCTCTTGAACAACGTTATGTTGCATGGCCTCCAAATTCTTCAGGTCATACGTCGTAAGCTCCTCTTGGTGCTCCTCGAGAAGGTCGTTGATGTCGTCCTCGTCAACGACCAGCCCCATGGACTTGCCGAGTGCAACGATCTCTTCAAGATCTGGTTGAAAACAGTTTCAGGATCGTCAACTGTTTCTGAATCTGCAGCACCAGCTTCGCCCACGTCAAATCCCTCGAAGTCTTGGGAGGATACGGCATTAGGCCAGAGTTTCATTCACGAGGAATTCAAGGTTCGCCTCGAAACCTCCTGCCAAGCTTGGTCAATGAGTCGGATGCATATGACAACATCGAAATGCTCCTTCCAAAATTCACGCAAGGTGAGGTTTGTGGTATCGGTGATGTCAAAACATCTCTTGAAAAGATGTTTCGTATACAGCTTCTTAAAGTTCGATATCACTTGCTGGTCCATGGGCTGGAGGAGAGGGGTGGTGTTAGGCGGAAGATAAAGAACCTTGATGAAGGAATACTCCGCTAGGATATCTTCCTTGAGGCCAGGAGGGTGGGCAGGGGCATTGTCCAACACCAGCAGACATTTCAGAGGGAGGCGCCTCTCTTCCAAGAATTTCTTCACTGTCAGGCCGAAACACAGATTTACCCACTCCGTGAACAAAAGCCTTGTTACCCAGGCTTTCGCATTAGCCCTCCACATTACTGGAAGCTTCTCCTTAAGCACTTTGTGGGCCTTGAAGGCTCAAGGAGTCTTGGAATGATGGACCAGTAGGGGCTTCACTTTGCAATCCCCATGGGTGGGCATTGGAACAAAGTGCGAGCGTAAGCCTGTCTTTCATAGGCTTATGCCCGGGTAGCTTCTTCTCTTCCTCCGTGATGTACGTCCGACAAGGCATTTTTTTCCAAAAAAGGCCAGTCTCATCACAGTTGAAGACTTGCCAAGAACTGCAGCCTTTCTTGGTCATCATCTCGTTGAACATCTTTTTAAAGGCTTCAGCCGCTTTCGTGTCCGAGCTGGCAGCCTCCCCATGCCGCACCACCGAATGGATGCCAGTCCGTTTACAGAATTTCTCGAACCACCCATGCGAAGCCTTGAAAACTGGGGTTGGTGTTGATGTCCCTTCTCCTCCATCGTCTTCAGCCTGGGCAGTCAAATCGCCGAAAATAGCGCTGGCCTTGTGGGAGATTGCTGTCTCCATTTTATCCAAACAAGAAGAAGCCTTTCCATCTCATCGTGCACATGGCTCCTCTTGCTGGAAAAAATAGTGACGCCCTTGGAAGGTGTAGCTGCTTTGATGGTGCCTACTGTCGATGGATTTTGGCCGTATTCCTTGGCAATCACACTCAATCGCATACCAGCTTCATACTTCTTGATAATCTCCATCTTCGTCTCCAAAAGAGAGCACCCTCTTCTTTCCGTGAATTTCAACTTTCTTGGGACCCATGACTATGTATATACTGTATGTAATTTACGTATAAGTAGAGTAAAGTTCTCACACAACACGATAAAGTACGTATACTGCAACGAAATCACTAACGAATTTACGTTAATAAACGAAATCGTTAGAACAAACGAATAGCGCGTGCGTACGATAACGATGCTGGGACGAGTGGCCGAGGCACGCTGCTACGTAGTAGATGCATGATGGGAGGGATGCTGACCAATAGGAGAGAAGGATCTCATGGCGGTGACTAGCATCAGGAACCAATGGGAGAGCAGGAGGATGGTGGCGAGTCTACTCAGTTGGCGGCACGCAAGTTTCAAAATTGTTATCGGTGGTCTGGGCAAATCTCGAACTTTACAGCAACAACCTTTCGTATCTTGAGCAATTTTCGTATGTAGAGCCGTAAAATTTTTCATATTAGCTTTCGTACCTCGAGTTTTTCGTAAGTTGAGCCTTTCGTATCTCGAGGTACCACTGTATTTCACTCTGTATTTCTCTTAATTGTGGGATATAAGAGGTGACAAGATGTCGTGGAAAATGAGCGCACCATTTTCCAAAACTTAAAGTCAGCCTCTGGACCATCGCAGAATTGCGTGAGAAATCAGTTGATGGCAAAAATGCAATGGTTTCTCGTATTAGCATGTTTCTGTGTCATTTAATGTCTAATCCAAGCAAGACCAATGGGATCACTGTAGTATGAATCATCATAATATGTTATTGTTATGATACAATAAAGTTTGTTCATACTTACCTGGCAGATATATATATATAGCTGTATTCTCCGACGTCGACAGAATTTCAAAAACTCCCGGCACACGCAGTGGGTGGCCAGGTGGTTAGTACCCATTCCCGCCGCTGGGAGGCGGATCAGGAATCATTCCCATTTTCTATCAGATTTTTCATCCCATTTTCCTATCAGATTTTCTACCACGTCCCTGAGGGGAGGTGGGTGGGTACTTTAATTATATATATCTGCCAGGTAAGTATGAACAAACTTTATTGTATCATAACAATAACATTTTGTTCATGAAACTTACCTGTCAGATATATATATAGCTGAATCCCACCATTGGAGGTGGGAAGGGACAGAATAGAAGGATTAGGAAACACCTCAAGTGCAGATGATTGACATCTTGATTCCTTACCTGTTAGCATAGCTGACTTCTTGATTACTGGCTCACCAAGTTCTGCTTTTGCTTTACTAGAGTTGCCAATACAAGGTAAGTGACCTGTGTAGTTTGGTGGTTGCGCTCTAGATGATCTGTCAACGGGGGTGGCGTTGAGCCACAATATGTGAACTAGACCATATTGACCATACTGTGAGGGCAACGAAGCTAAAAACCACCACTGACCTAACCTATCGAAGATAGTCCCATAACTTCTAGGCTAAAGAAAGGGAAAGCGCTCAAGCTACTAACCCTTCAACCATAAACCAACACCAAAATTAAAAAGCACACCTACCCTTTTCTATAGGATAGTATTTGTGCTGCTCCCTTCCCCAACACCACTTCTGCGGATATGTATGGTCCAAGCGACTCGCAGTTCTCATATGCCGTCTTCACATCCCGCAGGTAATGTGAAGCAAACACAGAGTTAGCTTCGCCAAAAAGTAGCGCTAATGATATCACTTAAGTGCCATCTTCTTTGCGAAATGCCATTGAAGTTGAACAACAGCTCTCCTTCTTATGGGCTTTTATTTTCAAAAGCTTCATATCACCATCCGAGCAGGACGCATGGGCCTCCCTGATGGTGCTTCGTAAAAAGAATGCCAGTGCATTCTTTGACATAGGAAAGTCGGGTCTCTAACAGAACACCATAAATTTTCAGAAGGACCCCGACAATCTTTGGTCTTTTGCATGTAAAATTTGAGAGCCCTGACAGGGCACAGGACTCTCTCTGGCTCTTGTCCGATGAACTCTGCTAACCCCTTGATTTCAAAGGTTTTTGGCCAGGGGTTAGATGGGTTCTCATTCTTCGCTAAGAAATTAGGATCCAAGGAGCACACTGCACTGTGTCCTCTGAAACCCACATATTTACTAATTGCCTGAATTTCACTAACCCTCTTTGCCGTGGCAAGTGGCAAGAGCAGTTAGGAAAATCGCCTTTCTAGTAGTGTCTCTCAAAGAGGCAGCATGCAGAGGTTCAAAGGGAGCCGACATCAAGAACCTTAGAACTACATCAAGGTTCCATGATGGAACCTTCGGTTGTAGTACTTTGGTTGTCTCAAACGATCTCAAAAGATCGTGAAGATCTTTATCATTTGTCAGGTCTAATCCTCTGTGACGGAAGACAGCTGACAGCATACTCTTGTATCCTTTTATTGTGGGCACTGCTAGTTTGTCCACATTTCTCAAATGCAGGAGAAACTCAGCGATTTGGTTCACAGAGGTCGTGGAGGAGGAAATACCTTTTCTTCCTACACCATCTCCTGAAGACAGCCCACTTTCGACTGATAAACTGCTCGGAGAGGAAGCTTCTTCTCGCATTGGCAATAGCCTCTGCCACTGATCTTGAAAAACCTCTCGCTCTGGCCAACTTCTTGATAGTCTGAACGCAGTCAGAACTCAGAGCGGAGAGGTTTCCGTGGTACCTCTCGAAGTGGGGCTGTTTGAGAAGATCGGCTCTCTCTGGCAGGGTTGTTCTCGGGAAGTCTACCAGAAGAGACATGACCTCCTCCGCGAACCAATCGCTTGAGGGCCCAAAAGGGGGCGATCAGTTCATTCTCGTTCTCGGCTCGGCACGCCGCCAAACGTTTCCTTGTTACCTCTCCTAAGAGTTTTGAAAGAGGGGGAAAGGCGTACACATCCATCCCAGTCCAGTCCCACATTGGATGGCATCTACCGCTATTGCTTCCGGATCGAAGAACTGGAGAGCAATAAATCGGAAGCCTCTTCGTTTTTGAGGTTGCGAAAGGTCGACTAGCGGTCGACCCCACAACTTCCATCGTGACAAACTTCTAGATGTAGGGTCCATTCTGTGGGAAGCATCTGATTGTTGACGGCTTAAAAGATCCGCTCGAACATTTTGTATTCCTGAAATGAACCTTGTTTAGGATCACTATGTTTCGAGCTTTCGCCCATAGAAGGATGTCTCTCGCTATCATGAACAGTGATCGAGAGTGTGTCCCCCCCTGCTTTTTGATGTAAGCGAGAGCCGTAGTGTTGTCCGAGTTGATCTGGACAACTCGGCCCACCAATCGTTCTTCGAAGAACTGAAGAGCCAACCGAATAGCCTCCAACTCTTTTAAGTTTATGTGCCAGGACCCCTGTTCCCCTCTCCAGAGGCCTGACACTTCCTCCTTTCCTAGTGTTGCTCCCAGCCCACCATGGAGGCGTCTGAGAACAACACTAGGTCGGGGCTCAAAAGCTTGAGGGACATTCCTTCCGAGAGTTTGATCGGATCTTGCCACCACTTCAGTTGATCCTTGACCGCTTTTGAGATAATCAAAGTAGAGTCTAGATTCCTTTTTGTCTTTCCAGTTTTCTGCCATAAAAAACTGGAGTGGCCTGAGGTGCAACATCCCCAGGGAAACAAACTTCTTCAGCGAAGAAATGGTTCCCAGCAGACTCATCCATTCCTTCGCCGACATGTTTGCTTTCCCTAAGAAGCTGACACTTTCTCTAAGCATCTCTGCTGACGTTCCTTTGATGGAAAAGCTTGAAAAGCCGCTGAATCCATCTGAATCCCCAGATACACGATGGACTGTGTGGGGATCAGATGGACTTCTCGTAATTTACTTTAAGGCCCAGGGCCTTCGTCAGCTGTAATGTCGTCTGAAGGTCCTCCAGGCACCTTGACTTCGAAGACGACTTGATTAGCCAGTCGTCCAGGTAGAGCGAGACTCTTATCTTCGATAGGTGAAGCCATTTCGCCACATTCCGCATGAGGAGGAAAGTAAAAACCATCGGCGCCGTACTCAGACCGAAGCACAGAGCCCTGAACTGGAAGACCTGCCCTTTTAAGACTAACCTCAGGAACTTCCTTGATTGAGGATGGATCGGGACGTGGAAATAAGCGTCTTGAAGGTCCAATGACACCATCCAATCCCTGGTCTCAAGGCCCCTAGCACAGACTGAGAAGTTTCTATCCTGAATTTTTCTTTCTTTACAAAAATGTTCAGTCTTCTGACGTCTAGGACAGGTCTCCATCCCCCAGACTGCTTCGGAACCAGGAATAACCTGTTGTAGAAGCCTGGGGAATCCAGCATCAGGACTTCCTCTAAGCGGCCTTCTTTTCCAACATTTGATCTAGAAGGTCAAGTAAGATCTGTTGCTTCTCTGGACTGGTATGCGGGCGACAGGTCTATCGGCTTCGTGCTCAAAGGAGGCGCAGAGTAGGAAAGGGTATCTTGTGTCCTCTCTCAGATCACATCTAGGGTTCCAGGTGTCCGCCCCTATCGTCCTCCATGCCTGAGCAAATAAGGTTGAGTCTCGCACCTACAGGTGCCTGAAGGGCAGAAAACGTCAATTTTTCCCTTCTTGATAGAAGAGATCGTTACCTCTGAAGGACCCCCTTCCTCTCGAAGAACCTCTAGAGGAAGGTGCTCCACGAAAGGGCTTAAAATTTCTTCTTGGGTGCTGGAGCTGTTGAAGTAGAAGCCTGAGGATGAGTAGGTTTCGTCTGGAAGATTGAGTCAAGAGGAGGTCCCTTGTTGCTTTTTCTTGCAAGTTTACCGACAGATCCTTAATCATGGACTGCGGAAATAGGTGCGTAGAGAAGGGGGCGAATATAAACTCCGCTTTCTGAGCGGGAGAAACTGCTTTCGCCGCAAAGCTACAATAGAGATCTCTCTTCTTTAGCAGACCTGTAGCAAAATGAGATGCTAACTCATCAGAGCCATCCCTTACTGCTCTATCCATACAAGCTAATACACTCGAAAGCTCTTCCAGCGAAATCGAGTCTTGACTCCTCGATTGTACATCCAAAGCCCCGAGGCACCAATCTAAAAAGTTAAACACCTCTAGCGTCTTAAATAACCCCTTGAGGTGATGATCTGTCTCCGTCATTGTCCAGGAAACCTTAGCCGATGACAAATAAGACCTCCTTGGAGCGTCCACCAAATTGGCGAAATCTCCTTGAGAAGAAGACGGTGCTTTCAATCCTGCTTCTTCTCCTGTTTCGTACCAGATCCCAGCTCTCCCTTTCAGTCTAGATGGAGGAAGTGCAAACGAAAGTCTTCCCTTTAACCTTTCTTGAATCCATCCAATCCTGGACTCTCTTAAACGCTCTCTTCCGCAGAGAGCGAAGTGGCCCAGCCATCTTAACGAAGCCAGGAGCCTTCCTGGTCTTCGATGAGGCAAATTGTGAAGGTGGAGAGCAAGGAACGGGCGCTTGAAAATTATCCGGGAACAATTTCTTAAGTAAATCCGTCAACGTCTTCCTCATCTCAGTCATCAGCGCCCTTCAAAGATTGCAATGACTTCGACACTTTAATATGTGAAACATCCTGACGCTTCGGACTCAACTGTTGATCGTCCTGGCAAGCGTCCCGATATGTAAGGCGCCGTGCGTTCTGAGAAGCGTCCTGATGTGTAGGACGCCATGCGTCCTGAACAGCATCAGCTTGAGCGTCTTGTTGAGCGTCCTGATGTGTAGGACGCCGTGCGTCCTGAACAGCGTCAGCTCGAGCGTCTTGGCGAGCGTCCCGCGCGTCTTGAAAAGCGTCTTCTCGAGCGTCTTCTCGAGCGTCCTGGTAAGCGCTTCGTTGCTTAAGACGCCGAGCAGTGATCCATCAACATGCAAAGCTTGAACTTTCGATATGGATCCTTGAGCATTCTCGGCCTTTTGACAAAGACGCCGGCCGCTTGTGCGACAACTCACGTCTCTGTCAAATTCGTCTCTCCTAGACGCCCTTTCATGAGGAACGTAATCGCGTTCTCTAATGCGTCGGCTACTAGGAGGAGACTCAAAGGCCGAAAAACGCTGGAGAAGGAGCCGGGACTGCCTAGTCCTCTTAACAGGCAGCCACCTATCCTTCCTCCGATGACTAGTTTCTGCCTCCTTTCTCTCAAAATAGGAAGCTAACTGTTTCTGCATTTCCCAAAGCATTTTCTTCCTTGATGGGGAAAGTTCTCGATCAGGAGAAGGACTCATCCTGTGCGAGGAAGATGGGCGAGGGGATGCCCTTTCCTTCAACTTAGGAACATGCTTAGAGCGACTTGGACGCTCGAAAGAGTCCTCCCCTGATGAAGTCTTGTTCCTTTTCTGTGGTGGAAAAGCTTCAAAATTCTTCAGGTGATGAATCTACATAATGATCAGAAGGACTGAAGTGTCCTCTTCTCTGAAACCTCTCTTAAGAGGGCGACAGGCGACGGCCGCCTGTGCGACACCTTGCGCCCCTGCCGCTCTCCCTGAGAGGTCTTCGAGCGTCCCAACTTGGCGAGGAGAGGAAGTCTCGGAAGAAGAGAAGCACTCTTTAAGTATCCGTGCCCCCGTGCACGAACAACTGCAGCCTGAGATTCGTCCTCAGTTTCTGCCGAAGGGACGTCAGACCGGTCATTAGATCCCGTAACCCTCCTTCGGCTTTCGGCTTGCCCTCTCCCTAAGGCCTGGGAGTCCGGCAGGGGCCTAGGCCTAGAGGCATTATGGGGATCCGATCTGACGCCCCCTCCACAACACTAGATGCACTAACACTTTTATTGTAATTCACATTTGATTGTAGAGCAATCACTTTAGATTCCAAGGCGCGAATCGACTCCATGATCGTCAATAATACGCTTCCTCTGCAGACATTCCTGATTGTTCGGAGGCAATACAACAGGATTAGGTGAATTACATCTACAGGAGGATTTAATGGAATGATACAATTCTACCTTGACTTCTATTCACAGAAGCATCCTAGAGGAAGACCTCCTGATTCTATCACGCTCAAGCTTTCTCACGTAAGAATCATATGCCTTCCATTCAATTTCAGTCAATTGCTCACACTCGATGCATCTATCATTCAACATACATACATGACTACGACATTTCGAGCACACTGAATGAGGGTCTACCGAAGCTTTCGGCAACCTCAACCTTACATTCCTGTACCTTACAACACCCTGAAGCTAGCAGAGCTAGATCCAGACATCGTAATCAAAGAAAAGTCAAGCCAAAATCCAAATCAAATCCACTATCACGTATGCCAAGCCAACAAGCCAAATCAAAACCAAAAGTCAATCAGATACTCAAGTTAGCACAAGAAGTTTCAAAATCCTAGGCGGAGGTCTGTAAACAGTTGTTTACCGACCGGCGACAGAGAAAAATCTGAATAGAAAAAGGAATGATTCCTGATATCCGCCTCCAGCGGCGGGAATGGGTTACTAACCACCTGGCCGCCCCCACTGCGTGTGCCGGGAGTTTTGAATTCTGTCGGACGTCGGAGAATACAGCTATATAATATATCTGACAGGTAAGTTTCATGAACAAAGTGATTATTATTGATAGTGAAGAATTGTAGTCCGTATAAGAATCTTGGAAACTCAAAAATTGACTAGCTGGCCGGGGACAAGGGGTCTTTGTGCTAAAAGTTCCCCCTTCCCCTTTGAGAATCCCAACCAGGTAGGGACATGTAAGAATTTTGCTCAAGTTTCGCACCAAGATTTCTTTCAACACCATGTGGTAACTGTGAGTCCTATAAATGTTAACGTTGTCAGTGACTAGGTATTAGTTGGTGCGAAATTGTAGTGATCCCAGTTGGTCTGAATGTGTGGAATAGTGATTTTATACATTCAACTTACCTGTCAGATATATACATAGCTATTACTCCGTCGTCCGACAGAAATTCGAATTTCGCGGCACACGCGGCAGGTAGGTCAGGTGATCTACCCCCCCGCCGCTGGGTGGCGGGAATAGGAACCATACCCGTTTTCTAATTCAGATTTTTTCTGTCGCTTGGAATGTAAAAACAACGTTTGCAGTTCCTCCTGATGGATTTTCGTGTTTCATCGCCATCGATCGTCTGGGCTAACTTTTACAGGGAAGTAATGGATCTTTGGTTAGGCATACGCTTTTGTTAACTTTTAGAATTTTTTGATAAAATTAACTTCGAAAATTTAGAAGATTAGTGACGTGTAACTACCGAAGTTTTCGGTAGACACTCGTCCACTTTCACGAAAGTGAATTACGTATACTTCATGAAAGGGAATTACTTATATTATTCATTAATACAAATAAGTGTTAGAGTTTGATTGAGGAAATGTATATCTTTCTTCCTAGTTGGGGAAGTCAGAAAAGTAACTATCCTATAGAAGCTTATTAGCTCTTGTGTTAACGAGCAATTATAGTAGTAACAGTACTAGTAGTTGTTGCATCCTCATCACCTTTCTTACTCCGCAGAATTTACAATATCATATTTGCAAATGTAGACTTTGGATATAGTTCGAATGCGAACTCTTAGAACGTAAGAAGTGAATATAGTGTTTCCCCCATTACAATGGAGGGTGCGTCTGATCAGCTCTTGTCTCGCTCTCAGGTCTAGACCTCTTCCAAGCTCACAAGCCCAGAGGAGAAGGAATGTCGAAAACCGTAAGGAGGTTTCAGAGAATCCCCACCGGTCAGGCGCCCTCGGCAGGTTCTGTAGAGCGTCCCAGACTGCCATGGATAGCCATTGGAAAGGCATCCTAAAACAGTGTTTCTCCCTTTTTATGCGTACGGTTCCTCGATGGATAGAGGAACTTCAAAGAATGAATAAATTGGCGAAGATCCTCGTATAATGCCTTCTGGTAGAATTATTCAAAATTAGAATGACATTTAATCGATCCACCTTTGCGGAATCAGGCGACAATTTAGCGCCTTCTAATATTAGAGATCATTCGATAACATTTGTGATAAAAGTCATTGTTCGAATATTTTTTTTTCGCAACTAGACGAGAGCGCTATCCAATGGGGGTATGAAATTGTTATTTCAACATAAGATTCCCCATCGGTGCATTTTTAGATATAAATCTATTATGATGAGAACGATTTAGATTGTTTGTCAATCGAATGAAAGTATATGGATCTCGTTGAGTGATAAAGCATATATGTATGACTTTAAGCTTCTAGCTCCTACCATGCTTAGGACAAATCGCCTTAGGACTACGTATGGCAAGGCATAGACACATACCGAAATTTATGCTATAATGGTCAAGTGAAATCCTTACAAATTTCCTAAATTAATACGGTTTACCTAATGTAACAGTATTATAGAGGATTCTATTAAGCTAGAGTATGAGTTATAGATGCTATCGTGTCTTCGAGAAGTGATCGGAGAAGCATATCTTTATTGGTGGATTGAATGAGGTAGGATAGAACATTTTTCTTCGTGTTAGAAGAGGTTTCCATGAATTACCAGTACCCTTCTAGGACTTTCCTAGGAAGGAATTGTTTAAAAGAATTGTTTAGACGACACCTATTTAGTTTCTAGACTTGTCGAAGTCTCGTTAGCTTAATTATGCTTATATAAAAACTTCCTGAAGTTCGATAATAATTTATAAGATTCCTTTATTTAATTGGAGTAACTGGCAACTATGGAAAGGGAAGGGGCCAGACTGCTTTCGCTTTGAAGACCAACCAACGCAGTCGCAAGTACCATCTTGTTCTCAGTCGTGAGAGATCGTTTACAGCTCTCTCTCCTGCGGAATGGGATAACTAACCGTATCTCTTCCCTACAATCGTGGTCTTAGCCTCGGATTGAGGGAATACTGAAGCTGTCATAAATAATATAGTGTCTGCCTTTTGTTAGGAATCTTCAATAAGAAGGATATTACAACCTTTCAATGCTGTTTTTTACCGTAGGTAACATGATTAAAGGATTCTAATGCAGCAGAACATGATATTATTTAATGCACTCATACTTACGAAAGCATGGCTTATTAGAATACATACTTAGTGAGAAGAGAGATGTAATAGAGATCACTTCAAAGACTACGGTATGGTTAAGTCTTTCGAAAAAGGACACAACCGTATTTAGAATCGGATATTGCGCAGATGTTGTATGAGTCGGTATGGGAAACATTCTTTTAGTGGGAAATGGTTTCCCCTGAATGGATTATACTACGTATATAAAAGTTTTTCATAATAAGAACGGAATTAACATATGAAAGGAATGTCGGTACCATAAAGGCACAGAATGTTCTGGCACATAACATAAAGATAATTAGTAGGAGGCGCCAGCCTGGCGCAGATGCGCCACCCTGGCGCGGGTTGCGCCGGCCTGGCGCAGGTTGCGCCACCCTGGCGCAAGTTGCGCCCAGCTTGGTCAATAAGCCTAGAGCCCCACCAAAATATTCTCGTTTGAGCGAGTTATTGAATAAAAAGCAATGCAAGAATTTGCGATCCGTGAGAACCTTGATCGACGATAATAACTGTTAAAGTATGTCTAACATTTATTGCAAAGAGTTGTGAGAACCTGCGAGAAGTCTTCTTCATAGATCTCTTAGCAAGAAGAAGACGAACAGTCTTCCTGTAGGACTGCCTTCCTTTTCCTCAAACCATGCCATAAGGAATCATAAGCGCCAGCCAGACGCCTGGCTCTAACTAGAAAATAATTAGTTAATAGATAACCTTAGAGCAAATTATGCTTTCCTACATAGAGCTGGGAAGTTACTCAGTCCCTCACACTGGAGTGTCCTTCTCGTTCACGGAAAAAGGGGGGGGGGGGGGGCGGGGATGGGGGGGGGGGGGGGATACGGAAGAATTAACCGAGGAAAAGAAGATAATTCCCCTTCCGATATACTCGTATTAGAGGAAAATTGAGAAGAAAACAAACATCCAACTATGGAAGTACTGTGAATTATAGGATTCTTACAGCACCTCTTCTTATTTTGATATCGAGATTTCCTGACCAAGGTTGCGAGTAATAGGCCATAAAGGCTCCAGCCAGGCTTTAACCAGGCGATAGGTGCCAGCCAGGCGCGAGGCGTCAGCCAGGCGCGAGGCGTCAGCCAGGCGCGAGCGTCAGCCAGGCGCGAGCGCCAGGCTTTAACCAGGTGATAGGCGCCAACCAGGCGCGAGGCGCCAGCCAAGGCGCGAAGCGCCAGCCAGGCACAAGACATCAGGATCTCCAATTTCTCAGTATTTGGAGATAGACTTTCCAAGAGTTTCCTCTTTGAGAACTGACACAAGATCAGTTTTTTCCTGACAGGGACACAAGTTGTCGTACCGCACAGGCGGCCGTGGCCCTTGTCAGGATTAACTGAAATTGCGGAAGTCTCTAACAAGAACAGACTTCTCATGTCAGGTAATATAGTGGTCGCGTGAGCGACTTCTTTCCTGGCAAGAGTTGTTGTTTTGGGAGAAACTCTTTTTTGCCTCTTTTTGCCAGATCAACCCTCTACTGACAATTATTCTAGATATCGCCACAGGCGAACGTAGTACGTGTCAGGATAAGTGGGTTCTTCTGCTTTATAGACCTTTACATGGTGAAGAGAACTGATATCTTTAGAGGTCTCTCGCTTTCCTCAACCTTATGAGACAAGTGATAGAAATATATCGGACTCATAAGTTAATCTGGGTGCAGGTTTTAGAAAGACCTTGGCAACCCCTTTTTTATTGCACGTTTCGGCTAGTCCCTTGAACCATGCAGCTCCTCTTTCTCCTCTTTCATTGTTATTAACAGGATGGTATATTATCCTACTCCTATGTAAACATATAACAAGGGAGACCTTGTAATGTTTTGGTACTGGAAAAGACTCTTAGGAGCTCTCAGTATTGGGTGAGAGGCTCTTTCAAGTATCTGAAACCGTACATTACGGCCTGATGTCCTAGGATAGGAATCTTGAATGATTCTCCTCGATCCTGGATCAGTTAGTAGGAGGAGAATAGGATAATAATGATTTGTTTTGCAGAATAACTATGATAGAATTTTTCCATTCTCTCGTTGCCCAGGCACGAGGACAGGAAGAAAGAATATAAGAGAGAGGTAGCAATATACGCCATCTTTATGTTATAGAAAGGGGAATAAAATTTAGTCTTTTTCCCGCCCCTAAAAGATAAATCTCTTTACAGAATGTAAGACAAAGGGCGTCAAAGAAAGAGAGGATATATGTTATGCCTCATTTTAGACTTAGAGAGGTTGGATTCTCAGAGGTCACGTTCTTCTCTCACAGCAGGTTTTGGTAAGTCTTTTCCAAGACAGCTTGAATATTCTTTCAGCATCTATTTTAAATGGACCTTAACAACCTCTCCACTCTGAGTCTGTCTGCGTGGCAGACTGACCAGAAGTGGACATGAATGAGAGGATGTTTCAAGGTAAATGACAGTAGTCATGGATAAGATATATAATTACTGCAGATCGTGCTTGAGGGAATGAGGAAACTGTCCTCTTCCGATACCTCTGTGAACCACATAGCGGTTTTTTTTTTTTTCTTTTCTTTCCAGAGGAAGGAATTACCTTTGTATATATCTGCTATCAAAGAACGCAGTAAAAGGCTATACTCTGTCTCTATAAAGGGAATTGGAGATAGCAGAGCATTAAGATCTTCGGGATCTTACACAATACCTCTATACGATGAGACTTGGAGATCTTATAGTTACAATGGGATCCGGTCTATTTGGCCTCAGATTCCGTGTTCTGACAAGATGGAACTGCTCCTCCTCAATGTTTCTCTTGGTACTAATCGACCAAAAGGACGAGTGAGATTTTGGGCTTGGAATCTGGAATCAATTCTAGAAAGACTCGGCAATGGGTTCCTGCCAGCATGGTATGTTTGGCAAAAGAACTATAACCTTTTATTCCTGGATCAACGCTTTCAGATAAAGGATTCGTTGTCCAGGCAATGTATTTACGTTGTTATCTACAAAAGAAGATAAGGTTAAACGTTTGCTGACAGTCTTTGGAATACGATGAGGCTCAAAACTACTTCCCAGAAGGTTCGAAGAGAAATCGGGAATCCTCCAATTTCAGCTCAGAGTCTCCTTAAACTTCCAGGCTCGTTTCCCTGCCTTCGTGCAAGGATAGGGAAGATTTTGCAACGAGAGAACTCGTCAACATGTAGGAAGAGTGCTCGTTAGCAACTGAAGTATCAAGTATGATCCTCCTCGGAGGAAGACTGGTCTCTCGGACTATTAGATTTCCTATCGTCTACTGGATGTAGCCGACTAAAATTACCTCCCCTTGTTGCAGAGGCCATAAGCTCAAAGTGAAAGAATTTCTTCCACCCTTTTCCTTTCTCCTGATAAACGTTGTTGGATGTTCAGACTTTCGGACAATGTAGCGCCAATCAGGCGCCAAATGCCAAACAGGCGTAAAGACGCCAGAGCAAGACAGTCCAAATAAACACTGTCATTGTCTGATGAGGAGGAAGGAGTAGGCCTCCAATCTGGCGCAGATGCGCTAGAGCGAATAAATCAGGCAAATAAAGTGTCCGAGGTGGACATCGCCAGTTTTCATCGAGACCTCGTTAACAAGCTCGAATCTCCTGCAAGTGGGGAGGAAGTCAGCCAGGCGGCGAGGCGGCCAGGCAAGCGAAGCTCCAGCCAGACGCGAGGCGCCAGCCAGGCGCGAGACGTCCAGGCAGGCGCGAGACGCCAGGCAGGCGTGAGGCGCCAGGCTGGCGCGAGGCGGCGCCAGCCAGGCGCTAGGCACCAGCCAGGCGCTAGGCACCAGCCAGGCGCGAGACGCCAGGCAGGCGCGAGGCTCCAGCCAGGCGCGAGGCTCCAGCCAGGCGCGAGGCGCCAGTCAGGGGCGAGGCGCCAGTCAGGGGCGAGGCGCCAGGCTCTAGCCAGGCGCGAGTGAGGCGCCAGCCAGGCGCGAGGCGCCAGGCAGGCGCGAGGCGCCAGCCAGGGGCGACGTGCCTGCCGCCAGGGCGAGGGCGTGCCAGGCAGGCGCGGGGCGCCATCAGCCAGGCGCGCAATCCAGGCTCTGGGCTTCATCCAGAAGAGATCTGTTGCAAAGAAAGCCTGGTCTTCTTTGGAAGAGTGGAATTTCTAAAGCACTTCTTGAGTAACTTGATGTTTCTTCAAACAGCTAAGAATTAAAAGCGCTTTGAAGTGCGAGCTTTTAACAATTCTTGTTCTTTCCATAACAATATGTCGTGAGAGTCATATTAGCTGTAATAACGGGAGATGCAACTCTGTGTTGACTTCTCTTTGCACGAAGGAGATCAAGTGGGCCTATGAGAGATCCTTCTCTCTTTGTTATACGTGGTCCACGGATGCGTTGCTGGGATAGGGAGCCGACAATGATCCTTAACTAGTGAATTAAATTTTTTTTTAATTTTTATTTTAACATAATTGTATTATGTTTTTTCTGGGGTTATTTGAAATGAGTTTGGGGATAGCTCTTTTCAAATTAAGCACAAACCCTCGTGTTAAGATCAGGTGATCGGGATCGGTGTTGTGCTCCTTAAATTATGCCAATAGGCATTGGTGTATTGTCATGTAAGTGGATAAGACCCCATTGACAAATGACCACTAGATTCTGTCAAGTAAGTGGATAAGACCCCATTGACAGATCTACAAGAACTCTTAGCCATAGGTCACATCCTCGCTGAGGCTCTTGAGACGAAGCAGACTACTAGCAATAGCTAGGAAGTCGACCCTTCGTCTAAACACATAGGAACCAAGGTTTTATTTATTTATTACCTACAACATATGTTGTTTACCTGTCTATTCAGTAATAGCTGTCTTTTACCCTCCACCAATGGTGTGAATCAGCTATGTATATATCTGACAGGTAAGTTGAATGTATAAAAATGATATTGTTATGATACAATAAAGTTTTATACATACTTAACCTGGCAGATATATACAATTAAATGGCCCACCCAGCCTCCCCTCAGGAGACAGCTGGAAGAAAAAAATATGAATTACGAAAACTGGGTATGGTTCCTATCCCGCCACCCAGCGCGGGGGGGTAGATCACCTGACCTACCTGCGCGTGTGCCGCGAAATTCGAATTTCTGTCGGACAACGGAGTAATAGCTATGTATATATCTGCCAGGTAAGTATGTATAAAACTTTATTGTATCATAACAATATCATTTTTCTCTGATTTGAGGATAAAGTTGAGCTGGTCCATGACCAAGAAGCCACGTGTTCGTTGTGGCCGTCTAAGTTGGCAGGAAATAGTTGAGTGTGTGTAAGGTTATTGATGTAGAGAGCACGAGAGTAGGTTTTTGTAATAAAATTTGTAAAAAATTTCCTCATACCTTATTCACCTGTCCTTGTGCAAGGCAGGAAGCTCTCCCTTCAGGTGGGCCTATACGCCAACAAGATCAGGCAAAACCAGAAATTCCTGCCATTGAACAATTCACGACATTGTGCTGGTCCTTCGAAGCAGATAGGCCTAAGCAACCAGACCCTAAGTAAAGGCAGCTGAATTATGGTTTTTCAAGTTGTGTTATTGGGGCATCACTGTTACTCACATACCTCCCGCAGGACAAGGGAGTGGGGATTGAAATCTACTGCAAGTTGGGCGGGCTATTCTCGAGCCTAGCCTTCGAAGTATCGCCCTTTTGTAGTCGGCAGTACAATCTGGTCATAATATATCTTGGGGGTAACAATCTGGTACACGAGTCCACCAAGGAAGTTTGGGACAGGCTGAAGGCCTTCATTGAGCGAATGAGAGCCATTACCAACAGAGTAGTAGTTCTTTGCAATGTTGTAGAAAGGGAATACTACCACAAAGCAAATTGTTTCGGCATCAGCCCCACAGAGTACAGCACGAGAGTGAAAGGCCTCAATACGCATATTAGATGGTACTATGCCAGACGTAAACACTATGGCCTAAGACGTCTACCCATGAACCCAGTGGGTTACAGGACGGGCTGAATGCAGTATACGAGTTCATTTTGACACCCACACGAGAGGCATATTTCTCAACCGACTGATGAGGCTAATCCGTGGCAAGCAGACGCGCAAGACCGGCCAGGAGAACTAATTACTAGACTACTCATCAAAGGTCCCTTTGCTAATGTAACAATAAAGGTGGCATCATTTCCTTCGAACCTTGTGTTGCTTGTAAATTAGGACTTTTCTTTCCCTTTAAAATTAAGAGTATTGATTGGTCACCTCCTGCACCTACAAAATGGCGGTCGCCACAGGAACACAAATTGAATCCCTTCTAGTCCTCCTGACCACCAATTCGACTCATGCTCAAGGGAACCTCCTCACCTCGCATAATGTAAATGTCTCAGAACTTTCTGGATAGAATACAGGCTGATGAACAGCAGCCCAGATCATTGTATTTGACGAGCGCAGTCAAATTCGAACCGGCCCTGTAAGTAAAATAGTAAAGATGTTAGACAATGCCAGTCAATCCACCCTCCTTGTTTAAAGGAGCTCCCGTTACCAGTGTTCAAAGGCGAAAAAAGTGAATTTGCAAACTTTAAGGGGCTATTTAATGTATACATGCATCAGCGTACGGATTTGGACGTCGTAAGAGCCGCTCAAGGTAGTTCAAGCCTTCAGTGTAACTGCAGCCAAATATGGCGTAGCACTCGACTTGTTAGACAAGTATGTATGGAAACCAGCATCAGACGCTGGTCATGTTGCATCGGTGGTTAGCCAGTATTTTTTTCCCTAAATGTAACTACAATGTAGAATTGAAGGATTCAGAATTGAACTTACTGCGCTTATAGAGCAAATAAAGCCACTAAGCGGACCCGCACAAGACCATGGAATGTCACTTAGTTTGATAAATCAGAAATTATCACTGGGTCAGGTGTATCAAAGGGTTGTAGGCTTTCTATGAAAGTGCAATTATGATTTAACTGAACTGTTCAAAGCACTGCAATGGGGATCATTCTGCATTCAACCGTCAGAAACATATGAATGTCGCAATAAAGAAGTGCCAGTTGATCTTGTCTCATGTTCCAATTGCCTTGCCTCTGGACATCGTAGCAAACAATTCAGTCGCAAACAAAATTGCAAACTATGCAATGAAAGACATCATAGTCTAATTTGTGAGAATTATAATAGTAAATCGTGGTCAAATACACCTTCGGCAACTAGTAGCTCCAATTTCCAACCATCCAATCGACCTTCTCCTCATGTAGTATCTCAAGACTGTTAAGAGCCAAAATCAGAACCATCCCAATGCTAGTCATATGAAAAATTGGAGAAACCAACCAAGGAGGGAAAAGAAAAACCTTGCTTGAACACAAAAATGGTAAAGTATAAGCCTTCATCTAAGTTACCAGCCACACTGCTACCCACAGCTACCGCCGTGTTATATGCCTGCGACCAGCCATTTCAAACTCACTTGTTTCTTGACACAGATAGCCAACGTAGCTTCATTTCCAGTTGGTTGGTACGAAAACTAAATTTTCCAGTAGTAAAATGTGTTTCACTAAATATCGCTCCCTTTGGCTCACAAATAGTCAAGGGGGAGTTTGATGTTGTTTCATGTAGAGTTCATACGGGTCAGCGAGTTGTTAGAGCAAAGTTGGCAGTCCACGATGATGTGATTACACCTATTCATAATGTGTGAATAACTAACTTAAAGAGCCACTTGCAAAGTAAAGGGTGTGCTATGGCCGATGAGGATATAATTATTAAGGGAGATATTTTGAAAAATGTTTTTGCTAATTGGGGCAGATTACTTCAATTTATTCATAGTAGGAATGGAGAAGGTTGACGGAGTTAGTGTATTTATTACTCGCAATGGGGTTGCACTCTACAGAAGGGTACCTCAGTGGCCACTGGAGGGAGTAGATATCTCCTCTGTACACACATTATACATGTAGGATAGCCAAGGCTGAAATAGATGTTGACGTGTGGTGGAAGTTGGACACAATTGGTATCATGCCACATGAACTATTTACCACATCAGAGCATGTGGCCATGGAAAAAGTTCAGTAGAGTATCATAAAAACCAAACAGGGTTATCGAGCGAGTTTGCCATTCTGTGGGTCAGAACAACCTAGTAACTACTACTAGTATGTATTGTAATGCGCTCACGCAACTGCATGCACTAGAAAAGCAACTGAGAAAGATCCTGGCTACAGAAACGATTACAAGAACTTCCTTCATGCACATTTAACCGCAGGCTTCATTAAGGAAGTACAGAATCCCCATGCATCCTCAAAAGCAAAAGGAGAACTCTTGTTCAACGACTGTCTTTTATCCCCGAGATGTTATACAATTTATTGAACAAATTTAGGTGTAACCCTCTTGCTATGACATCAGATAGTTCAAAGGTATTCCATCGCGTCTTGCTAGACCCAGAGGATACCAAATACACTCGTTTTATGTGGCGACGGGGGCTGACTCAAGCGGCCACATATGCCTTTCAAGTACTAGTTTCTGGTGTCACCACCAGTCCCTACATTTTGCGACAAGTGCTTACGGCCCATCTCAGGGAAAAGGGAAAGAAGACGCGGTTCACATACTTTTATGCAGATAATTACTTCCATGCGTATGAAACTTTAGAAGAGATAAGGAGGGATTACATTGAGATGAAATCTTTGCTACATCCGGGTCACTTGCCATTAACAGGCTGGGCCAGTAACCACATGAATTTTGATGAACAGATAAGAAGCAAGGAGGCTAGGGAAATTTCAGTTTTGGGTATGATTAGGGATAAAGAGAGTGACTGCTTGAGTCTGAAGCCATGTAAGGGGATATGTAGGAGCAGGTGGGGAACAACCATCACAAAACATAAGCTTCTGTCATTAGTACTCGTTTCCAATTTCAGTCCTTTACGGCTTGTAAACCTTATTTTTAAGAGGCAAAATCTTCCTCCAAGATCTATGGGAAGCAGGAATAGGTAGCGATGATGTTTTATGCAGGGATCAACCAGAACAAGCCAATATGAGTCTTAAGAATTCGTTCACATTCACACTTAAAGTTCAAAAGGGGGATCATGTTAAGAGAAACTTGGTTTACACTTTTCACTGATGCTTCTTACCAAAGCCTATGGACTGTTGCGTACGTTAAAACAGGCAGAGGGACAAAATACCATCCTCACATCACAAATGAGCTTAACCCTCAGGAAGAAAGCCATTACCAAACTGGAGTTATTAGCTTTGTTACTAGGGTTCAGGTTGGGGGAAACATCTGAAAAGGCTCCTAGATATCCAGAAAGTTACAGTTTAGACAGATAGTAAAGTGGCTAAGGCATGAACAGCTAGCAAAGAAGGGAGTAAGGATACATTCATATCAAACAGGGTGGGGGAAATCAATTTTATCCAACAGGAGTGTGCAGTTGACCTTCTATATGTAATCACCAAGTGCAACCCAGCAGATATCCTGATACAAGGCTCTACATTGAAAGGCCCAAACCCAAATCACCTGTGGCATGAGGGACCTGCCTTCTTCATCAGAAGGTCCCAGCTGAACCATCGGTGGACTGTGATGAATCATCTGATCAACATCATGTCCTAGTTGTTGCTGCCCTAAAAGAATTAAGGGAAGAAGAAAACCTGACTCTGCCTGCAGAACTATGGGGACTACGGGGGAGTAACATTGATTTTGTTTCTTTAATGGAATTGTTTCTTTAATAAGAATAATGAAATATGTGCTGAAGTTTGTAGGCTGCCATGCAGATTGCCTCTTAAAATTTTCTCATATGTAAAAACAGCACCCTTTATCCTACAGTGTGTGAGCGCTTAGAAAATGGAGTGCAAGTACCTGCACACATTAATAAATTCCTTAATCAGTTGCATTTAGTGTTAAGAAATATGGTTATCTATACCCAAAGTAGGTTGCCAAATGTATCCAATAGTAAGAAGGAATTAATATTGTTGTCTTCAAAAGGCCGTTTAGTTACCTTGCACCCTGAGCACTTCCACATCACCCACATGCATTGTGGTGTAAATGTACTAATCACCCTTTTCCGGCAGGAATGTTGGTGCCCAGGATTGAGAGCCATAGCCATGCAAGTGGTGGGGAGGTGCAGAGCTTGTATTATAGCCTTCAGGCCCCTACTTGACCGTCTGTCACCTCTCCCCTCCCAACTGACAGAACACACTTGTTGCGATCCTTCTTCAAGGTTGGGGTGGACCACACCAGCACCATAAGGGTTGAAGGGGGTACCTTACCTTACCTTACCTTACAGACCTTACAGCTCACTCAGGTTGCCCCAGGTCCCTCAGTGTGAGGCACCTCAAATGTCAACCAGAGATATGCTAATGCATCTTCCAGTATATTTTGCATCTTCCAATCCTGGATGGTCAGGGATGCAGCTTAGATATTTGTCGAGCTTATTCTTAAACACATCTACGTTCAATCCTGATATTTTCCTCACATGAGCTGGCAATGCATTGAATAGAGAGTGCATTATCGATGCTTGTGCATAGTGGATTAATGTCCTGTGTGCTTTCCTTAGTTTTCCCGGTACACTTTTGGGCACTATTAATCTACCTCTGCTTGCCCTTTTTGATATTTTTAGCTCCATGATGTTTCCGGTAATTCTTTCTATCTGTTTCCATGCCTGTACTATTATCATGTAGCATTCTCTTCTCCTTTCTAGAGTATATAAATATAAAAATTGTAGTCTTTCCCAGTAGCCAAGGTCCTTAACTTCTTCTATTCTAGCTGTAAAGGTTCTTTGTATACTAATTGTGCAATATCCATTTGGTAGTATGGGTACCAATCATATTGCAATATTAAAGTGGACTGCATACATACGTTTTATAAAGCATAATCATGTGTTCAGCTTTTCTTGTTTTGAAGCACAGTAACATCATTACCATTTTTGCTTTGCATTTTGCCAATAGTATATTGCTATTTGATCATTGCATAACATGTTCCTATTCAACATCACACCAAGGTCTTCAACTGCTTCCTTACTAGTGATTATCTCATTATTAGGTCCCCTACTTACATATAGCATTCCGTTTTTATCTCCATAATTTATAGATTCAAATTTATCAGAGTTAAATACCATCCTATTTACCTCTGCCCATTCATATATTTTGTTTAGGTCTCTTTGTAGCGAGTTCCTATCTTCATCACAAGTAATTTCTCTCCTTATTCTTGTGTCATTGACTAAACTACTCACTACCGAGTCCTTAATATTACTATGTCTGCTATCATAACAACAAAATGCAATGCAGCTCACACTGTACCTTATGGCACACCAGATATTACCTTAGTTTCATCCGCTTTCTCATCGTTTGCAATCACTATCAGTTTTCTGTTTTGTAAAAATTCTTTTATCTATCTCCCTACTTTGTCCCCAATATTGTTTTCTAATTTTCTTCACTAACATATTATGGTCTACCTTGCAAAGTCTAAGGTAACCCACATCTGTTTCTTTTTCGTTTATCATATTTTTATGCATGTTCTCAAAGTGGACTAACAGTTGGGTTTTGTGTACTTTTTCCGGGTACAAAACCGTTGTCCTATATAGAACAAATTTTTTTTTCATTAAATGTTTCGTTATATTTTTCTTCATTAATTCCTGGTCATAACTTGTCTAGCCAGCCATGCAGCGTATCTGGAGAAAGACTATTGCAACAGGCTGGATGCCGACACCTTTGTGCTACTCTTAAGGAGATTTGATTCCACACACGGAGCGCCGTCGACCATCCACAGCAGCAATGCTACAACCTTTCAAGCAGCAAGCACGTTCTTGAGGGAGATGTATGATGAATATATCACTCAACATTTCCTCCAGAGAAGGAGGATAAAGTGGATATTCCAGACCTCCAGATCTCCCTGGAAGAGAGGTTTCATTGAAAGATTGATAGGGGTGGTCAAACGCATGCTTGCGACCACCTTACAACGAACTGTATACAGCGAAGAGCAGTTTCACACCCTCATCAAAGAAGCCAAAGTGGTGGTCAATAGCCGCCCTTTAATGTATGCAGGAGATGCGAGGGAGGATGAAGTCGTCACGCTCCCATCTCGTCTGAAGCAATGTGATACGTTTGCTCCCGCCAGTGGTTCCCCATGAATAATGTATCAGACATAGACCACTAGGCAACTGCGACACCAATATTTTCACCTAACGGAAATGCTTGAGCATTTCAAGTGCTATTGGAGAGATGGTTACCTGAGGTCAATTCAAGAACGGCACAATTTCCGGGAAGGCCCACCGACTGCACTGTGTGTGGGAGACATTGTGCTGATTAAAGCGGAGCAACAGAAGCGCAGCCAGTGGCCCCTGGGAAGGATTGTTGCAGTATACCCTGATGAGAGAGGGGTAATGAGATCCATAAAGGTGCTCTTCACGGGTGAGGAACACCTTCGAGCTGTAGAACACATCGTCCAATTGGAAGTGCACCCTCGAGACAATGACGAAGAAGCCGAGAGAAAGAACATGGATGGAAACAACTCCAAGGGAGATGAGTGGAACCAGGTAGAAAATGCTATAGAAAGTGTGACTCAACAGACAAAGACTCGAGATGAGTGAGCGACAGAGTGTTCGATAAGGATGGAGTGGAACAGAGACCAATTTAGAAACCAGACCGAGAAGGAAGGGTGCAATTGAGCAAAGACAGATGACGGAGTGGGTGAAAGACAAAGTAGTGTAGTGGTTGGTATAACCAGTTAGAGGCAAATTGTAAAAGAGTGGGACTTGAGAAGGGATCTGAAGGTGTTAGGGTTATTGTTGTTACGCCTCACGCGATCGGAAAGGGTGGTCTGCAGACGTTTTCAACAAAATGAATAGTGTGTAATACAAACTGTATTCTTCTTATGTCCAATTATAATTTGTGCGCTTCACATGGTCGAAAGCCACCCAAGATGTGACTCCAAAAAGAGCGTTATGCAAATTGCTTGCAGTGACTTGATACGAAGCAAAAGCCCAGATGGGTATGAATGAGCACAAACACCGATGTGCCAAGAGAATCTCTTGTTACAAAGCGAAACGTATCACTTCTTGATGGAGTCAGTATGCTCATTCAAAAAGTATGTGGTATACCTTTTATTAACACATACGATAATTAGAAGGACTTTCTATAATGAGCCCCAATCTGTTTGCAAATTGCACGGACAGAAACTGTTCGAATGCATTCACCTTCATATTAAAATTGTATTAGTATTGCCTTGACGATTTCACTATGTATATTAATGATTACTTTGATGATTTCACTGCTATGTGTATTATTGGTTGCTTTGATGATTTCACTGCTGTGTGATGTTGATTGATGATTGCATTGCAATTATTGTGATCAAGAGTTGACATCCTGTATTGCTTTGCATTGTGTAGTGATCATTCAGTAGGGAAAATGTGCATCGTCGTCCAGAGCTAGACTCGTATCGTAGCACTGCCAAATGCGTCTGGCGGCTACGACAACCCCACCCAGGCCACGAGACCATGCTCCTAGCCTCCCCAATCTGAGCCTCCCATTCTGCTCTGGGGCCCTTCCCTTCTTTTGGGGGGTAGAGGATGTCGTGAAAAATGAGTGCACCATTTTCTTCGACTTAAGTCTGCCTCACGACCACCACAGAATTGCGCAAGAAATCAGTTGGTGGCAAAAACTCAATGGCTCCCTCTTGTGTTAGCATGTTTCTGTGTTGTTTAATGTCTAATCCACGTGAGACCAATGGGATCACTGCAGTGTGAATTGTCATAATGCGATTGTTATTAATATATTAAAGAATTGTAGTCAGTATAAGAATCTTGGAAACTCAAAAATTCACTAGCTAGCTGGGGACACGGGGTCCTCGTGCTAAAATTTCGCCCTTCCCTTTTGAGAATACAACCAGATGGGATGTGTGAGAATTTGCTCTGAGTTTTGCGCTAAGATTTCTTTCGACACTGTGTGGTAACTTGAGTCCTCTAAATGTTAACGTTATCAGTGACTAGGTATTAGTGTTGGTATGAAATTGTAGTGATCCCAGTTGGTCTGAATGTGTGGAGTACGTGATTTTCTATGTGATTTGAGGATAAAGTTAGGCTTGTCCATGGCCGTCTAAGTTGGCAGGAAATAGTTGTTTGGAGTGTGTGTAAGGTTGTTAATATCAAGAGAACATGAAATTTGTAAAAACTTTCCTTGTGCCTTATTCACCTGTCCTTGTGCAAGGGCTGGGAACCCTCCCTTCAGGTGGGCCTATACGCCAATGAGATCAAGAGATACCAGAAAACCCTGTCGTTGAACAATTCAGGACACCAGTATACTCCATAACTATGCTAGCCTATTACTTTGCTCAGTAGATCTAGGGTACTTATCAGCAGCGGCTAGACTAGGCAGCTGCGGTTTTTCTATGCAGTTTTACTTACTGTACTTACTGAACAAGAATTTTAAGTAATATTTATTCGGACAACTGTAATTGACCCCCCAGGGTCCAGTACTAAACACGGCGAAATACATTAGACGCCCCAATTCCTAGTGGATGTCGTATCCGCGGTTACGTTCTTTGCAGTCCATGCGGAGTGCTTCTGTAGAAATACCCTTTGCTCCCCAAATTGAATGTTAACAACATTCAAAGCACAAACTAGGCTAGTAGGCTAATAGCTACAAGGGAAAATCATATTAGGCTACTACTTCCAACTCCAAAATATGATTTTACAGCAAAAATGTACCAAATCATGCTTACAATAAAGCTTCCTTACGTAATTACAATCATTACTTAATGAGGTAAGGCTTTTGTCATGGTGATGTTAAAACACATCATTGTGGGCCTAGGCCTAACTCATCTTTTGTAAATTCTTCAACCGGCCCCACAAAAAAAACCATTTACTGCTGTCATCCCCCATAACTGTGTGATATACCTATGTAGGGGGTTCAGGCATCTTTAAACTACTTAGCTTGGTAGATCTAGGGTACCTATCCGCGGCGTCCCAGACTACGGTAGTTGCGGTTTTTCTATGCAGTTTTACCGACTGAACAAGAATTTTAAGTAATATTTATTCAGACGACTGTAATTAATCCACAGGGGCCAGTACTAAACACGGCGAAATACATTGGACGCCCCAATCACTAGTGGATGTTGTATTTGCGGTTGCGTTTCTTGCAGGGTAATTCTAAAGAATAGTTCCCTACGAACTCCAAGGAACGTAACCACGGGTACGAAACATCCACTAGGGATTGGGGCATCCATGTATTTCTCCGTGTTTAGTACTGGCCCCTCTGGGGGTTAATTACAGTCGTCTGAATAAATATTACTTTAAATTCTTGTGCAGTAAGTAAAATAACATAGGAAAAACGTCAATTGCCATAGTCTTGGCCACCGCGGATTGCTTCTGTAGAAATACCCTTAGCTTAATTGATAGGTACCAAAACAAATATCAGAAACTTCAAAGAACAAAAAAAAATTTCTATAAGTAAAGGGACAAGAGAAATGTCTACACAACAAGAATGACAACTAGGTAGTATACTCTGTTTTTTTCCATTTGTCTACCCGCCTGTGGTGTTTGCGTATGGTAACACTGCGTCCCGGGCTTTAGATAGTTAGCTAGCCTATGTTATGTGGGTAGATCTAGTGTACCTATCCGCGGCGGCCCAGAGTATGGCAGTTGCAGTTTTTCTATGCAGTTTTACCTCCTGAGCAAGAATTTGAAGTAATATTTATTCGGACGACTCTAATTTACCTTTGAACTCTATCCTACGGTAAAGGGGATTCCCATTGGGAACCGGGGTTTTGGGTGGGGACAAAACGCAACTCTTATCCTACGGTTAATAGGGGGACCCCAGTGGGAACCGGGGTTTTGGGCGTGGGGAGAAACCACTTGGGGGGAGATTTTGCCGTGTTATTGTGGTATTTCCCACATTTATCACTTTTAAAAACACGAAATACAGGCGGAAATAAGAAATAACAAAACTAGCTATAGTGGAGCCGTTCCACATCCATATTTGTCTACTACCACTACTACCACAACAATGAATCCTACTACGCATGCGCTAATGCTACTGCGCATGCGCTAACTGTAAGGGAGCTTTTGGCCTAAACTCGGACTTCTTAGTGAGGAAAGAAATGGGGGGGGTACGGGAGGGATAATATGTATTTAGCCAAACACGTTACAGTATGACCCCTACATTGCTACCGGACTGAGTGAAGGATTGGGTGGTAAAACAGGGTTCCCAGATTTGGCAGTTTCTCGCCAAATTTGGCTTTTTTTCCTAATGGTGGGTAAAAATTCACTTTGGCTGGTTAGTGGTATTTTGGCTGGTTTTCAAACACTTTCTATTTGAGCTAAACACTGATCCACGTTTGAGGAATCTCTCCCCAGATTGGGAATTTTTGAAGGTTTTCAGGAAAATTCTGGGGAATTTGAATAGGTTTTCAGTAAAAACTTGGTAACATTTAAGCAAAATATGTAGATGGGAATTAAAATAAAAATCACACACACACCAGATGACCACAAAACAGGCTGCCGGATTCTCAGGGAACGAGCCTCATTTCAAAATTTCATTCATTCTAGTTTTTTTTCCTGCATTCTTATATTAGTTTATATTATCTAACTAAAACTATGATGCCGCTATACAAGCATATATATGATAAAAAATATGCATTATAAAGATAGATATAACGCACATATATTTGCCGGTTATTTGGGGTTGGTTTGGATTACCATTTGGCGGGATTTTGGCTGGTTTCATGGTAGACCTTTGGCTGGTTGGTAGTGGTGTCATCTGGGAACCCTGGCTGGTAACCATACGTTGAGTTACATAAAAGCATTTAGCTATTTTGTTATTAAACATGTTATGTGAATTCTAGTGTTTATTTCCTTTTCATTTTTCCATAGTATTTGTATAATAACTGTTTTGAAATATCCCCACCTAATCATTTCACCATATATAACTTGAAATATTATGTTATAATTGAGGGACAGACACCTAAAAATGCCTACGTGTTGATATAGAACTCAGTTTTAGGACGTTTCGATACCTACCTACCCTACCTACCTGTTACGTGAAATTGCACATTGCGTTGCATATTACATACACACTCCCTATATCATTTATACACAAGTCAATCCCTCCCCTTTCCAGTATTCACGACTGGCTCTTTACGTTACACCATTTACAATGCATTTCTCACCGATACCAATACCTATATTAAAGTTTGTCATTATTATTATAAAACCTACATTTCAATATATAATTTTAAATATATAGTTTGCATTATTCTTATAAAACCTACATTTCAATATATTCCATTATACACTTTTACAGACATTACAATTTACACCTCCCTTCCAGTTTCCTTACTATTACGCAGTTATGTATGGTTACTTTTACATTTTACAACACTTCCACACCCATCAAAGTTAGGTTTATATGTCATTTTGACCTACTGGGGGCCAAATCCCATCCCCCGGTTAGGCAAACATACCCTTAGGTTTAGTTTGTTATATGTTGGTTTACCTACTAGTTTTACTTCCTTGAAGGGGGTTACCCGGTTAGGCTAGGTTGGTTAGTTCTTTCAAGGGTGGATACCGGGGCTGGGGGGGGGGGGGTGGGGGGGGGGGGGGGGGGGGTTAAGGGGGGGGTTAAATTTCCCTACTTGGTTACCTTTTTACCCTAGGTAGTTTTGGTTAGGTTAGGTTTACATTCCTTACTAGGTTATGGTTAGGCCTTTAAGGGGGGGTGGTACAGGGGGTGAAGCCCCCATGGTCAGGCAATATTCCCTACTAGGTTAGGTTAGGTTAGGTTGGTTAGGTTACATTCCTTACCTAGGTTAGTTAGGCCTTTTAAGGGGGGGAGTACAGGGGGGCGAAACCCACCCCCTGGGTCAGGCAATATTCCCTACTAGGTTAGGTTAGGTTTTAGGTTAGGTTGGTTAGGTTAAACAATTCCTTACTTAGGGTTACGGGGGTTAAAAGGCCCCCCCTTAGGTATTTCCCTACTTAGGTTAGGGTTAGGTTTTAGGGGTTCCTTACTAGGTTTATGGTTAGGCCTTAAGGGGGGGTACGGGGGGCGAAGCCCCCCTAGTATTTCCCTTACTCGGTTAGGTTAGGTTACGGTTCCTTACCTAGGTTAAGGTTAAGGCCTTTAAGGGGGGGGGTAGGGGGGGCCGGGCAAGCCCCCCTGGTCAGGCAATGTTCCCTACTAGGTTAGGTTTAGGTTAGGTTGGTTAGGTTACATTTCCTACTAGGTTAGTTCTTAGGTTAGGCCTTTAAGGGGGGGTCCGGGGGGCGAAAGCCCCCAACCCCTGGTCAGGTCAACATATTCCCTTACTAGGTTGGGATGGTTAGGTTCTAGGTTGGAGTTAGGTTACATTCCTTACTAGGTTAGGTTATAGGCCTTTAAAGGGGGGTAGCGGGGGGGGCGAAACGCCCCCCTTGGTCATAGGCCCAAATTATTCCTACTAGGTTAAGGTTACGGTTAGGCTTGGTTAGGTTACACTTCCCTTACTCAGGTTAGGTTAGGCCTTTTAAGGGGGGGTTAGCGGGGGGTGCGAAGCCCACCTGCGTCAGGCAATATTCCCTACTTAGGTTTCGGTTGGTTAGGTTTACTATTTCCTTACTAGGTTACGGTTAGGCCTAGTAGTTTCCCTACTAGGTTAGGTTTAGGTTTAGCGTTCCTTAGTAGGTTGAGGTTGGGCCTTTTAAGGGGGGGTAACGGGGGGGGCGAAGGCCCCCGTCCTGGTCAGGCAATGTTCCCTACTAGGTTAGGTTGGTTAGGTTACATTCCTACTAGGTTAGGTTAGGCTTTAAGGGGGGGTACGGGGGGGCGAAGCCCCCCTGGTCAGGCAAATAATTCCCTACTAGGTTAGTTGGTTAGGTTACAATTCCTTACTAGGTTACGTTAGGCCTAATTTTCCCTACAGGTTTAGGTTAGGTTACGTCCTTACTAGGTTACGGTTAGGCCTTTAAGGGGGGGTACGGGGGGGCGAAGCCCCCCTGGTCACGCAAATGTTCCTACTAGGTTAGGTTAGGTTAGGTTACATTCCTTACTAGGTTAGGTTAGCCTTTAAGGGGGGGTACGGGGGGCGAAGCCCCCCTGGTCAGGGCAATATTTCCCTACTAGGTTAGGTTAGTTAGGTTACATTTCCTTACCTAGGTTTAGGTTAGGTTAGGTTTGGTTAGGTTACATTCCTTACTAGGTTACGTTAGGCCTTTAAGGGGGGTACGGGGGGGCGGAAAGCCCCCCTGGTCAGGCAATATTCCCTACAGGTAGGTTAGGTTACATTCCTTACTAGGTTAGGTTAGGCCTTTAAGGGGGGGGTACGGGGGGGCGAAGCCCCCCTGGTTCAGGCAATATCCCTACTAGGGTTTAGGTTGGTTTAGGTTGGTTAGGTTACATTCTTACTAGGTTACGTAGGCAATATATTTCCCTTCTAGGTTCTAGGTTAGGTTTAGGCCTGTTAAAGGGGGGGTACTTGGGGGCGAAGCCCCCTGGTCAGGCCAAATATTCCCTACTAGGTTAGGTTACATTCCTTACTTAGGGGGGTAGTTAGGCCTTTAAGGGGGGGTACTGGGGGCAAAGCCCCCCTGGTCAGGCAACATTGCCTACTAGGTTAAGTTACATCCCCTGACTAGGTTAGGTTATGTTAGGTTGGTTTGGTTCGTTTAAGGGGGGTTACAGCAGGCCCAACCCCACCCTGGTCAGGCAACATCCCCTACAAGTTTAATAGTTTTGTTATATGCTAACCTATGTTTAATTTGGTCTTTTGTATTTATTAAAACAACTATAGGCCCTATTACACATTTACCACCCAGGACTTAAATCCCACCCCCTCCTGGGCCCGTTATATATGTATTTGTATTATTTCATATTTTGAACCATCCCACATTTACATTTAGTTCCTTAACTACCCATTTACTTTTATTACCCTTAACATTGCCAACTTATCTTGTTAAGTGCTTGTTCATTTACCTCAGCCCCACCCTGCCTCAACCAATAGCATCAAAGCATTTTTACTACTCCACCCCACCTCTCCTACCCTGTTTTCTACGGTCTGGCCTCATGCCACCTCCTAACTGTAGAACTCCAACATTGTGAATCTGCCGCCATGACATCCACTGCTGCATCTACTTCACGCTCGCCCCAGCCCCTCACCAGGAACTCTTTGCCAACTTCATGTAACAATTGTTACATGAGTTACAAAGATTTTTCTGGCCTTTTACTCAAGGTAATTATGATCGACTAATCGGTTTTTGCCAGGACCACGGCCCTCCTGAGAAAGCAGGTCTTTTGCCCCCATTCAGTCAACCCTCCAAGATACGGGAGGAGAATGTATAACTTCGTCGGGTACTTGGCTGTTGCTTATTTCAAGCTGCATTTTGAGGAACCCAAGACCCGCCTCCACGCATTCTTAAAAGCAGCTGCTGCTTTGTACCCTCCACCCCTTAAGGTAAGCTCCAAACATTATTCTTAATTATTATGTTTTAGGAAAGTGAGTGTTAGGCTTTCGCCGAAAGTTGCGCCAAGGTATGTTACTATTCAGTGGGGTGCTGCGAAGACAACTCGTACCTTCCACCTTACCCCGCCCTCCCCCTGTGCGTTACCCCCGCCCTCCCCCTTAGTGAACATATGGCTCCGTGGTGGTTGGGGAATTTAAACATGGCGGCTGTGTTTACATCTCCTTCACCGTAACGAATACTTGGTACCTTCCTGTAGGACCGTTCTTCGGTGACTTAGACCTATGGCAATTGACATTTTCTATGTTATTTTAGTTGCTTTACAAGGGTTGTAAGGAATATTTTTTTCGTTTGGTTGGAACTAAACTTTAATATACCTTTGAGTTTGGTGCGGTATTTATTGTAACTTTCCAAAGGTCAATTCTGCTTAGTTACAAGCCGGGCCGAAATGGATATTACTTTTAATCTTGTACAGTAACTCAAATAACATAGGAATCAGTCAATTGCCATAGTCTAAGCCACCGCGGATTGTTCTTCTGTAGAAAGAAATACCGTTATGTGTAAGTTGTAGATAAATAAAAGGATATCTGGGCGTACATTTGCAACTGAAAAGTGTTTTAATAATTTGCTGTATGCAAATTACACCGTTAATATTTGAAATAGGGTTAGTATTATTGTTGAATGTAAGCTGAATGTAACTATCTAAAGCCCGGGATGCAGTGTTACCATACGCAAACACCACACGCTGGTGGACAGATGGAAAAAAAACAGTATAGATTACTACCTATGAACTAAAGCAATAGCCTATGTTCAAGAGGGGATTAGCTAAGGAAACTAGGTATTAGTATAAAAGGAACCAAACTAACCTATCGCACCATAGGTAACCTAACCTGGTTAGCTTAGCCTAGGTAGTTGACATGACTAAAATGCAGTGGCGACTGAAAGCGGCTGTCTTACCTTTTAGCTCCATCACCAAGAGGTTAGGGTTCAAGAGTCAGGTTTGCCTCCTTCGGAACTCTGCTTATGTTGGCTCTGGGCTCCAGCCGAGTAGGCCACTTTAGGCCGAGTCCATTTCGATTGGCCTACCAAAGAAACACTCTACCACTGAGGTAAGGTACCGTGTCCTGAAACCACTCGACCATTAAGTAAGGTACCGTGTCCTGAAACCACTCTACTATTAAGGTAAGGTACCGTGTCCTGAAACCATTCTACTAGCTAGGTAGTAAGGTAAGGTAAGGTACAGTGTCCTACATCAATGCATCTTCAGTTCTTATTTAATGACTGAGGCACATAGCCTAGCCTGTCCTGTATTCCTTTAGAAGCGAGCTTGAACACATTTTCATAGTAGATGAGACAGCCTAGCTATAAATTGTTCTTCAGTACTAGTTACCTAAACATCTGAAATGCAACAAGAAATTTTCTAGGGCCGCATTACCGAAGTCACATTCACACACGATACAATCGCTAACAGACTCCTTTAGACATAAAAAGGAAACTGAGTTTCAATTCAAACCGGTCAGTGGTGAGTGGTCACCGGACACCGGTGTATGTTTAACTCCGAACAAATGGAACAAAATCAACGACGACGGACAACGCCCAATTGACTTGAGGCGACGCACGTCACGCAGCGGATGTCAAATTGTCAAAGTGAAGAAATGACAGTATGGTAGTGTACTAGTAAGCATGGTTGCAAAATATTTTCTTGTTGGAGATGGCAACCTACGAGCCATTCACAGCTACAGAAAGACAACCCATTGCCAAAGACGCAAAAACATTTTACCATTCAGGTCCAAGCCTTTTGCACGCCACAAAATATGGTTTACCTATAGTATAAGCATTTCCAACAAATTTTATGTCAATAACAGAGAGAGAGAGAGAGAGAGAGAGAGAGAGAGAGAGAGAGAGGAGAGAATTTTAATGTCTGTTACATTTGCGACAGACCAAAAAACTATTCAGAAGAAATTACTAGCAGAAATTGACAAAAACTTAAAAAAGAAAATATTTTCAAGTTGCATTGGTCAAAAGAAAAGACTCACGCCTAAATAATAGCTGACTATTGAGAGATGGTAAGTTAAAACGCAAGTAAGGTCTTATAGCTTTCATAATATTTTCTATCCTACGTCCTAACCATGGTGATCACTTTTCTTGGACTTCGAGGTTACTAATCTAGTTAAATAACGCCATTCGGAATAAGGTATTGGGGCGTTTCTTGAGCAAAATACCATATTAAGAAATCGTAAAGAACAAAAATAATTAAACTTAATCCAAAAAATATATGTGAAATAAAAATACAGTATGATATAGTATGCAATGCAAACTTGAAGGCACTAAGCAAAATCCTTTGCATACAGAAAAAATATATGTGAAATGTAACAATTACGTTCGGGGTTTCCTCAAATGGCCGAATTCTATACAAATCTTGACAGTTCAAGTATTTCTAAGTGAATTCTGAACTAACTGAAGGAAACAAAAATATAACAGGCGACAAGATTCAACGTACGTTAATCTCGCACCAGTTGTAGGGCACAACAAGCTATAAGACAGATGCGTACCTATTGTTAGTACCAGCAGAACAGAGTATGGGGGAAAAGAGTTATGGTAAGGTAATAAAAGGGCCCAAAGGGAGTGTCATTTGACTGATAACCTCAGAGAAAAATTAGATATATCCTTATGAGAACAAATAACTTACAATCAAATAGTGGTAAGAAAGTTGCTGAATTGCGGGATCTTACGGGAAAAACTATAAGGTTAGTTGATCTGCCCAGGGAGCCATGTTCGTTAGCTCTTTCCAGAACGGTTGTCTCAGGTGAGGATTGTTTATTGATACCAATTAAAACAGCGGCAGTTACAAGATTGATATAAGATATTTAACAGTTATAAAAAGGTCCAAATAACGAGAATCACGACATGATTAGGTACAATACGAAACTGGACTACAGGCCTCTTTCTGTATGGTGGTTAGGATTATTCACATGTTTTTCTTTCTTTCATTACAGCTGAATCTCGTGTTCACTCAGCTACTATGGCTTGAAAGTTTCCAACACTGATTTTCATTTCAGGTCTCTCTAATGCAGTATTCGTCAATCAACGAGAATGCTATTGGCTATATCCTAATCAGAGAAAAAATACCATTCCTCCTTAATTTATTTTCATTTGATATTGTGAACAGTGTAAATAATTAAAAGCAATCACATATTTATTACACGTTCATTGATGTACTTAAATAAGTTCAAATAAGGCTCAAAATATTAGCATATAAATTTGTCTACCTACACAGTACTTATAAATATTTAAGATTATTAAGAGGAGGAAAACGAAGTGATTATTTCCAGGACACCCTGTACCCGATACGAGAAATTCCGAGTTGCGATGCAGGGCAAATTTGGTTTGACCAATCAAATTACAAGTGTGAGTGCTACCTCGTGGAAATCGTGGAAGGTAAAAAGGCGCCGCCCTGAAGACGAGCATCGGTACAGGGCAAAAGGTGCCCTGAACGCAAGATCTTTTTCTAGCATTGCTACACTGCAAAAGGCGCAAAACTGATTTCCAAGCATCAATACAGAAAAAAAAAAAAATGCCCTTAGCGCAAGACTTATTTCCGCCATCCAACGTTAGTAGAGGGCAAAAGGCACCTTGGACGCAAAACTGTTTAACATTGGTATAAGCCTCCATAAGCCTATACCAGGCAAAAACACTCAGAACACAAAAGCAGACTGTCCTATGTGAATATCAGTTCTAAATTTGAATTTGTTCACTGATCCCCGTGTAGAGTGTACTACATTATTAATAAAACGCATGCACAACAAATGTACATTAATAAAAAAAATTTCCAGTGTGTCAAGCAAGGGCGCACTGGATGCAAGTTAATTTTCCTTCATCAGTACAGGGTACCCTGAACGCAAGAAGCATTTCTCGAATACGGTACATGGCATCCTGTACGCAATTCGGATTTTTCATATTCGGTACAGGGCGCCCTGGAAATAACCTCGGTCTTAAGAAAATTATTGGCCATCATAAACCACGTGATTTGCACAGTTTATCATCTTAGGTTTAAGGAAACATTTTCTATCTCAGCTTCCTCCAGTAGCATTTTCTATATAGAAATCTACAGTGGATAACTAGGAAAAACTAAAAGTTTAAAGTTTAAAGTGTTTCATTAGTTTTTTAAATTAAAATAAGTAAATTCACATCACGTAAAAAATATGAATAGTTAGTTAGTTTGCAGCATGATTTAAAAAAAAGTCTACGTGTGACTGAATGAAACTCGCAAAATCTGCACATCAGTCTTTCACCTCATTCGTTGAAAAGCCAATTAAAAAATACAATTCTAAACATCTAGAAAGCGTCTTTAGAATGTCCAATCGAAAATAAAATTATCTTAGACTTACATGTTAAGTGACATTGAAAGTACAGGTAAGAGAAGCCGAAACTTAGGCAGGTTCGTTTTGCTGCCTTCATTTTTAACAATTTATATTGATCACGTTAAGATTATAGTGAACCCACTACTTATTTTCAAGACAATACTTTAACACTTTGGGTTAATCGAAATAATACCGGCGTGACGGGTAATTTCATTTGAAATTATAATTTCTTCTAGCTTTTTGGATGCTTATTAACAATTTGCCATCACTTTTGGCGGTCGATCGTAATTAACTTGTAATTTACCTTGGAACTCGGTCCTACGGTACTTTTGTGTTTTTGTCAATAGGTTGTGAAACAAAAATGAAGTGCGTTTATTCTATTTTTGCAATGACATTGGCTGATATATATTCGTTTAAGTTCCTTGGACCATACTGTAACTTAGTTGACTGTACAACTTTAATTTTCCAGATTATCCTTGAATTTCCAAACTGATCAATGGCCCTAAATTTGGGTACTTTTTCTTCTTGTTAATAATACTATTGATTTCACCTGCTGTTTTAACTTGCATCGCATGTGTTTTGTTTTTGGGCAAAAGAAATTTATTCTGAAGAACCAATAATTAAACTGCATATTAAAAATTAGTCGTACAAAATTGACCATGTGTTTAGATCTGAAACGTTTTTTTTTTTCTGTCTTTCTTTCTTTCCTAGGCTGAAACAGTAATTTTGAACGTTATCGGGGCTTCATATGGTTCAAGCTGATAAAGCTGCCAAATGCATTCGAATGTTCAGTAGGCTACATAGATATAGAAAGGAGAGATTAGATAGACAAGTGACGATCGCATAGACGTACTAGATTATAGAGGAAGAGTAGACAGTCACGAGACTGTCGCTTGCAAGTAGAGCGCCATTGTTAATTCATCAAAATGATAGCGCCAGCAACTGCACAGGCCAGCAGGAGCAGAGCCACCTCTGGCACCCAGTGCTGGGCCATCAACTGTTACATACAGAAACAGGATCACAAAAGAAACAGGGGATCGCATACCATAAGTATAGGTGACATTTTCATTCATGAAAATCTTAATAACTGTGTTGAAACAGCCTCAAACAAGTAAACTGTTAGAAGATCACGGTCAACTTGCAGTCAGCTACACGCCTGCTTTTTGAGCTAATGAAATGATAAATGTTGTCATGTAGTAATGTTACCATATGTATATATATATATATATATATATAATATATATATATATATATATATATATATATATATATATATATATATATATTTGTGTGTGTAACCAGTTCCCATTGTAGGTCACTTCAGAAAATTTAAATCACTGCCATATTCATCTTTAACACTTAAACGAGGTTGACCCTTATGCATAGAACTTCCACATCATTGCTGCGTCATACCTAAACAGAAAGTTCATTACTATCACACTAAGGGCACTCTAACGGATAGAAAGGACCCTCCGTTCCAGTATCTATCCAGCACTTTCCAAGTTAGCCTACTTACCTTTTTTTATCAGTGCACGTATCCCCACATCTAAATAAACCAATTATATCATTTTAAGTGTACACATAATCTTATAGTAAGCAAAATTCCTCAAAAAAGCTTCAACATTTTTTTCCCTTTCATTCATAATCACCATGCCCACTTCACCTTTGTGAAAATTTGATTCAGCCTCCTCCTTTCAAAACTTTCATGGGCCTTGCCGCCTTCCCTGCTTCACTTATTTGCGATTTAATTCTCTCATCTTACCATCTTCCATTATGTTTACTAACAAATGCTTACCTTCTTTATCTACTGTCATGTTGTCACTTAATTATATTTGATTAATGTCATTGGTTAAATGTTAAATGTTAAGCATTGTATTATTCTGTTAGCTCTTTTTCCTCCTCTCTGGTGGTTTAATTGTTTAACGTTCTGGCTAACGACTGTTTTGTCTTTTTCCTGTTTTAAGAGTGCGTGGGGCTTTTCTCCCCCCTACGGGTGGCCGAAGGGTAGTGTACTACTCCTGTGGGAGTTGGAGACAGATTTGTTCTCTGGACCTTCGTCCGACACTTGATTACTGATTTTGCCAATGCTTTGATTGATTACCGCTTTGAGGATATTTGCACACTGAACATATTAGATCTACCCTTGCCTGCAGCTTCAGGATTTATGTACTTATCATGGGGACCTCGCTGTCCAATGGTACGGTATTTTTACCCCCTTTATTCGCGACAATTTGATTGGATCACTGCCCGCGTGTTAGTGGAGATATAGCCAGCACTGTGATTGGGCCCTTATCTTCCTGCCACCCTGTGTTAGT
The DNA here is from genome assembly GCF_015104395.2 of Macrobrachium nipponense. Lineage (NCBI taxonomy): Eukaryota > Metazoa > Arthropoda > Malacostraca > Decapoda > Palaemonidae > Macrobrachium > Macrobrachium nipponense. Next base: position 42,548,364 of record NC_087206.1, on the reverse strand, counting down.
CTCCAGACGTGGGGATCTATTGATCTGAGGAGATCACGGGTTTATATTTCAAAGACCACCATAGGTTACTTTAGTGTGTATATGTTAGGATATTCTTTCTTGGTGCCTTTCTCCTTTCTGGAACCCCTCCTTTTTGTGTTTGGAGTGTGTTGCATTCTGTTGTTAGTTGGGCGAGTGATTTTTGCCTTGTGTTTAATTAAGGATATTTGGTTTTCATATTACTTGTGTATTTCAAGGTTCAGGTGTTTATATTTCTATTTAGATATTATGTATCAAATTAGGACATTTTTCTCGGGTTTGGTTTTATTTTTCACCTCTTATTTGGATTGGCACATTGGTTTATGGTATTGTGGTACGATTTCACCCATTGTGAATTTCGTATCCTATATATATATATATATATAGTGAATACCGGTGCTGACCATGTTGAGTAATTTTGTTGCAAGTGTATGGTGTGTGGTGGTAAAACAGGCCATCACACTACATTTTCAGTTTTTCCTTTTTGAGGAACTTTTCAAACTCCTGCAGCATTTCAATTCATTATCCCAGTTAACACATCATTATCTGCAATCATCAGCAAATACCCGCTCGATTCCTATTTTTTTTTTTTTTTTTTTTTTTGTTTTTTTTTTTTTTCCCACACCGTTCATCAATGTATCCATAAAGATATTAGACAACCAAAGAGACCTAATACACCATTGTTTTGACTCACTTTTGCACCAAACCAGTCACTTTTTATGAATTTATATTCTAATTTTCTCATGTAAAAGCTTCATTTTCACCAAAAAAAAAAACTTTTAATCACCTCAACAAATTACCTTCTACTACATTTTCTATATAAACTTCTGTGTTGTTCTTAGGCTATTGTCCGATTTTTTTTATTCCTCTAAAAATTTACGCTCAATTCCAGTATGTTCGAACATAAACTTGCATTCTAAATATCAAAATTGTTTAAATATGTTTCCGTTGGTGGAAGCCAACTCTTCAAAATTCTGGTGGAGATCCATAAAAAGAATCAAATTAATGTAATAAGTATCTCAACAAGTCCTGGGAGCTAAGTATAATTTTATTATAGCTCAAAAGCTTTGAACTCTTAGAAAATAAAACTTATCAAAATTAGCATTATGTTCCAATTATAGAAATGGAGCAATATCAAAGCGAATGATGGTTGTGAATTAAAAATTCTTAGAAGTGTCCTGAATTGAAAGATTTGATAAAGAGTGGATTATCTGAGACTGAAAAATCAGCTAACGGTGGAGTAATATCAGAAACTTAAAATTTCCAAATCAATTAGAGTTGATTATTTCATTTATTAACCGATAAAATGTCGTATATCCATCCTAAACTACATCATGCATTGATAAACCTGTTTACCAATAATTGCGAGTAGTGTTTGACAAACATTTGTGTATTACATTTTACCTCCGAATTTAATTGTGTAGCTTTATATTATCTATCACCTTGTGCCTTTTAAGGCACTTAATTGTATTGCTAATACTTTACTTTTCTATAAAACTGAGACTAGGATAAACTTGATAATCGTGTGCTTCAGATAATTTTTAACATCATTTGCGTATTACTCTGTAACTGTTTTGCAAAATATCAGTCAGTTGCCTGGAGGTTTACTTTCTATAAAAAAAAAGAGTTGGAGAATTCCATCGGGATCGAGACAATCACTAGACGCTTCTTATAAACTAAACTACACATCATCTGACCGTTATAATTTCGTTTTATTTACATGAACTAGATCCTTATATATCTAACATCTATTATAGTAGTTTCCTTTGGTTTTCGGTGTCGAAAACTCCACTCGCAACAAATAGTCGTGCCCTAAATATAACGTTTTCTATGATACCCGAAAAACCAAAACAAAAGGTATGATATCAGTTTACGTCATTTTTCCTTAGATAAATTATATTTAAAAATACTAATAAATTTGTTATTCTAAATAAATTAAAAATTTTAGGAAATTAGCATTTTTAATCATATTTATATACTTTTTGAATGTTACTTTCTACAGGTTACCCATGATTCGGCAATCCTCTTTGCGTAGCATGTTAGCGCCTACGCATCACTGATAAACCTAGAAACTCCTAAAATCTGTCAGAAAGGAATACTAAAAGCTTATAAGAAAAAACTAGTATCCAGTTTGGCCGTCTAAAACTAATCTACTATGGTTGCATTATCTTGGTGGGTAAAATATGGCGTTCAAAATCATTGTATATATATATATATATTATATAATATATATATATAATTAGTAAATATATAATATTATAATATATAAATATAATATAAAATATATTATATAGATTATATTATATAATCTATTAACTATATAGATATATATATATATAATGTGTGTGTGTGTGTATTATATGTGTATATGATATATATATATAACTATATATATATATATATATATATATTATATATATATATATATATATATATATATACATATATATATATATATATGTATATATAAGTGCTATTATATTTTAAACTGCAATCAGCATGCAAGTACCGGACACATGAAGGTATTAGCAGCGCGTTTACTCGACAAGAAATAATAAATTGAAGAAATAAAATACAAGTGCTCAGTGCGGTGAATAGCCATCAAATCCACCAATGGATATTAGTATAAGAATATTAGCAGAAACTAAAACTCAGGGAACGAGAAATAAAACTCTGACATTTGTCCACAGTACTGAAAAAAATAGAACTTCAGTCATTCCAGATTTTATGCTCTTTCACTATTCCTCCTCCTAATCATCCTTCAACCTTTCATACTCCAAATGAACTTAGCCGCTAATTCATCTTGGCCGTCTACATTTTGTTTCCATTCTCATTTAGCATCCACACTTCACCTTTATAATGGAACATCAGATCAGCAGTCCTTTCTTATGTTCCAAGTTTTGCCTCCGCCTCACTAAACCTCTTCCCCTTACATAGCCATTGTACAGCTTCCTGCTGGCTTCTTAGCTTTCCATGTTCTTATAGTTCACCTTTTTCCCTCTCATGCTCCCACTATCTATGAATACCACAACCCAAATACAACAAACTTACACACACACACACACACACACACACACACAACACATATATATAGATATATATATATATATATATATATATATATATATATAATATATGTATAAAGATATTTGCCACGAAGGAAAAATAAACGAAAGAGTAACTGCGAGACCTTTCGACGTTTCCACGTCCTTTACTGAGCAGAACTGACATACATGGGACAAAAGACAAAACAAGAAGATTCGTATAACTGACAGATAGGGATTATAAAGAGATTAGTACCTAAAATCCGACACACCTGGAAGAGAGTAACCTTCCCAAACAAGCATAAACAAAGCACAAGCATTGTTTATGCTTGCTTGGGAAGGTTACTCTCTTCCAGGTGTGTCGGATTCTAGGTACTAATCTCTTTATAATCCCTATCTGTCAGTTATACGAATCATCTTGTTTTGTCTTTTGTCCCATGTATGTCAGTTCTGCTCAGTAAAGGACGTGGAAACGTCAAAAGGCCTCGCAGTTACTCTTTCGTTTATTTTCCTTCGTGGCAAATATCTATATATATATATATATATATATATATATATATATATATATATATATATATATATAATAATATATATGTGTGTGTGTGTGTATGTGTGTGTGTGTGTGTGTGTGTGTGTGTGTGATTTAAGTACCAATACCTAAAACTTGCTGGCGCAAAACATTTACAGTTTACCTATATAACCCAAACTGTATAATTACTTGAGTCTTACACAATTCTTGTATGATAACCCCTTGATTGCCAAACATTCATTCTTGTGAACCAAACAAAAACTTCTTTCAGTTTTCTTCTGAAGATTGAAAAAGAAACCCACAAAATCACTGTGTATAACGTGTTTACTTATAAGTATTTACATTCTATTTACTCATCACTCGATTACTTCAGGCCCTATCTGTGGCCCTTTTTCAAGAGATGCGTAGGTTGTCAAGCCTCGGGTCAAGGCCCAGCTGACACCTTACGCATCTCTTGAAAAAGGGCCACAGATAGGGCCTGAAAGTACTCGAGTGATGAGTAAAATAAAATGTAAATACTTATAAGTAAACACGTTACACACCGTGATTTTGTGGGTTTCTTTTTCAATTAATCCTTGTCTAAACATATTCCTGTCTCTGGTGCTAAATCAAATTCCTGCTAGGCACTTTCCTTGCAAAAACTAGGTTGATATGTATCTGTAATTTTTTCTCTCTCTTCGGTATCAATTCCTTTGATATCAAGGAACAATATTTTCCTCGCAGCCATGTCTGTGAAACTTTTCTCACATCCAGACCAGCGATACAATACCCAGTTCCACTAAGTCACTCAGTCAAAATATTTGACCTTTTAACTGCCCTTTCACATTCTCAGTAGTCGTTCCTCAAATCATTGCCATATTCACCATTACCTCTTCCACTCTCTTACCTTCTAAGTCTCCCATTTCGTATTTCCAGCGGCATTAATTCAAAGACTCCTTTGGTACAGGACAGCATTTCTTCTACATTAATTATTCTTCTAATGCTTTTTTTTAGGATCAGCACTCAAACGCATATATATATATATATTATATATATATATATAATATATATATATATATATATATATATAATATATATATATATAAAGTGTGTGTGTGTCTTTTATTATTTATTTCTTTTGTGATCCGATTGTTATTTTGTTCACTTTGTTTCCCGTTCTCTAAAATGCTGTGTCTATTTCTGGTGCATTCGAATTATATATCTGTATATATATATAGTATATATATATATAATATATATATATATCTATATATATATATATATATATATATATTATATATATATATATTGTGTGTGCGTGTTATGCAATTCATATCGGGACATAACAATAACAGGAGCAGTTTTTATAGCTACAAGCAAACCAAGTTAAATACCCAGACGGAAGGTGACCGGTCTCTATTGTCCGCTCAGCCGAGAAGAGGGATCCAGGGTCAAGGCTAACAACGTCGAGTAGAGCACCGCCAGCACCATACATGAGGAAATCAATAACTTTAATAGAAAACATAAGATATAGAAATAGAATGTTGAAACCACTATTGCAACGTAGTTTAACCATGGAATAACATATTATGTAAATATTATGCAAACAACTAATCATCCCATTGTAAATTGTAACCAAACACTGTAAACAAGAGATATGGAACCATTCTCCCGCAATCCAATCCTGCAGGTTATAAACAGTGTGGAGGGAAGAAGCCTCTATGCATCCAGCAAGAGCCCGTGCCGTCATCGCACTGTCTTAATCTTCAGCTGCAACAGCTCTTTGTATTAGTTCTTGCTTGAAAACGCCCGAGATACAGATAAATGGACCATAGCAATGAATAAAAAAACGCACCATGACTCTGTGTACTTACCCCGAATTTGGAAGAATCATTAAAACAAGGAAATATGAAAAAGTCTGCATCAAAGATAATGCCAAAAAGGCTACGCCTACAATATATATTTATATATTATATATATATTATATATATATATATAATATCTATATATATATATATTATATATATGCAGAAGCCAGGTACTATGTCGTACCATCTAAGTAAATGGGGATACAATCCACAATGAAGTAAAATCCTCTTGTAGTTTAAAATATATATATCTTGTACAGGATTAAAGCTTTCGACCATCAACTGTGGTTCTTGTTTTAGTGAACAAGACCACAGTTGATGGTCGAAAAGCTTTAATCCTGTACAACGATATATATATAAACTACAAGAGGATTTTACTTCATTGTGGATTGTATCCCCATATATATATATATATATATATATATATATATATTTATATATATTATAATATATATATATGTGTATGTATGTATGTATCTTGTTTTCTTTTTTTTTTTTGTGCTAAAGTACTGGATGAAGGGCGACGTCGTCTTGTAAGTCATAGTACCTTCCGGATTATGTCTTCTACCTGTTGATTTTATGAGCACGAAATAGGGAGAATGGTTCTACTATTTAGCAATAATTACATCTTTTGTACACTTCCTTTTGAAAAAACATGGACCATTTTTGTTTAAGTGGTGAATTGGTTGTCTATATCAATGTTTGGTAAATAACAGCTTACAATATTCTTTATACACGAGGAAACAAACACATTCGAAAAAAATATCAATAAATAGGTAGTGTTGTGGAGCGCTAAGCGCTCGCCTCAATTTATCGTCAGCGAAAAACGGGTCTGGCAACAGTGGCCTAGTCTGAGATCGTCCATGTTGGTTTGCGAGAGAACCCGCAGTGGAAATCTGTAGTTTGTGGGAAGCAAGTGACGGGAGGTTGCCATTTCAGGGTTGTGCAAGTGATTAATTTAGTTTTAAACAGCAGTTCATTGAAAGTTCCGGATTATGCAGGCCATCAAATGCGTCGTCGTCGGCGACGGGTAAGTTTGGAGATCACCTGTCATTAGTTTAAGCTATTGGTCTCCTCCTCCCTCCCCTCCTCAAACCTCCCCGAAGAGGGAGTTAGCCTGACAGTGGGTTCGCCTCGGACTTTTAAGATGCTTCTATACGTATTATTCCATCGAAAATTAACGCTAGTGGGTCATTTCCAAAGTTAGTTGTTAGATAGTACGGAAACAGGCATACTTAAAACGGCGATAAACTTCTCAAAGAACGAGACAGGAAGGACATCCTGTGGCTTGGGGGTCATAGGATGGATAGGATAGGCTCCGTCGAGAAACTAGTATGAGAAAGGTGTAGCCAATGCCTCCGTACTTATGTGATTTAGACAGGTATCCAGAGTCATTTTAGTGCCCTTTAATAAAGTGCAATTGTAGCTCAGAGCAGCTTTGGCTTTGCTGGGCCTCCAATGGTAGGCGTAGCACACCACCTAGCTACTAGCCTACCTAGCCTATTTAAGCTTGTTTAGGTAGACTTAATTATATCCATATTAGGATCCCTAAGTTTTTTTTCATTCGGTATATTTTTGGTACTTCTACAGAAGCATTCCGCACGGACTGCAAGGAACGTAATCGCGGATACGACATCCACTAGGGATTGGGGCGTCCAATGTATTTCGTCGTTTAGTACTGGCCCCTGGGGGTTAATTACAGTCGTCTGAATAAATATTACTTAAAATTCTTGTTTCAGTAGGTAAAACTGCGTAGAAACCTGCAATGCCATAGCTAGGCCACCACGAATAAGTACCCTAGATCTACCATATTTGAAAAAAAATTCCAGATACCTAAGCAACGCAAAATACTAGGGTAAAAAACTGCATGGTACAGGGGTGGACCATGTACGATCAATGTGTACAACCCAAAAAAAGTACATTATAACGCGTCCTGACATCGGAGATGGGCATCAGACGCAACTTGTTGTTGGTGAGAAACAGAGCTAAAGACCTCTACTCCGGTGTCAGGACGCGTTATAATGTATTTTTCTTGGGGTTGTACACATTGATCGTAAATGGTCCACCCCTGTACCATGCGGTTATTTATCCTAGTATAGCTAGCTGGAAAAAGTAAATTTCCAAGGAAATAGGCCCGATGTCCCACTAGGTATTGCTTAGACCCACCAAATTATCAAGGTAATGCCTAGTACTAGCTCTGGGTAGGGTAGTGCAGTTTAAAAATGTAGTTTCCTTTTAATTTACTAATAGGCATTAGCCTAGATTAAAATCAAGGCTTCAACCGAGCGTATATTGACATTCATGCTATGTCTAGGGCTCTAGGCTACAGGCAAGGTTAACTAGATTACCAATCTCTCGTTCAGTAGCCAGCCTCAGGACTACTGGAATTTTCAACTTACTTATTAGCCTGTTACCTTTTCATCCTTTTTATTTCTGTAGATCTAGGTAATAAACACTGTGTTGGGTGTTTCTTTGGAGGTTACAGTTTCCTATGGTATTTGGGTTGCTTATTAAGAATTACTGTTATTTTTGGGGGGTGACTGAAATTAACGCCCTGGGGTTGCTAGTACTAAACATGGTGAAATAATTTAACGCCCCAATCCTTATAGGATTTCTTGTTTGCGGGAATGTTACTTGCAGTCCTGTGCGGAGCTAGTGCCTAGAATTACCTTTATTTCTAATTACCACAAAGTGTATGGGATCTTTCCTAGATAACTACCCCTCAAGGGTTTTCAGGGTCATTATCTAGGACTGTTATTTCTTGTCATTATGGTAAGCAAAGGTGGAAACATAACTGGGTTAAAACCCAAAAACTTGGGGGTCACTATCTAGGAAAGATCCTGTACATGTATTCTAATTACCTGACAGCATATCAGGCTAGTGTAAATAGTAATCTCACAACAGGTTACAAATTATCATACTTCGTTTTCTGAGGTACATGGGAACTTGCTAATGTTTAGTGACTGGAAGGATCAACAGGATTGATGAGGTATAATTTTAAAGGATTATTTACAACTACTATCCGACTTACAACCTGCTCGACCTACGACCACTCGTACTTACAACCTTGTACTTCAGACAGTTGGGACCATTGAGTTTACTTGGCACTGCGCCATCTCATGAGAACTCTCATCACTCAGGCAGCATCAGTTGAGTTACCCTGCCCTATCTGCAGCATCATTTGGTATTAACTGTACTGTAGACTGAATTGCAAACCAATTTACGTAAGAATCGACTTCTGACATGCATGCAAGAACCTAACCCCATTGTAAATCAATGCCTGATTGTACGTAATATATACTATTACATAAATGATTAAAAAAAAATGTATTAGTAGCAGTACATTATGGTAAAAAGATTGAAATAAATGATTGTACATACATTACAGTACTAAGTAGGCACTTATATAAGCTAAGGTTTGATAGTATAACCCTAACCCAGTATGTTGGCCACTTTCTAAGGTTCGACTTACATCCATTCCGACTTACAACCAGTGGGTCGGAACCAAACTTGGTTGTAAGTAGGATAGTACCTGTATATGTTTAAAACTAACAGAATTTGTACATTACTGGTAGTATTTCATTTACATGGAGTCATATCTTTAAGGTTGGTTATGGACATTTGATATATTGCAAATTTAGGAAAATCATAATGTTAAAATTGCAAACTTAAGAACACATGCATAAATAAGAAATGGTCTTTTTCTCTGTTTTTAATGGTCCTTTTCCTTGTTAAGAGTCACCAAGCTCATTCACCTTTGCAGTTTTTTTCTTTTGACCTGACATTTTTGACATTTTTTGGTCTTGAAAATTAAGGCTACCGTAATTTTGTAGGCTTCATTTCTTGAAGCCAAAACTAATAAATTCAACTTGTTTCCTCCTCAGTTTTTTGTTTGCCATGTCACATTACAATTTGAAATTTTGATACCTATAGTTCCAGTTCATTGTATCCCTGCCTAACCTATAACAGTTTTGTCAAATGATGCTCTTTACATTTACTTTATTGAATAGTTCTTCAATTTATTGTTAATTTTAAAATGAACCTTTTATAAGTATAAATAAGATCATACAGTTAACATTCATAATTGACACTGAACCATTAAATCATTGGGATTTAAAGCATTTTTAATGGATTACTTTATAATTCAATTAGCTGCACTAATTTTAATGTGAATTCTTGTGTTTTTCCCTCCAGGTGCCTTAAATTTGCACTTGACACATTTACACGAAATTTTTCTTCACGAAATAAAACAAAAAATCTGTCATGACCTTGATTTTTATAGAAAGGGGGTTGATAAGTCACAGCACATTCTCTGTCAAAGCACAGTCCAGAGAATACCCACCACTTAGTTTTTATCCTTACTAATACCATATTTTTTCATATCGTCACAGCATGAGTTTGTCTTGTCGGTGCTCAGTGTAGTTGGGAATTTGAGCTTCTATTTAGAAATATAATCTTGCTTTTCTTTACTGTTTTAAAACTTATATCATGAACACATTCTCTAGGTCACTGAAAATGACTTTGACATTATTAACGCAGTTATATGGCTGATTCCTGGTTTTTGTTGTTTGTAATCAATGCATGGGTAGACTTTTGTTCAGTGATTTATTACTAGCACAGAAAAAAAACTTTTTCTTTATACAATCAACTTACCTGTCAGATATATACATAGCTAAGACTCCGTGCCGGGTCCCGACAGAAAATTCAAATTTCGTGCCACTCGCTACAGGTAGGTCAGGTGATCTACCGGCCCTGCTGGGCTGGGCGGCAGGGACTAGGAACCATTCCCGTTTTTCTACTCATATATTTTCTGTCGCCGGTGGTATCAACATCGTTGCTGCCACCTCCTGACTGGAATTCGCTTTTCTAGACAATTGATCATCTTTTGTGGCTTTGGTGAGTACCTGGATCGTTGTTTTGGCATTCGCTACTGTGGACTGGATTTGGACTGCTTTTGATTTTTTTTCTTCAAGAATGCTGATTCAAGTGGTTGTGTGAGAGTGTGTGAATGTAGGCTGCAAGGTGAGGATACCGAAGGCTTCGGTTGATCCTCACACTGTATGTCGCAAATGTAGAGGTTTTGATTGTTCTATTTCTAACACCTGTCATGAGTGTGAGAGGTTGAATGTTGAGGAATGGAAGACTCTAACTTCTTACTTGAAGAAGTTAGAAAGGGATAGAGTCAGAAGGGCTGCATCTAAGATTGTGGGTAGTAGTACAAGGCCTATTGAGCCTTTTAATGATTCTAACTCCTCCCTGAACTATGCATTTGAATTCTAATTCTGTATCAGGGCCCTCACTGGCTTTACCATCAGATTCGGCCTCGGAAATTGCTGAGCTGAAAGCTACTCTTCACAGGATGAAATCCAAAATGGCTGCCATGAAAGGTAAGGATTGTGAAAGTGACTATTATAGTGAAGTGAGTGTCCCCAGTGTTGTGGAGGGGGCGCTGACCGTCTCTGCGACGCTCCAGGCCTAGACCTCTTCCAAGCTCCCAAGCCCAGAGGAGAAGGAAAAGTCGAAAGCCGTACGGAGGTTGGTGGGAGAATTCCCCCCGGTCAGGCGTCCCTTCAGCAGGCTCTGTAAATAGACCAGACTGCTCAGGACCGCTATAGGAAAAGCGTCCTCAGAGAGTGCTTCTCTTCGTCCGCTTCTCCCTCTCCTAAACGAGGGTGGGGGAAGGTTTTATTCGGACTTGTCCACAGGCCCCTGAAAAGGCACTGGAAAGAATCCTGGATTTTGTTGTTGGAATTTCTCTAGCCCCGAACGCTTTTCGAAAGAAGCGCCTCCTTCGATCAAGAAGGCTAAGAGGGTTTTGACGTCCCATGGTTTGGACAAAACTCCTTCAAGATCTCCCTCTCCCGTTCAAGAAGACGCCGGAGAGGCTTCCAAGAGGATCATTTTGGCTGTGCAAGAACAGTTATCCGCCTTGGTAGGAGTCCTTTCGAAGGATCCCCTCGTAAGAAAGACGTGAGGCTTCCTGTCAAGAAGTCTCGTCTTCTTCCTTCTCCCGCCAGGAGTGAGGCTCCTGTGGGACGTTGAGGCGTTTGAGATCTACTCTGATAGAGACTCTTTGGACGATTTTGAATCGCCAGACAAGCGCGAGGCGCCAGTCAAGCGCGAAGTTTCCTACAGACGAGAAGAAGCGTCTGATAGGATTAAAGCGCCAGACAAGCGAGAAACGCTTTACAGGCGTGAGGATTTTTCCAGACGTGATATGTCTGCCAGACCAGCAGCGTCAGCCGAGCGCGAGGAAGCAGCCAGGCGAGGATTCAGCCAGGCGCGATGGCGCCAGACAGCATCATCCATACAAGGATTTGGCACCAGAAAGGCGCGAGGCGTCAGTCAGGCGCGAGACTGTACAGAGGCGCAGAGGCATCAGTCAGGCGCGAGGCGCAGCCAAGCGCGAGGAGTCAGCCAGGCGCGAGGCGCCAGCCAGGCGCGAGGCGCCAGCCAAGCACAAGGAGCCAGCCAAGCACGAGGAGCCAGCCAAGCAGAGGAGCGCTATACACTCTTAGCCCCTCTCCTATTAGGAGTTTGTCTCCCGTAGAGAGAGTTATTGGGCAGGAAGACCCCGGGAACGGGAAGGTGACTTTCTCCTTTCTGACTCCGATTTTGGAAAAGGACTCAGAAGACGAGACTCACGGCAGGAGAATCGGGCTTGTCTAACTTACAAACGTTTTGTTGACAGCTCTCCTTCCTCCAGGAATTACGGAGATGCATTGATCCCTGCCGCTCCTCCTTCGCCGCGTTCACTTTTTTCATGCTCTAAGACGCCGAAGTCGTCGGCTTTCTGAAGATGAGACCGACGATTTCTATGAAGAGAGCTACTTCAGTCGCTGGATAGCTGGATCTAACCAAGAAGGCAGCTAGTCAGGACGGTGTTTTGCATGCCTCCCGCTAGACTTACGGGCAAGAGAGGTATTTGGTACCAGACTGGGGAGAATATGGGACTCACTCTCCCAGCTTCGGCTGAAGCTGACTTTTTTCCAGTCTGGTAGATGCATCCAGGAGACATAGCCTTCATACTGCAAAGATTACTTGGGGTCTTTCAGAGTTGGATCTCTCCTCAAGGGACTTTTTCACATTTTAGAAGTCTTCAACTTCCTAGATTGGTCCCTTGGGGTGATGTCCAAGAAGGCTCATGCCTCGGAAGGACTCGATTCCGGACGTACTCCTTGCAATTTTGGTCCTGTATTGACAAGGTCGGTACAGGATGGCTCAGGGGAAGTTTCTTCCTTATTTGGAGCAGGTCTCTTGAAGAAGAGATCTGTATTTAGCGCTTTCTTGACAAAAGCGGTATCCCATTCGCAAAGGGCAGCCTTGTTATTCGCTCCCAGGTCTGACTTTCTGTTCCCTTCACAGTTGGTGAGGGAGGATCATTTCCCGTTCTCTGACGGAAAAAGCAAACACAGGATCTTCTCCTGCAATCTTCCAGGAAGAAGAGACCAGTGATGGTGGGAGACAAGAAAAGGTGTGTCCTACGCCTGTTCGGCGGTTTCTTTCGAGGAGGCCCTCCCGCTAGAGTTGCCGCTTAAAGAAAGGCGACTGAGAAGAGAGGTAGAGCCTCTTCCGTCCCTTTAAAAGGGGAAAGTGAAGTGACGCTCCTCCAAACACCAGTAGGTGCCAGGCTCCGGGGATTTGCGGAAGCCTGGACTCTCATAGATACAGACGCTTGGTCTATGTCTGTTCTACAGAAGGGATACTCATTCCTTTCCTGGACAATCCTCCCCTGACGTCAACTCCGCGGGAATTGTCCGCCAATTACAAGGACCCTGTGTTGAAAGATACTCTTCAACAAATGGTGGAATCAGATGTGGGACAAGAGAGCTATAGAGCTAGGTGCTGGATCAAAGCTCCCCAGGGTTTACAATCGTCTTTTCTTTGGTTGGCGAAAGCCTCGGGGGTGGAGACCAGTTCTGGATGTCAGCGCTCTGAACAAGTTTGTTCAGAAACAGAAGTTCCCTCCATGGAGACCTCTGCATCAGTCCTTGCGGCTCTTCGCCAAGGGATTGGATGGTGTCTCTGGATCTCCAGGATGCCTATTTTCACGTCCCAATCCATCCTTCGTCGAAGAAGTACCTCCGTTTCATGACTGGGGGAAGGATCTTCCAATTCAGAGCCTTGTGTTTCGGCCTGTCTACGGCGCCTCAGGTTTTCACAGCCTAGCCTTATGAAAAATGTGGCGAGATGGCTTCACCTGAAAGGAATCAGTATATCTCTGTACCTAGACGACTGGCTCATCAGAGCAAAGTCAGAGAAACAGTGTTTGGAGGACCTGACTGTGACACTAAACCTGATAAAGACCTTAGGATTACTCGTGAACTTTGAGAAGTCCCAACTGATCCCCAGCCAGAAACTTGGTCTATCTGGGGATTCAGATGGATTCTCGGGGTTTTTGAGTATTTCCTTCTCAAGAGAGACTAACGAGAGGTTTAGAAAAACGTCTCTCTTCCTAAGGAACGGAACGTACTTCGGCGAGGGAATGGTGAGCCTATTAGGGACTCTTTCCTCGCTCGAACAGTTCTTTCCTCTAGGAAGACTTCATCTCCGTCCGCTTCAGTTCTTCCTCAGAAGATCTTGGAACATGAAGACAGGGCTTCTCTCGGACAGTTTTCCCATTCCAGTTCTTGATGAAACGCCATTTAGAATGGTGGTTACTCCCACTGAAGGAAAACAAGGGTACTTCCCTAGAAACACAGAACCCAAACCTTGTATTGTTTTCCGACGCGTCGGAAAAAGGTTGGGGAGCAACCTTGGGAAAGAGAGAGGTGTCAGGCACTTGGAATGCTCTTCAAGTGTCCTGGCACATAAAACTGCAAAGAAACTGAATTTGTTTGCCGGTACACCTAGCCCTAAAGAGCTTCGAACCTTTAGTGAGGAACAAGATAGTTACAAGTGAATGCGGACAATACAACCCCCGCCCTTGCATACATTCGAAAGCAAGGAGGTACTCACTCGTATGCCCTGTACGAGCTCGCGAGAGACCTGCTGTTGTGGACATCGCAAAGGAACATCTCTCTGTTGACGAGGTTTGTTCAGGGAGTAAGGAACATGAGAGCAGACAGGCTGAGCAGGAGGAACCAGGTCCTTCATACCGAATGGACCCTCCACTCAGAAGTTTGCCGGAAGAATCTCTGGTCTCTTTGGGGACTCCTCATGTCGACCTCTTTGCCACGTTCTCTCAAAAAGGACTGGAAGTCTTCTGTTCAGTAGTAGAAGACCCAGAGCTCTAACAGTAGAGCCTTCCTGCTAGATTGGTCTCATGTAGACGTTTACGCATTTCCCCATTCAAGATTCTGGGGCAAGTGCTCAGGAAGTTTGTGACTTCAAAGGGGACAAGAATGACCCTGATAGCCCCCTTTTGGCCAGCTCAAGAATGGTTCCCAGAGGTGCTGGAGTGGATGGTAGACTTCCCCAGATCCCTTCCACAAAGGAAGGATCTTCTCAGACACCACACTTCGAGAGGTTTCATCAAAACCTCCCCGCTCTCGCTCTGACTGCCTTTCGACTATCGAAAGACTTGTCAGAGCGAGAGGTTTTCTAGAAAAGCAGCAAGCTCGATCGCTAGAGCCCGGAGAACTTCCACTATCCGTGTTTACCAATCGAAGTGGGAAGTTTTTAGAAGGTGGTGTAAGTCGAAGAAGTTGTCCTCCTCAGTACCTCTGTAACAGAAATCGCTGACTTTCTGTTATTTTTGAGAGAATCGCGTCTCTCCGTAGCCACGATAAAGGGCTATAGGAGTATGCTATCGGCCGTCTTTAGGAATAGAGGCCTAGATTTGGGAAACGATAAGATCATGATCTGATTAGATCTTTTGAGACCAAGAAGTCTAAACATTACTTCTCCCCCTAATGGAATCTTAGACGTGGTGCTTAAGTTCTTGTCATCAGAGAGATTTGAACCCTGCACTTGGCCTCGTTTCGTGACATAACTAGAAAATGTTTATTTCTTTTGTCACTGGCGACGGTGAAAAGAGTTAGTGAGCTGCACGCCCTTAGTGAGAAAGTGGGTTTCAATCTAGATTCAGCCATCTGTTCCTTCAAAGAATTATTCTTGGCGAAGAATGAAAATCCTTCGAATCCCTGGCCGAGAAACTTCGAAGTAAAAGGCTTATCGGGTCTCGTTGCAGGAACCGGAGAGGTCTCTTTGCCCAGTAAGGGCGTTAAAGTTTTACATACAGAAAAAGAAACAGTGGGAGGTTCTAGACAAGGTCTTTGGTGCTCGGTGAAGGATCCATCAAGAACTATGTCTAAGAATGCTTTAGCCTTTTTTGTCAGGAACGTCATTACGGACGCTCATAAGGCTTGCCACGGATGATTCTTTCAAACTCCTGGAGAGTAAGAGCTCATGAAGTGAGAGCAGTAGCTACGTCTCTCTCTTTTCAGAGAATATGTCACTTAAGAATATCTTGGAAGCGACATATTGGAGATGTAATTCTGTGTTTGCTTCTCACTATTTGAGGGACGTTCGTGTGACTATGAAAAAATGTTTTTCTTTAGGTCCTTTTGTTGTCTGTGGGCACAATCCTGGGTACAGGAGCTAACACCAATCTTTAATTACTACATAAGTTAATAGATATGTTCTAGACTTTCTGCTGAACAAGTGCAGATGCCGCACAGGCGGGGCCAGTCACTTCCGTTCAGTAAGGAACTCTTGTGATATCTTTTATTAGATGAGTATCATAAATTTTTTTTTTTTTTGAAAAAATTATTGTGTGCGTGTGCAATTTGGTTTTGAGTTACGGTTGTTGCGAAGAGTTTGGGGATAACTCGAGCAATTTTTAATACTAACAAAGGTGGTTAGGATCAGGTGGTCGGGATTGGTTGTGTGCTCCTTAATAAGGTGTGTTGTCATATAAGTGGATCAGCACCCATTGACAAAGTCCTTTCAGGCTCTGCCGAGTAAGTGGATAAGACCCCTTCGGCAGACCCACAAGAATTCTTGGCCATAGATCACATATCTCGCAATAAAGTTTCTTGAGGTGATGCAGACTACGGGGCAAACACCCACGAAGTCTACCACCTATCAGGTAGGAACCAAGGTTTTTTATTTATACCTACACATATGTTGTTTACCTGTCTATTCCAGAAGTAGCTGTCTCTTACCCTCCACCAGAAGGGTGCCAATCAGCTATGTATATATCGACAGGTAAGTTGATTGTATGAAAATGATATTGTTATAATACAATAAAGTTTCATACATACTTACCTGGCAGATATATACGATTAGGGCCCACCCAGCCTCCCGCAAGGAGAACAGGGGGAAGAGAAAATATATGAGTAGAAAACGGGAATGGTTCCTAGTCCTGCCGCCCAGGGCAAGGCCGGTAGATCACTGACCTACCTGTAGCGAGTGGCGCGAAATTTGAATTTCTGTCGGGGAGACGGAGTCTTAGCTATGTATATATCTGCCAGGTAAGTATGTATGAAACTTTTATTGTATTATAACAATATCATATTGAGTAATGAGTATGGCTTGCCAGCCTTTACTTGATTAACAATTAGGCTTAGTACATGACAAATGATGGAAAAATAAAAGCGGATGATAAAGTTAGATGGACGAGGAGACCGCTTATTGTTAGTTTTTAGAGAATAATTTTATTAAAAAATTTTCCTGCAACAGTATTGTGATTACTGTAAAAGATTTGTTCATAAATAACAAAGAATATTCATGTAGATGAAAAACTACCCTCAGTAATTTGACAGAGTTGTCAAGGTTGCCCTTTTTTTTGTCTAAAACATATATATATGGAATGAATCTTACCTACTGTTGAAGCTAGCTTTATCTTTGCACCATTTGGTGTGAAGTTAAAGCTAACTTTAATAAAAGGAAAGTATCCAAATAATTTTATCATGAAAATTATAATTTTCCCTCCCACATTTCATCAATCAATCACTTAGCAAACCACATTCTAATTGACCCTGGGAAGCAGCATGTGTACAGTGCTCAGTAAGTTCATCTAGCTGGGCAGAGGTGTTTTTTCTCTTCCATCCAGGCAGTGAATTTTTGAACTTATGTTATTTTATAAAAATATTTCAAAATTGATAAAAAGATACAATCATGAGTATTTTTTTGTTGTATTTTATACAGAAATTGCGCACTTATTTTCATATATAATACTTCATGTAAAGGATAATTTAAAATGGTGCAAAAATTATGTCAAAGTGACGAAATAATTTCCGAGATGTGTCACTGATACTTTTTAGTGCGATAAGAAAGAAATTCGCGCTTGGTGCTTTACTACCCTAATACAATTCAACTTGTATTTTAATATTTTACTTACATTTTTATTTATTAATAAATTTGTTAATTTAATTTGTTTTTTGTTTTTTAATAACGGATCTCTTTCTGTATTTCCCATTAATTTGTTAATTCTTTCAAATTAACACGATATTCTTTGGAAGCTTGAATGACAAGTCAGTGGCCCCTGTGGTCTTGTTTCATAGGAAGAGGGCTCATTTCTGAATAACAACAACAACAATAACCACTTGTTCGCACTGAAAAAGGTGCAGTCTGATGCACAGTAACTACAGGAGGTACGTTCCGGATGGCCATTCGTATCTTGAATTCTTTGTAAGTTTGTTTTAATATAGTAGTAGTGCATAATTCGTATTGATGTTTACATTCCTGAGTTAACTCGGGAGTCATAGATTATACTATTTTCACTGTATTTTAAAGTCTTGCAGTATTACAGAGAATTACTTTAGATGTTAGAAAGGTAAAAAAAATGAAAATAAAATTTAGATTCATGCAACATTCAAAATTGTAACTTTTTTCATGCTTTGAAAGTTATGAAATTGGAGATAATTTCACAGGAAGAGTGTCTGACATTGGACGGTTCTCAAAGTAAACGATGCATACCTCCATCTATTGACAAAAAATACATAGGTACTAGCAAATGTTTCCTAAGGGGGAGAGAAAATGCAGAAAAAGGAGATTCTTCAAAAAAAGTTTAAAAATTGGGAAGATTAAAATAAGTAGGCATATTTTGAGAGCAAGAGAACAAGTATTCTTATGATTGTAAGAAGGGTACATGGTAGTTAACCCTTCTTACGCCGATTGGATTGGGACGTATTAAACGTCGAGTCAAAATGTCTCCCCGTATGCCGATTGGACGTATCATACGTCGGCTCAAAAAAGTTTTTTTTAAAAATTCGCGGAAAAATACTTATAGGCCTACCAGCCGAAAACTTTTGTATCACGCGCCTTGGGGATGCTGGGAGTTCACGGATCAAGGCGTTATTTTGTTTACAATCGCTACGCAGGCGCGCAAGCGCGAATTTCTTTCTTATCGCACTAAAAAGTATCAGTGACACATCTCGGAAATTATTTCGTCACTTTGACATAATTTTTGCACCATTTTAAATTATCCTTTACATGAAGTATTATATATGAAAATGTGCGCAATTTCATGTAAAATACAACAAAAAAATACTCATGATTGTAGCTTTATCAATTTTGAAATATTTTTATATAAATAACAATAAGTTCAAAAATTTCACCTTCGGTCAACTTTGACTCTACAGAAATGGTCGAGAAACGCAATTGTAAGCTAAAATTCTTATATTATAGTAATATTCAATCATTTGCCTTCATTTTGCCAACAAATTGGACGTCTCTAGCACAATATTTCGATTTATGGTGAATTTATGAAAAAACTTTCTTCCTTACGTTCATGCGATAAACTCTTCCGATAAATTTTTTCGTTGCGATTGTCCTCATGTTTGCACCCTTTTAAATTTGCCGTTACATAAAGTTTTATATATGGAAATGTGCGCAATTTCATGCACAATACAACTAAAAACAACCCATGGTTGTAGCTTTTATCAGTTTTGAAATATTTTCATATAAATAACGTTAAGTGCAAAAATTTCAACTTTCGGTCACTTTGACTCTACCGAATGGTATGGCGAAAAACGCAATTGTAAGCTAAAACTCTTATATTCTAGTAATATTCAATCATTTACCTCATTTTGCAATGACTTGGAAGTCTCTAGCACAAATATTTCGATTTATGGTGGTGAATTTATGAAAAAAAAAAAACATTACGTTCGCGCGGTAACTCTTCCGAAAAAATCAGAATATTTTTGTGCGATTGTCGAAATGTTTGCACCATTTAAAATTAGCTGTTACATAAAGTTTTATATGAAAATGTGCGCAATTTCAGTAGAATACAACTAAAAATGATTGAAGGTTGTAGCTTTTCTCTTTTTTTTGAATATTTGCATATAAATCACGATAAATAGAAAAAAAACCACGTTCGATCAAATTTGACTCTACCGAAATAGTTGAAAAACGCAATTGTAAGCTAAAACTCTACGGCCTAGTAATATTCCGTCATTTTTCTTCATTTTGAAACAAATTTGAAGTCTCTAAAACAATATTGTAGATTTATGGTGAATTTTTGAAAAATATATTTACCTTTACTCCGCGCGCCGATTCACGGCCGCAAGCTCCGAAATACGTACATCGCATTATCCTAGTATTTGCTCCTTTTCATATTAGCCTTTTTATAGAGTTTCATATATCAAAATGTGCGCAATTTCATGAAGAATACAATAAAAAATAATTGAAGGTTGTAGCTTTTTCCATCTTTGAAATATGTGCATATAAAAAAATATATATATTAAAATTTCGACATTCGGTCAAATTTAACTCGTCGAAATGGTCGAAATCTGCAATTCTAATCTAAAACTCTTACAGTATCGTAATATTCAATTATTTGTCTTAATTTTGAAACAAATTGGAAGTCTCTAAGAATTATTTATTTAATTACGGTGAATTTATGAAATAACATTTTTTTACGTCCGTGCGTTACGAATCGTACATCAATTTGTGATAATATTCCGGTGTTGCTTTTATTGTTTTACTATGTATTATATATCAAAAGGATTGCAATTTAGTGTACAATACAACGAAAAAAAAAGTAACTCGTTAGCTTTGACCGTTTTTTGCACAGCGTGATTTGAATACAATTATCTATGAATTTTTTTTTTTTTTTGTTACCATATATCGCATTTATTTACATATGATAATGATATTATTTTTCATTTCTGATGATTGCATACTAAACTTCAGGCAATGAAAAAAAATGAGCAAAAATGAACTCTTAATCTTCAAAACTAAGCGCGCTGTGAGTTTTTGAAAAAAATATTTTTCCGGTTCCGCGCTCACTCCAAACCGGCGCCGGCATACAGGAGAGGTTTTGATTTTTAGGGCTTCGGCGTAAGAGGGTTGGGTTTAATCACAAAAATACTCAGGATAATCAGGGGGGTGGGTTATTAGCGGAATAGGTGTGTAGAGCAAAAAATCAGAACTTACAGGTGGCAAAGGGAGCACTCCAAACACTTTCAACTTGTGACCCAGTCTGTTTGTATCATGATGTTTGTATGGATGGTACCTAGTGTGGATATGGGAAGTGCAGCTGACAAAGGAATTAATGTAGTATTTATTTGATGTTGGAGTTTTTAGTATTTGCCACTGCTGTTACT